>NC_142349.1:32976449-33295199 GCF_059441175.1 Urocampus carinirostris
ATAGTATTTTTTCTTCTTTGTTGTTCCTTCTGTTATTTATGAGTGTGTCAAGTGTATATATTTTGTGTTGATGTAAGATGGTGGAATCAAACCTCTGTCAAAATTGGTGTGAGAAATAAAAAGTAAAAAAAAAAAGGGGGGGGGGGGGGTGTTGGTATTTTGCAGATTTTCACGTTTCCTGAGGGTTTCAGTCCTCAATTACCAAAATAACCGAAGGCTTACTGTAATCACCTTAGTAGCTTTTCAATTGAACTCTAAAAATGTGCCTGATTGCCTCCTTTTTCCTGATCTGTGCACACAGAATATGGACTGGAACGGCCTCCTGTCCAAAAAAGTGAAGCCCCCGTTTGTGCCGACCATCCGGGGCCCCAACGATGTCAGCAACTTTGATGACGAATTTACTTCGGAAGCGCCGATCCTGACCCCGCCCAGGGAGCCGCGGCTGCTTAACTCGGGAGAGCAGAACATGTTCTCGGACTTTGATTACATCGCCGACTGGTGTTAGCAAAAAAGGTTCTTTCCGGGAGGAATACCGTTTTTAAAAACAAAAGTCCTGACCAATTTTTTTAAGGAGAAGCTAGCGAAGGATGGAGCATGCTGTCTGACCACCGAGAATGTTTTTCATTTGAACTCCCAAAATGGAGACGACAATCCCGATCATTCACTGACACTTTCTTAAATTGAGTTTAATCCAATTATGGACAAATTCATCAGTGGGATGTTTTTATGCTCAGCGATGATGATCTCTGGAAACTGGCAGTGGATTAAAAAAAAAAGAAAAGGTATTGCTAGAAGCATCACTGAAGCCCAACACCACAACTTGACTACTACTTTTTCTTCCCGTTCAGTTTTTAGAAGCGGTGTTTTTTGCGACGTTCATCCAGGCTCACACATGAATTCAGCAACTGTTCAGTGTTATGACCCATACTGTATATTAAAAAAAAAGTTTTTTATTCCAAAGCTAAAGCAGGTTGTTATTACAACACTTTTACTTAGTTTTTTTTTTTTTACATTTTAGACAATTCAATTGTCTTTGTGATTAAAGGCATATGATGGAAGAAAATATCTCATTTGAATATTCACCTAAAATATGGTTTACTGCCCTTAAGTTTTAATTCATCTCCAAAAAATGACTTTCTCCGCAACTAAATATTAGACCAATCATATGCTGCCCATGCAACTGCTGAGACGAGGCTCAGAAACCAATTTTCTGTCATAGACTGCTCATTTTTTAATACATGAAATTTCCATCTCGCACAAAAAGGGCTTTAGGCCAATTTTTCTTGTTACCTCAGTTAATGTGATACCCGATGAAGCCACCAAATTAGCGTTGAAGTGACAAAACGTTCCGAAATCAAATGTTTCCTTTTCTGTCCTTAGAAACATTTTGCATGTTTCATGTAAACTACAAATGTGGGAAGTGTATTATACATGTGTAATTATACACTGTATATATATATATATATATATACATATATATATATATACTTTATTGTGTAAATACATTATCAAGATTAGATAATTATCTTAATTCTCAATGGAAATGAGATTGTACAGTTGTGTTGTAATCCTTGAGCATGTCATCAGAATGAACACAAACTTGATTTATGGTACAGCTATATATTCAAAGTGATGACTGAAGCTCTTCATCCTGGTTATATATTTTTGCTGTAATTGTGTCACTATCATAAATGCAAAAATTAAACATGTAGTGGAATTATTTGCATATTTTATACCTTTGTAATCTTTTTCCCCATTTGAAGCAAGTTACTTTCATTGCAATAACAGCTGATGTACTGTAAGGCCATTATTGCATATATCATTTTGAAATCAAGGATTTCCTACAAAATCAGAAGTCTATAAAGCCATTATGGCCGGGGTGGCCAACACGTGGCTCTTTGCCTCATTACATTTTCTATATACTGTGGCTCTTTGCCTTGTTTCATGTTTAGTTTTTTTGTGTATTACCTTGAAATCAACACAAGAACAATACTTGTAATGTAAGGAGAGGAGTGTGTTATGGGAAATGTTTATGTGTGTCTGTCATGGCAGGTCAGTGCGTGGTGTGGCTCTTCGACTCTCGCAATTCAAAATTTTGGCTCTTTGTGTCAAACTTTTTCGCCACCCCTGCATTATGGCATTAGAAATTTAATCAGTCAGGCCACTTTTGCACAAAAACGTTTTTAAAAATAAATACCATTTTTTTCCTAATGAATGTTTCAACAAACTTGTGGTATCGATCCAAATTGGTCATTTCCAAAAATAAGACAAGTACAAGTGAAAACAAGTACAATCGGCCTCCAAATGAAACCCTTTTATCGTTAGGTAAACAATACAGTGCAATGTGACTAATCAGAATATCTTTTGTTTTTAGTATATTTTTTTGTTGTTACGGCCCCTTGAACTTTGACCTTTTGCCACATTTCAGACTTCAAAGATGTAAAATTAATTTCTTGTGAATCACAGACAATAAGTGGGACACAATCAAAGTGGCTCGCACTTTATTGCATATTTTAAACTTTTTAGCAAGAAATCAAGTGGGTGTGCTAAATTATTGTCCAGAAGTTCAGTGAGGATCTCTGAATGAATCAATGTTGAATCTACCTGTGTGTAACCAAGTCTCCGTATAAACGCGCGTGCATTGTGATAGTCTTTCTCAGAGTTCTGTTTAAAGCGCAGAGAGCATCATGAAGAACGAGGAACACACCAGGCAGGTCAGATACTGTGGTGAAGTTTAAAGCTGCATTTGAATACAAAAAGATTTCCCAGGCTTTAAACATCCCAAGGAGCACTGTGCAAGCAATTATATTGAAATGGAAGGGGTATCAGACCACTGAAGCAATTTCTTGAAGATATACCCAAAAATTGTCGTTTAAAGTTTGCCACAAGTCACCTGGGAGACACACCAAACATGTGGAAGAAGGTGCTCTTGTCAGATGAGACCAAAATCGAACTTTTGGCCACAATGCGAGACGTTATGTTTGGCGTAAAAGCAGGACAGCTCATCACCCTCAACAGACCATCCCCACAGTCAAACATGGTGGCGGCAGCATCATGGTCTGGGCCTGCTTTTCTTCAGCGGGGACAGGGAAGATAGTTAAAATTGATGTTAAGATGGATGGAGCCAAATACAGAACCGTTCTGGAGGAAAACCTGATGGAGTCCGCAAAAGACCTGAGACTTGGGAGGGAGATTTGTCTTCCAACAAGACAATGATCCAAAATATAAAGCGAAAGCTACGATGGAATGGTTCACCAAAAAGCATATCAATGTGTTAGAATGGCCAAGTCAAAGTCCATACCTCAATCCAACTGAAAGAACTGAAAACTGCTGTTCACAAATGCTTTCCATCAAACCTCACTGAGCTCAAGCTGTTTTGCAAGGAGAAACGGGCAAAAAATATCAGTTTCTCGGTGTGCAAAACTAATGGAGACATACCACAAGCGACCTGCAGCTGGCATCGCAGCAAAAGGTGGCGCTACAAACTATTAACTCAATGGGGCTGAATCATTTCGCACACCAACTTTATCTTCTTTATTTTTTAAAAAGTTTAAAATATCCAATAGAGCGTGTTCCACTTCATTATTGCGTCCCACTTATTGTTGATGTTGAAGTCTGGAATGTGGCAAAAGGTCAAAGTTCAAGGGGGCTAAATAGTTTCACGAACCAATGTCCATGCCAAACAAGTTACCAGTAGATTCTCCGAAAACAAACAAGACTCATCATTCCTAATAGCAAGATATACAGTGCTTTGGAGTGTGCCTATTTTTCTAAATGTGAATCAATTATCTGTACTTTGAATTGTTCTGCCTGTTACTTTGACAGCAAAGATTAAAACATGCATTTTCCAGTTTTATATTGACCCAAAGTGTAAAAATGAAATGATTATCTTGAATCTTTGACCGCATTTTAAATGAAAAGTTTATTTTTTTAAATTACAGTTCAAACAAACTAACAAAATATAAGCAGATTGCTTTTCTACAAAATACATACAGTATGAAAGCGGCTGGAAATTTCCCCCACTTGAAGTCCATTTGGTTGCAAAGTTCTTGTTATCACTGGAATGTGTGTCCAGCTTTCTGCTGTGCCTTAAAAGACTTGAAAATTGGGGAACAAGAAATCTCTGACAAAATAAGAATACAACTGCGATGAAGTTAGCAGACAAAAGAAGTGCTGCTGCTGGATGAAAAGGGGGAGATTTGTTCACAGTTGGGGTAGTTTGTCAACGGGCGTGTCGAATTTGAAGTCCGGAGGGAAAAGCTCCGCGGCGCGGGGGTAGATAAGCCGATACGACTGCCTGATAGTGACGTCTGCCACGCCGGCGATGTCTCCGATTTCTGCAGTGGCACACAAACGCAACTGCTGTAAAAAACGAGTTCTGCGAAAACTCGCAACGGTGCGGTCGGGACGTCACCTTTCTGCGTCTTCTTCTCGGCAGAGGCCTGCGAGGCCATGTAAATGGCGGCGGCGGCCACGGAGATGGGGCTCCGGCCGGGTACCAGGTCCAGCTCCACAGCTTTCATGGCGATATACGTGGCGGCCATCTGCACTTGCTTGGGCAAGCCCAGGTTGGAACAGAAGCGGGACATGAAGTCCCCCGTTGTGATCAGGTCCACACTGGTCTCCAGGGCCTTCAGGATCAGCTTGAAGCAACGCCCGATTTCTTTCTTGGAGATGCGCGACACGGCGCAGATCTCTGAATGGACAAGGTGGAAGTTAGCAAAACAAACTTCGTGGCAATGACGCTTTTTCCATTTGTTACATATTAAATGCTTTGTTCAGGAAAGGTCCATTACCAGGTTGATTATCAGAAGTGTGGGTAAATTGACTCAACCACAAAAAGAAGAAATGACTAGAAATTCATAATGACCCAGGAGTGGTGCGCAGGCCACTGACCTGGCAAGCCATAAAACACACAATGGGCAGCCAACGAGCATCAACCAGGAGCAACAAAACAGGAAAGCCTCGGCGCTAACTGGGAGCTCGTCCAACAAAATTATACCAACCGCGACACGTGGGGGGGAAAAAAAAAAAAAGACTAACAAAAAACCGAAACCTCCAAGCAGAAATGAGCGACATGCAATCACAGTCTGTTTAGAAGCTCCCCTCACATGTCGTGTTGATGGGATTCACCGTTTCAAAAGTCTTGTGTAATTTCAATGACGTGACAGCTAAATGGCAAACAAGCCAGATGGGTCAACTTTGAGACTAAATTTCTCTAGTCCGCTGGTGCGTGGAATATTTTGCTACACATTTGCATAATTGAGGAACAGACACGTTCTGTACCTAATTGGAAAAAAATGTGTTTAGGAATACCTTTAAATGTTCTGGGGACACCTTCCTGCCGACAAGCGATGTAGAGACAAGCCGAGGCAATGGCGTCATTGGCTCGGCCCTTTAAGCTTTTCTGTTCATAAACTTGCTTGAATAGATTGTTGGTTCTATCCTGCCAGGCAAACAGGTGGACACATCGTTTAGTAGGGAGGAAAATGAACACATAAAAAACAAGACATTTTGTAAATGTATTGCCACATTTTTAACACTATAAGGCTCACTGGATTTTAAGGTGCATTTGATAGAACTACACAATAAGACCTATTATGTTTACAAATAATCGTTGCGTGTTGTATAAACGTCCAGTAAATACTACAGCAATGGTAGATAAGACAAAAAATGTTGACCGAAATCGCAAAACATTTCCTGCAACGGGAATCGAACCAAAGTGTTGACGTTAAGGGCGCGCAAACCTAACCACTAGACCACCAACCAGCCCAGCGGTTAAGTTGACACACAAAGGGCATTCGATTTTTTGCTCTGCCAGAAACATCAGTTAGAGAATGGAGAAAACAAAGTCGTACTGAAAGATATAAGAATCACGAAGAGGGAAACAACTCTTAGGTGTAACTGATGAGAAAAAATACTGTGATGATGAGATCAAATCCAAAGGCTTTCTGGATTTTGTCGGTATCACTAGTGGTTAAGATTCAGGGCTCTAACCGCAAACACCGATTCCATGTTTTATACAATGTTTTGCAATTAGGGTCAGCGATGTTTTTCCAATCATCGATCATTGCATGTACGTGGTAGTATACCGTGAAACTTTGCATAGTAACGCACACGAATACTGAAAGCATGTCCAATTTTATTCAGCAATTTTGGGTGGATTAAAGAAGCATCAGGTTAATAAGGCGCACTTTCACATTTCTGGGCAAATTGGGGTTTTTAGGTGCGCCACATGGTCCAGAAAATACAGAATATTTGGTTCAATAGTAAGATGGATTTTGGGAGCCATTCTTTTCTTCTTCTGTGCCGGCTTGCGGTAATCAATTTGGGCACAAGAAAACCTCTGTAGTAGTCCAAATCTTTGACGTATTACTTACTATGATATTCCTGGGCAAGTTGATGCGATCAGCCATGGTGGTGATCTCTTTAAAGGCGTTGAGCATGGCACGGTCCGAACTGCTCATGGTGCGGCGGTTCTGGTACTTGGAGTTGCCAAATTCGTCAAAACTGGCAGCGCCCGTTCCCTGTCGTTACAATATTGCTAGAGTGAGTACATCACCACAAAGATGGAAGACAGTGAAGTTCAACGGCAAGTTATTCCTTTACCACCAGAGAAGTGAAAAGGGGAGGAGATATGGTTCAACATATTTGTAGTGGTTGGTGTTTTAAAACCATTTTCCCTGGATCCCCTTCGAAGCCTACAATCTACTAGACCAGGCTTGCGATACTGTAGCAGAGCCATTAACATTATAAAAGAAAATTCCCAGCCCAGCCACGACCTCTTTGACCTGTTGCCCTCTGGTAGACCCTACAAAAAGAGGACAAACGGGCTAAGAGACTGCTTCTTCCCCAGGGCCATCACAACCCAAAATGAGCGCACATAACTGTGAAAACTTGTGACAATTGTGGGTTCATTTCTTGTTTCGTTACCACATGAAACTCCCCCCCAAAATTATAAATTATATATATATATATACACACTGTGTGAATTGTTACAATGCACTATTCTTTGTTGTATCATTATTATAACCAGTTTTCCAAGTACCATGTTGTAATTATTTTTTGGGCCAATTCACCCTGATAGTGTTTTATCATTTTCTCCTCTAAGTCATTATATCACACGTTTTACCCTGGAATCCTGTGTCTAATCTTGTTGCATACAATCTTTCACAACATTAATATCAACGACAATAAGGACAGTTCTAATTCTAGTTCTATGGCTGGCGAGTCATATACGGCTCTTTTCATGGTAAATGGTCTGCATTTATATAGCGTTTTTCAAGTCAATGAAGAACTCCCAAAGCGCTTTACAACGTGTTTCACACTTACCTATTCACACACACACATTCATGAGTACAGATGGCTCGGTGATAAAATACTATCGGTGCAAATTCCTCTGTAATATTCCAATTCCAAACAACATGCCCTGTTGGGTTTTAGTGCATAAATCCCAATTTTAAGAAACACATGGTTTTTTTGCAGTCCCCGTAAGAAACAGGACCCTTTAAAAGAACTGATCAAAAGAAGTGCTGTTCTTGTTGACCTTGATCATTAAAATAAAGTCGCTATCTTGCTGCTAGCACACTTTGCTCTTATTTGAGACATTACTATTTGCAGTCTACGACCTTTCTCCGACAATCATCTGGTATAAACTCACAATGAAGCCTCAACTATGCGTACGCAGCTCTAATACGTCACACTTGTCTACGAACACGGAAACACAGATTATGGCAACAGGATTTATTTTGCACAAAAACTACATGTTAAAACAAATACGCATTTAATCAGGATGAAAACTGACCTTGCTGATCATAGTGGTGAGGTCTCCGCCATTCAGCAGCGGGTTTTGAGCGTCTCCCACTCTGGACGGATCTTTTAGGGCTTTCTCGTTGGAAAACGTCCGCCACTCTGAGCCTACGTCGATCACACGGTCACCTGAGAAAATAAAGGGGGGGGAAATTGCCTAGAGAACCAGAAATAATTCGAGCCATCCTGTTTTCCTGGTGACACACACAAAGAGGGCACTTGCATCAGCTAGCAAGCATCAACTCCCTCCTGGGTTAAGCCCAATGCTCAGGAGGCTCATTAAAGTGAGCCGTCCTCCTCCCCGACCTGAACTTAAAGTCTGTGTTGTGTAGGTGAAGAATGGGCTGCACCAATTATTGCGTATTTTTTCTAAAACCACTAAAAGACTGACTGAATTGAACTTGGGCTTAAGCGCCTCTCTTTGACAGATCCCTTTGGACATGCACTTACCTACAACAAGGCCACACTCGGGGCAAATCATGTCCCCTGCTCGGTAATCCTCCACCAGGATGGCTTCAGGGTGGTTCGGGCACTGAACTCTGGGAAGGGTCGACCCATCTCCACTGGCAAAGCAAAACCCATGACGAGAAACATGCAAAAACATTGAATGAGATTACTCCTTTTTTCCAAGGCTCAACCACAAGAGGACTAGGACACCCTCGAGAACCACGTCTGTAACTAGTCTTTTGAAGTATTTGTTCAGTAACCCAGTGATCTGCAACCACTGGGCCGCAAACAGGTACCGAGCCGTGCGTCGTCTGGTACCGCCTCCCACTTATACCATATTAGTATACACACATTCATATGTCTGACCGTTTCCAAAAGTGGCCATTTGAAGAATCCAAAAGGACCAGTGACTTAGTCACACCATTCAGACATGTGTTTGCTTCTCAACAGTCTGAAGGGTTAAAGTATATCACTAGAATTAACCCTTGGATGCATAAGTGGGGTAAAAAAATGACCCTACGGGTTGATATTCTTCAAAATGTATTTTTTATTTTTATTCTTTCTTTTTTAAATTGTCATATTGTCCAATTGTCCTATTCCTCATAAAACATGTTCATAGAGCCATTTGTATTCTAATTCTAATTCTAGTTCTATGGCTGGCGAGTCATATACGGCTCTTTTCATGGTAAATGGTCTGCATTTCATTTTAATGTTAATCTGCACTTTACGGACACAAAATGTTTTGTTCAGATAGGCCAAATATGTACCAGTCAAGGCCCGCGGGTCACATCCAGTCCCCGGGAAGGTTATTTTCAGCCCCTAAGATGTTGATATTGATATAGTATCATACACCAGGAATCGTGTTTTTGTTTTCACCGCACGTTACTTCTCTTGCCACTTTATTTTATCGTAGTTTAGTAAATGATAAAAAATACTAATACTTTTATCTTTGAAGTTATTTTAGAACACTTAAAAAAATGTTTTTTTTAAATAAACAAACTACTCATGGTGGCTGAATAATAACATTTTTCATTTAATATTCAAGTACAGTGGAACCTCTGTTTTCGAACGCCTCTCAGTTCGGACAAATCGGTGGTCGACCAAAAATTTGGAGAAATTCTTGCTTCGCTGTTCGGTCAAAAAAATCGGAGTTCGAACGCCAGTCTGCTAGGGTGCAATGCTGAGCGGCGTACGGGTGTTTTAGCCCCTAATTATGCCTCCGAAGAAGGTCGGTGCAAGCAGGATAGGTGAAAAAAAAAAAAAAGTTGTTCATACAACTATTGCCTTTAAGAAAGACATAATAGCTAAATATGAAAGGTGTACGAATTTCCGATCTTGCTAGTGAATACAGCATGGCTAAATCTACTATCAGTACGATAGTAAAGAATAAGGAGGGTGTGAAATCGAGTGATGCGGCTAAGGAAGTTAGCGCTATAAGCAAGCAACTGCCGCAAGTTTTGGAAGAGGTTGAAAAACTTTTGATGATTTTGCTCTCCCCACCGTCCACCACAAAGGCAAGAAATCCTATTCATAATCCCTTTTTTTATTTTTACACGTTCATGTTAATCTTTCGTACGGAAGATTATGCTAATGCGAACGTACGATTAGCCTGGGTTAGCTTCATGTTTACGTTCATGGTAAACATTCAGGGTGTTGGAACGGATTAAAATGATTTACTTTTAATGGGAAAAACGATTTCGGTGATTGAACAAATCGGTTTTCGAACAGGGTTCTGGAACGGATTATGGTCGAGAACCGAGGTTCCACTGTAATAGGCATTAATTAAATTTGTCTTTTGTGCCTGTTGAAAATTAATAGTTACTGATAAGAGCCGTAAGAAAATATTGCTCAATTTATCTGACCACTTTGAAATATATTTGTTGGCTTTTCAGAAGGTTTATTTAAGTTTTACTAGACCTTATGCATTACTTTGAAATTATTCAACATTCAATCAGGCCGGCCCTCGGCTTGTAGCTTCATTATTTACTTGTTCTCCATCTGTTTGACTTTGACATCCCCGAGCTAGGCGCTTCAATATCTAAAGGCATAGTTATGTTATAATCGGGGTAGAGTATTGAATTGCGTCACAGAATAAGTAGTCATGATTGCATACATATTCCAGCTGTAATAGTTGTATTGCTTAATCAGCACATTATTTATTTGAAATGAAATGATTTGCATTTATATAGCGCTTTTCAAGTCAATGACTTCCCAAAGCGCTTTACATTGTGCTTCACATTTCCCAATAGCGGCCGTGATCTGTGCAGCCATGTAAGGCGCTAACCTGCTTATTGGGGGTATTGGGGGGTTCAGTGTC
The DNA here is from genome assembly GCF_059441175.1 of Urocampus carinirostris. Classification (NCBI taxonomy): domain Eukaryota; kingdom Metazoa; phylum Chordata; class Actinopteri; order Syngnathiformes; family Syngnathidae; genus Urocampus; species Urocampus carinirostris. The sequence goes on from NC_142349.1 coordinate 32,987,023, forward strand.
TTACCCAAGGACACTTTGACATGTAACGGTCAAGCTGGGATTTCAACTGGGATCCCTTAATCCTAAAACGATCGCTCTACCTCCTGAGCTACTGCCGCCCCTGATAATAGCAGTATTCAAATATTTGGATAAGCATAAGTTGCATTTATTCCAAGTAAATAATGTGTTTATCAAATTAATGATGTTATGCTTAAATTACAAAACAAACTCCTTGATGACTCAATCATGACTACATATTCAGTAACATGTTTTCATAATCTAACAATAGTCATTTTACAATGGTATTATTGTAGTGTTTGAAATAGGTCTGCAAAATAAAAAAAATAGACAAAATCGATTAAAATAGATGATTAAAAGCGTCGATGACTAATTACATCATCGATTTGTTGTATTACATGATCTAAGAGCCACCAAGAACGTTAAATCAGTGCGAATGAGAGGGCACACCATTTCGCTGAGACTAGGGGAATCTTAGTACCGCTTAGGTTGGGCATAGGGCGCCTAGACAGTTTTATAAAAAAAGCTGTTACATTTTTTATATAAAGTACTACATTTTGAACATTGCATCATTTACAAACAAAATTGACAAGAAAGTCACAACTTTGTCGTGTTTTACTGTTTTATCATGAAACAAAGTTAATAGTTTTCAAGGGAACAGACAGAAATACAGAAAAACATAATCGGAGAAAAAGTATAAAATAAATAACGTAAAAAGAGAAATAATTATAATGACATGTTAAACAAGGGGCAGATTCTTGAGCATGTATCATTTTCATATTGGCAATGTTTATCATGTTCCAAAGTATAACCCGCAAAAACAAATTTGTTGACAACATTTTTAAAACAGAGTTAGTTTACATTTTTTTTTTTTTGTAGTTAAAAAAAAATCTACACACGTTGCAATGTATTGCCTTTTTTTGTTTTGTACGAGAATTCCAAATTGAATATGATCTGTGGATAAGGTGATAGGAAAAGAGTAGCTTGCATATTTGCAGGTGTATAACATACATTTCTTTTCTATTATGAAGTCAATTAACAATTTGTTTGCATTGTTTTATGTCGTAGAATATTTTGTTTTGTGCACTGCTGTCTATTTGTCCAAAACTGCAATATTTGAATAAATAGGAAGGAAAGGAGAAATTCAATGGATTGAAAAATTAATCAACGGATTCATCGATTATGAAATTGACCGTAAGTTGCAGTCTTAGTTTGAAATGTAATGAAACTATGCTTTAATCACGAGACAAATCACGTAAGCATAGTACAGTGTACCAGTTGGTAATTGTAATTACCACAGGTAATTTTCTAATTAAGCATTTTCTAGTTTTCCTGGCTCTGACTAGTAAGAAATACAATTCCAAATGAATGTTATTATTGTGATATGCGTTTTTGATACATCTGTATGGCAACAAGGCAACAATATTCAAAATGTTCTGCAGCCACATTTCAGGTTTTTTTGTTTTTGTTTGGATATATAGAATGAACAGGTTTGAACGAATGTAGAGTTTAATTCTACGTAAGAAGTTTCTACTTCCACACAGTAAAATAAAAACAAATAATTAATCAGTCTGCCTTAAATACAATAATTGTTCCACTGTGATGACGCTGCGCAATGCCCGTCAGTGAGTAAGCTCAGACGCCACTACGTTAGCAATACATATTTGAAGTTTGAGAAGGGAAAAATGAAATATAATTCAACATTAGAGATGACCTCGACTTGATAGTTGGACTTTTATATCATTTATGATATTAAAGGTGAGCGCAAGTAATGGGGACATATTGACCGATTGCGCTAGCACGTCATGCTAAGCAACAAAATGCTACCTCAATGGTAACGTTGGTTCGAGGGGGTTTTCTTTTTCAGAGAAGTCGTTCTCGGTGACTTTGTTGGCCCGTATGTCCAAATAAACGAAGTATTTACGCTATTTTTGACGAACAATGACAGCCGTACTCACCGGCTTGTCGACGCCATATTGCCAGAGGAGTTGTCTGTCGAAGAAAAGAAGCGCTCCGGTCGGATAGACGCGTCTCTTTTTATAGATTTAATCACGTGACTTTTGAGGGAACGGAAAGCCAGAAAGTACAAAAATTTCCGTAGCGCTTATCCTCACTTGGGTCCGAAATTCATATACTGTACTGTAATGTAATTTATTTGATAAACCTCAAAATTTAATTGAGTCGAAGCATTCATTTGTGAGTTAAGAATAAAAAAAAATCAATTTTGATGAGAAATAATACAAACAAAAGAAGTTTGATACAAAAAACTCAAAGTCATCTTAATAAACTCTTTTTAGGTTCGGGGCTTTGGAGGTGCTGAGCCGTTTTTATAATTATCATTATTATGATTATTATTTTAACTTGAAGTGATTTAGAATCATTCAACACTGTTCAGAGTGTCAAAAAGACTGCAAACTACAGAGACTTTTAAGTGACCAAAACGTAACAATTTATTCCTTTTTTGTAGTTTTTTGGGTACCCATAGCATCATGATAGTGGATAATTATGTCAGCTTCCATTATGTAAAGCTCATGTTATACAAAGTAAATGCTAATTTCTCAACCTCCGAGTATTTAAGAAGACATATTTATTTAATAGTTAATAAAAAAAAATATTATAACGAATGAATTGTTTTACCACTAAGAGGCGCTAAATAATACAGATAACAGTATTCCAGTTAGGCAGGGGTCGGGAACCTTTTTGAATCAAAGACCCATTAAAGCAAAATATTTAGATTTATTTATTTATCTATTTATTTTCCCCAGGAAAAAAAAGACGCCATATATTTAAAGGCAAAAGATTATCATAACCGCCAAACCTGATTTCCAGACAGAAGCTAATTCTTCAGAGATTTTTTTATTTTATTAAATATATGAAATAAAGCCGAGTCCCATATCAACAAATATCCCACTTAAAATGTCTCTCACTCCTGCCTGCAGAAAGTTAACCTTATAATGCCTGACCCCAGACATAATGGACAGAAGATTCTGCTTTTCTGGAATCTGAAATCTTTATTTGGCTCTTTAACAACATTGAAAAAAACAAGAAATATTTGTGAATCCGTTTTCATATTTGTATCATAGATTATTGAGTAACCCACGTTCAAATGATATAAAAATACCGTCAGCCTGTATGTTTTCAAATTGCTACTTTCACTTTTTTTTGTGTTCAACATGAAATAGTTGCAGTCATTTCACAGGCAGAGATGGACATAGCATTTTGCGCAGCGCAATTAGGAAAAGTGCCCTGTGAGGTGCCTGTTCCTTTGGTGCTTTCCCAGGATGGAAAGTGGTCCTCCATATCTCTTCTGACATCCGGAAGCACTGTGGTCACCTTTGCTTTGGTTGTCCTAGTGATGGTGTTAATGTGGCTGATGGGAAACCGTTAAAGGGTAGGGTGTTCTGCCTACACCGACGTTCGCTTTTTCGGCCCCTACCAGGAAAGAGCCAACTGAGGCCTGAAACTTTCTCAAAGGCATTCCGTTTTTTATTTAAGTCCCGTTATCTGCAAATACTTTGTGATACTTCCCTGCTCATCTGATCACCACTTTGGTTAAACTTGGCAGTCTTTCTCCTCCTCTCTTTACTTCTCAATTTGCTTCTTCCAATGCCTTTTGGTTGCCTGTGATGTTGTTGGACCCTCTTTTTCCTCTTCAAGCATCTGGTAAGACATTTTATTGCTACTTTTGGATCTTTCTTTGTAACTACTGGTCCAATCCTTGTTGAAAACTATCATCTGCAGACATTAAGTCTTCTATGTCACTTCAATTGCCATCGAGGGAGCGGAAGACATCTGAATTACAGAAATGAAGTTTTATTGTTTTTGTAATATAATTACTGAGATGGAAGCGATATTGTCTCTGTCATAGACCTTTTGAACAATTTAACATATTACCTATGTTTTCTTATTGTTTATTGATGTTGACTACGTTTTGTGTATTGTTGCCCAATGACACGTCAATTGCAGCCTGGTCATCCTGTAAGGTAAATTTCTTCTTGTGTGGCCCCTTCTTAATGATTTTGGGCGGCAGTAGCTCAGGAGGTAGAGCACTCGTCTTGGGATCAAGGGATCCCAGTTCGAATCCCAGCTCTTCCGTGTTACATGTCGAAGTGTCCTTGGGTAAGACACTGAACCCCTAATACCCCCAATAAGCAGGTTAGCGCCCTACATGGCTGCAAGGCCGCTATTGGGAAATGTGGAGCACAGTGCAAAGCGCTTTGGGAAATCATTGACTTGAAAAGCGCTATATAAATGCAGATCATTTCATTTTGTTTTCTTCATGATGAGTTTTTTTAGGTTTTCCAAGTCAAAACTGCCAAAACTGCCGTCAGTACTACATCCACTTTTCTTTGGGTGGGAAGAGCGTGTCCATGGGTGAGCACTGCGCCCCACCCCGGTAACAGCCCAGATTGCAAACCTTAATATTAGCTTGGTGGTTTTGTTCTTGTGGGTGGCCCGGATGAATCTCATTTTCATCCATTTCAGTGGGGAAAATTAAAATTGAAATGTACAACATCTTCTGAGGATTGACAAAAGACATAACCTTTTTTTTAAAAATCTGCATCAGTTTCTACTCTCCGTGCATGCCTTCATTGTTTTATGAAATATGAGCAGTGTTGGGATTAGAGGTAAAATTGAGCCTTAAAATCCAGTTAAACCCAACCCGGCCTGCGGGTATAAAAGCCCGAACCAGCCAAAGCCTGACCAATTAACTTGATTTGAGGGACCAAGCCCAAAGTAAACCCGAAGCTGCACTCCGGCGCCACAATACATACAGCGCCGAAGTGTCTCGAACAGCTAGGATGCTGTTCAGATCTTCCACAAAGAAAAACAAAAAATCAGTGAGAGCGAGACCCGGGCAGGACGGTCCAGGCCTGGCTTCATGTTTGACATTTCCTGCCCCAAGACCTAAACTCTATTTAGGAGTAACTTGTTAACCCCCCCTCACCCCCTTCATTGTACTCTACATGAGTAGCATGACACCGACGGGATGGGGAAGAGCAGCCAGCAAGAAGGTCAAGACCGGTTGAATCCTGGGTTGGTAAATAGATCACGTGGACTCTGCGGAGTACTGGTGGGAATTCTGGCTCTTTTTAGAAAACCGGCTCTTTTGGCTCGGCTCATGGAAAAGACCCGGCCATTTTAGCTGTTGGGGCGACAAGGCCTCTTTAAAGTCCATACGTCGTCATTACTGCTTCCAGGTAGATAATGTGTGCAATAGTGCTTTCAGATAATAATACGCAAAGCAAGGATGGTCACAGCAACCTAGCGACACGGCTCAAGTCTTCTCATCTAACTATATATTATCAACAAGAAATAAACATTACGCACTAAAATAGCTAATTTTGAGAATGTGTTATGCTACTTTATTATAATAGCCTTTATTGCTTCAATATATCATGAACTTTTACCTAATTTAAACTTTCAACTAGTTTAAACGAAGCAAACAACAGAGACGACACCATTGATATTGACCATTTCAAGCGTCTTGAGAGAGAGAGAGAGAGTGAGAGAGAGAGAGAGTGAGAGAGAGAGAGGGGGGTGGGGGGGATTGGAGAAAGGGAGAGAGAGCACTTCATAGGGAGACAGCTTCTTATTGATAGGGAGTTGGCTCTCGTTCTTTACTTTAAAGAGTTGGCTCAAAGAGCAGTTTTGTTCGCCAACGACCCATTCCAACCGCGAGACACTTTCTCTGTCCTGGGCATCATCTGGTAATGGAGACGCACTCGTTTCTCTTGTATTATTGTAACTGCACAGCTTTTACTAAAGACTGAAGGAGTCACGCCAAAATGAATCATGGTTCAGAGCAGAAATAAAATTACAATCGTAAAGTCATCAACGTGTTTTTTGGCATGTTGGAAGTTATTGTAGCAGCGTGAACACGCTTTGGTTTGGTTTGGTTTGATTTGGTTTAGTTTGGGTTTATTTATTTATTGATTGATTTATTGATTTGTTTGTCTGTTCCTTTATTTATTTACTTGACTTGATTGATTTAATAATGCATCGATTCAAATGAATAATTGATGGTGCATTTCAAACATTTAATGTCACACTGATAATCGAATTGTTAACAGGTGTCTTGTATAGTTACTTATTCATTTGAACGCAACATGAGATGAAGTTAGTGAAGGAGAAACGTTTTCAGGAAGAAGCTTTCATTCCATCGTCCAATCGGATGCCAAGAAAGCACAACGGCGGCTCCATGTTGGATCAACCCCCTTGTCTCTTCCTCACCGGCCATCTCTTTTCTTTTTTTTGTTCGTTTTTGCACTTTTTTTCCGGATCCAAAAGGCTTGCGATACTTTTATGGATGTTGCTGCCACGATCTTTGACAAATGTCGTTTTTCACGACAGGATCGGCGAAATGTGGAACGCGGGTTCAGAAAGAAATACCCGATGTCCCTTAACGCCGCACCGGCTGTAAGCGATGTACAGTGTAACAGAACATTAGTGATCATTCGTTCATCCTAAAATGGAGGCCAAATGCTACGCTTGTCACTAAAGTAATTTTCGGTTCTCTTCTTTATTACTGTAACAATTATATACACCATATTATGTGACATGTATCAGTACAAAAAGTGATGTGTTGATTTCAATCGGGTGCATATTCAATCCAGTCATCCCAGGATAATAAATCGACGATTTTTCGTTACAAACGACGTCACAAAAGGTGTAGTTGCCCCCCAAATTCGACGATACACAAGTATCTATCCAGCATATTTCCATCCCAAATGAGTTTACAAAGAAATACGTGTTTTTTCGCAATGTTAGTGATTGTTGCGTGACGTCACAGTTTAACGCGTTCGAGTGCCGAGTCGCAACCATCGTTTCCACTTAACAAGTTGGGGTATGTGACTATTGGTCGTTTGCAATCATTTAATTCCCTTTAATTAATTCTCATGTATAAAATTAAAAGCACGTTCTTTCATGTATATTTGTTTAAACAGTTTCACGTTGAGGTAAATTCAGTCCAATTGTCTAACAAAGTTAAACAGATTTGCAATTAAACATTTAGGGACAATACAGTGTGCCAAAAAACGACAGTCCTGATTGACCTCACAGTGTAAATACATATTGAAACAAATAATATTTTTAAATTCACAAAGAGGACTCGAAGAAAGTCTTTACAATACCCATTACCAAGTGCAATGCACATACAAACGTATAATGAAACATCTTTCTAACTCTTAAAATGATCTGTTTTTCTTTCAAAAATATTTGATTCTCGGCACATTGTCAATTTGCTTTAATGAACACATGATGTTTGTTCTAAAGTTCAATGGTAGAAAATAGAATCATTTTAACTCTGGAAAACCTAAGAGCCCTTTTCTTCTTTGGAAATGTATGACCTGTGGGTTCATTAAAGTAAATTAACTAATAGGGACAGTGTGTGTTTTTTGGTTATTAAAAATTAACTCAAGAAACATTAATATCAATCAAACACACTTAAAATGTTCCACTGCATGAATAAACATTGTTTTCTTGATTTCATTTTAGGCCTAGTAATTGCTAGGGATGGGACGAGAGCTCGGACGGCAAGAACTTCATGAGATATCTCATCTTAGCACAGCACGAGATCTATTTTCTTAATTTCTTGAGGATTATTCCACTTGAGCAGTAAGTACTACATGGATTGTCTTTGGAGTTTTCAGTTTATCTTAAAAGTGTGATCTCAAGTGTGGCATTGCGGACCAAGTCTGACCCATGCAGATTTTTGTTCATTCAGGAGTAAAATGAATGATACAATTGTATTTTCTTTAATAAGTACACAACATATCTTACTAATAGTGCATGATTTACTGACTTTCTTTCTTCTTGTTACAGTAATGTTCACAATCACTGAGTTTGCATCCTTAAATGACGTCCATCCAACGTACCGCATCTTGAAGCCATGGTGGGATGTCTTCATGGACTACTTGACCCTGGTCATGCTCATGTTGGCGCTATTTGCCATGACCATGCAGCTTACCAAAGACCAGCTCGCTTGCCTCCCATTCATGGCCGAAACTCAGGAGAGCACTGCAACAGACCCCAACAACACACAGAATGCGCAGCAAGTTGTTGATAAAATGGACACAAAAGACCTGATAGAGAGCGCTGTGGGAAGTTATCAGGCCCAGTACAACAGCCCTGAAAGGGAGAAAGACAAATGCAGTCGTAATTCTCAAGCACCGGGAATCACTACTAATTTGGACTTTCAACAGTATGTGTTCATCAACCAAATGTGTTACCACTTTGTCTTGCCCTGGTATTCCAAATTTTTCCCCTACCTCATCTTGATGAACACAATTGTCCTGATGGTCAGCAGCAATTTCTGGTTCAAGTTTCCCAAGACAAGCTCAAAAATAGAACACTTTGTCTCAATACTGTGTCGCTGTTTCGAGTCTCCGTGGACGACAAAGGCTGTGTCTCAAACGGCCTGTGAAGTGTCTGAGAAGAACAAGCAGAGGTTGAGTGGCACCTCTTTTGCACAGCAAAACCCGTCTCTAGAGGGAAACGAAGATTTAAGTTCCACCTCGACTGCTCCTATGCTTGAAGGTGTGGTCTCGGCTGATAAGCCCATCGCTGAAACCCCTACGGCCAGTATGCCAATTTTGGATAAAAAAGACGGGGAGCAGGCCAAAGCCCTGTTCGAGAAAGTGCGCAAGTTTCGTGCTCATGTGGAGGACAATGATTTCATATACAGGTTTTATGTTTCCCAAACCATCTTCAAGACCGCCACTTTCATCTCCATGCTCTCTTACACGTCAAGCTTTTTGGTCAAAATTGATTTTGTACACATCTGTGAGACAGATGTCAAAGCACTGGTCGGGTACGAAAAGTTCTATTGTACGCATAACATGGCATATATGTTAGATAAGATGCTTATTTGCTACATAGCGCTGATGATATTGTATGGCATTGTGTGTCTGTACTCCCTTTTTTGGGTTTTTCGAGGACCTCTGAAAGAGTATTCATTTGAGAAAGTCAGGGAAGAGAGCAGCTTTAGTGACATTCCAGATGTAAAAAATGACTTTGCTTTCCTCCTGCACATGGTTGACCAGTACGACCAATTGTACTCCAAGCGCTTTGGCGTCTTCTTGTCTGAGGTAAGTGAGAACAAGCTGAGGGAGATAAGCCTCAACCACGAGTGGAACTTCAAAAAAGCAAGGAAGTGTGTGACCCGCAACGCTCAGGATCAACAAGAACTGCACCTCAAGAATCTATTTGGCCTTCCCAACGTGGTCTTCGACCTCACCGACTTGGAGGTACTAAAGCTGGAGAAGATTCCGGAGGTCAGGTTCACAGCCAACGTCTCTCAGATGACGAGCCTGCGTGAGCTGCACCTCTATGAGTGTCCCGCCAAAGTGGAGCAGACCGGCTTTGCCTTCCTCCGTGACCATCTTCACAGCCTTCACATCAGTTTCACTGATGTCGCTGAGATCCCATCATGGGTTTTCTTGCTGAGGAATTTACGGCAGCTTTACATTGTCGGGAACTTGAGTTCTGAAAATAACAGGATGTTCAGCCTGGAATCCATGCGGGATTTGAGACATTTAAAGACATTGTGCCTTAAAAGCAACCTCCAAAAACTACCGACAAACATTACAGACGTGTCGCAACACCTGGTGAAATTGATGATCTACAATGACGGAACAAAACTATACGGGATCAATACGCTGAAGAAAATGACCAACCTCATTGACTTGGAATTGCACAGCTGTGAGTTGGAGAAGATTCCTCACGCTATTTTCAGCTTGCTCAACCTGCAAGAGCTTGACCTGAAGAGCAACAACATCCGGACTATAGAGGAGATTGTTAGCCTCCAGCACCTCAAGCATATCACATGCCTCAAATTGTGGCATAACAAAATCTCAGCCATTCCTTCTACGATTGTCATGGGCAGATCTCTGGAGGCTCTCCACCTATCACATAACAAACTGCAGTCCTTGCCGTCAGCGTTGTTCAAGCTGCCCAAACTCCAATATTTGGATTTAGCCCACAACATAATCCAGTCCCTTCCACCAGATGTCGGTCTCCTGGTGGAACTGTTGCACCTAGACATCACCTCCAACAAGCTGGAAATGTTACCCAAGAATTTGTTCAAGTGTGCTAAGCTGAGGGTGCTTTGCCTGGGCCACAACTACCTTCGGGAACTGTCAGAAGCTGTGGGCGACCTGGTTCTCCTCAATCATCTGGAGCTGAAGGGCAATAGTCTGGAAAGATTACCACCGCAGCTCGGCAATTGCCGCCGACTGCTTAGAAGTAATTTGCTGGTGGAGGATCACATTTACATGACACTGCCTGTGGAAGTCAGAGAGAGCATCAGCCGAGAAAGCACCGCAGCTAGTACAAGTGTCATTGAATGAAAGTTTTTAAACCTTTTGGGTCGAATTAGAAAGTTTTGGAAAATCGGCACCTTTTCTTGAGATCCTGACTCTGAGTGAACAATCACCACATGTAACGTCAATCTCTCTTAAATGACAGCTAACACTTGATAAACGCTCCCCTTACTTATAAGAGAGACTCGAAGGCAAATATTCTAGGGGGAAGAGTTCGAGCAAAGAAAAAAAACTTTAGGTCTTTTCAAAAACAAATGTGTATTTTTCAGAATTTTAACACGTTGTCCATCATTAGTTTGCTTACACGACACTCCAGTCAATCACTAAGAATTAGGCATTTGGGAATTCTTACTTTCGCAGGTTTGTGTGCATGTGTGTGGCAAATCCAAAAAGTTATTGCTTTGTCACCATCTTTGGGTATCTCTTTGTAGAGGAACATTTGATGTTAGTCTATACACGTGCGTCATATTTATGATTTTTGAATGTATTCATGTATGTCACAAGTAAGGTTCTAGAAAAGCTACACAACATCTTATGGCACAATATACCAAAGATATTTTCATGTTGAGTATTGTTTGCACAAGTTATACATTAAAAAATCGTGGCACAAAAACATTTTATCACATGGGGTTTGTATTGGAATTTTTATTTTTAAATTTGTTAAATCTTCGGAAGGTCAACCATCAGAAGTACCATAAACAGGAGTCGTGATCTTTGAATGCATCCCATGGTTTTTGAATGGTAGAACTTTATAGTGAACTACATATACAGTACAAATACATTTTTAGCATTTTGTAAGTATGGATTGAAAAAAAAACAGCTTTATGGAAATTTGAAAAATTCAACAAAATGGGTAGCATTGGATAATACATGGTTTTACATCAAAGTAGCCTTAAATAAAAAGTTATATTTTTATGAATTTGTCGTGTACGAAGGTTGTTTGTTGTTCATTTAATTCATTTTGTTGGAACCTAAACTATGGCCTGAAAATGCAGTCTGGAATTGCAGTTCAAAGCACCAAATACCCACGCTTGGTAATTCATGTATTTATTATTGGATTATTGTGTGAGGCTCTTTGTAAGCTAAATGTCTTTCAGATATCTATTGCAGCGTTATGATAGTTTGCAACCATAGGAGTCCGTCAAATAAAAATACTAAAAATAAATCATTTTAACCTCTGAAACAGTTATAAGTATGGTTAAAATTGTAATTAAGATGAGTTTTCCAAACCCTTCTCTTCACAGAGCGCCTAAAAATATTCTATCGGTTGTTGTGCTCACTATTTGAATCATAATAATTATCAAGGTTACACATTTATACTACATTTAGCAACTATACTGTATAATCAATTTTGTATACATTTAACTTGCTTAAATACATCTACGAATGTTTTTGAACTTTTCTAGACTGGCAGGACCTTTTACCCATTTTCTCTATGTTCTTAACATGTCAATTCGTCGTGTCTGTTACAGGGCTGGTAAAAAAAGCATTTGCTATCTTTCTTATTTCTGTGTTTTTTGCATGTTTATCACTCATAAACGTTTCAGATCATCAAACCAATTTTAATACCACACAGAGACAACCGAAAGAAATACAAAATGCAGTTTTCAAATTCCATTTGTAAGGGCAAATCTAAACCTATCTGGCTCTATGTGAAAATGTAATTGCCCTGTGAAGCTCAGTTAAGGTCAGTGGTGTTCATGACTCTACTATAAGACACTGGCCAAATATGGCATCCATGGAAAAGTTCCCAGACAAAAAACACAGCTGTCACAAAAGAACACAAAGAGTTGTCTCATATTTGCCAAAAAGCATTGTGATTATCCTCAAGACTTGTGAAGAAACATTGTCACGACTGGTACGAGCAAGACCCAAACGCGTAACGTTTAACACAATGCTTTATTGAGGAAGTCAGGACGAGAGGAAAAAGACCGCGATCTGGCGCTCGCTTGGCAGGAGGAGCGGGAATCCCTCGCGAACCAAGCATGGTCGGAGATCGGAACAAGTCGGGTAGCCGGGACGAGAGAACGGAGCAAGGTCGGAGATTGGAACAAGTCGGGTAGCCGGAACTGAAGACCGAGCGTGGTCAGAGATCGGAACAAGTCGGGTAGCCAGGACGGGAGAACGGAGTGTCGTCGGAGATTGGCACAAGTCAGGCAGCCGGGAAGGGAGACGGAGCGTGGTCGGAGATCGGCAAAAGTCTGGTAGCCGGGACGGGAGACGGAGCGTGGTCGGAGATCGGAACAAGTCGGGTAGCCGGGACGGCAGAACTGAGTGTGATCGGAGATCGGAACAAGTCAGGTAACTAGAAACGAGCGGGTAGCCAGGGACAGGGGATCAATACAGGAAACGGGACGATATCGAGCAGGATGAGACTCTTTGTGATTTAGGGCTATACAAAAATAAAATGACTCGACTTGATACAGGAACAGGTCGGGAACAGAACGGGACCCAGAGTCAAAAATGCGGAGGTTCATTGACAGACTGACAAGGACAGAACAAGAATAACGTACTTAAATAGGAGGATGACTACTTAAGGAACGAGTGGCAGACCATGGCAAACATGTGGCCATGAAAGAGTGAGCGCAGGTGAGGGCAATTAGCAAATCATGAGAAACATATTGAGAAGGAGTCAAACATTGAAGGTGCTGTAAGGTGTGCAGCCTGTTACACCTTGCGTAAAAAAGCTCAGCACTTGACAAAAATAACTGCAAGCTCAGTGGAAATGTTTAAAACACACTTATATTCTATAGCATATGAATAACCTATATTTCATGTTGATAATATGTGTATTATTTGCCCTCATGTAGGTTTTAGATGAGGGGATGGTGTCATAATAGTCTGTAGTTTGCAATAGTCTTTGATCTGTGCAGCCCTTTGAGACTCTTTGTGATTAAGGGCTATACAAATAAATATGAATTTACTTTTGCCATAAAACAAATTGGTTACTAACTCAGTTACTCTCTGAAGAAGTAGCGAGTAACTATAATTAATTATTTATCTTAAGAAACGTGCCGAGCACTGGTCATCGCTGCCGAAGGTGCATACTTGCTACTAACTTCAGGGGGAATTACTTTTTCGGATAGGGCCAGATCGGTTTACATTTTTTTTTGTGTGTCCTTAACAAATTAAATTTCAAAACTGCATTTAGTATTTTCTTGGGTTGTCTCTGAGTGATGTGAAAATTGGTTTGATAATCTATTCTAAACCTTTTGTGAGTTATAAATCTGCAAAGCATAAAAATCATGAAAGGGGCAAATACTTTTTCAGAGCACTGTATTTTGACTAACCTGTCCATAGTGACAACAAAGTTGTCCAAGGGCTGCGTCTAAATATATTTCTAAAGGGCGGGACTGGATGGACTTCAATATCCTCTACTCCAATGTTCACAGCTTTTATGAATTCAGAAAAAAAGGAAGTCAAGTCAAGTCATGTTTATTTGTATAGCCCTTAATCACAAAGAGTCTCAAAGGGCTGCACAGATTATTGCAAACTATTATTACAGATTATTATGACACCATCCCCTGATATTGTCAACACAAAATAGAGGTTATTCATATGCTATAGAATAGAAGTGTGTTTTAAGATTAGTTTTAAATATTTCCACTGAGGTTGCAGATCCAATCTCAGGGGGAAGAGCATTCCACAGCACCGGGGCCCGAATGGAGAATGCTCTTGAACCTGCGGATCTCTTCTTGGCTTTTATAATCACAAGTAGGCCAGCGTTTTCAGAGCGAAGGCTCCGGACCGGAACATAGGGGAAAATTAAATCTGAAAGATATGACAGAGCAATTCTGGTTGTTTTACTCATTGGTTGTTCTTTTAAACCAGGGGTCTTGAACTTGAGTGCCATTTGTGGCCATGAGAATGATAGTTTGAGGCCCCTGCCTTAATAGGAAAATCAAAAGGACAGTGTGTATAATTTGACTACTAGATGTTAAAGTAATCTGTCGTGCAACTGAAAACGAGTTTAAATCACAATAAGAAATGCACATTACAGAGACTCGGAGTGACCATAAGGCACCACTTTATTCCTATTTCGCCATGTTTTTTTTGGGTACCCATCGCAGCAAGATGACGGGCAATTCTGTAATTGTGAGGCTCATGTTACGTTAGATAAATAAATAGAAAATTCTTGACGTAGAAAGAAAGAAATTGCAAATCTATCCATTCATCTTCTGCACCACTTATCCTCACTAGCGTTGCTGGGGTTGGCAGAGCTATTTTCGGAAAGTGGGCAGTTTTTGCTGGGCACAAAGGGTTGGATCTGACAATTGACATGCTTTGCAAGTTTCTGGAAGGTGGGAGGAAACCACAGTTCCTGGAGGAAACCAATGCATGAATGGGGAGAACATGCAAACTCCACACTGGGAAAGCGGTAGCTGAATTTGAACCTTGGACCTCTACACTGTGGGCAGACGCATTAAACACATACCCGCCATGCCCCTCCAATTGAACATCGCTATGGTAGTTAATGCATTTTTGATAAATACTTCATCAATTATATTTTTAAAGAATAAGAATTTTCCCAGTATGAGGCACTGAAACATACACACAGAGCCTTTAAGTGCAGCCTCAGCTGATTAGGTATTAATTTAATACTGATATATTAATTGATTGATTTTCATGTCAAGCCAAGTCATGTTTATTTGTATAGCCCTTAATCAGAATTAGTCGCAAGGGGCTGCACAGGCCACAGATTATTGCAAAATACAGACTATTATTACAACTTTCCTTCATCTAAAACCTACATGAGGGCAAGGAAAAACTCAAAAACCCCAACATGAGGAAAATAAAGAAACCCTGAGAAGGGGCCACACATGAGGTAATACCCCCTTCCAGAATGACCAGGCTGCAACGGATGTTGCACTAACAAATAATACACTGATATTGTCAATATGAAATATAGGTTATTTATATGCTATAGAATAGAAGTGTGTTTTAAGCCTAGATTTAAACATTTCCACTGAGGTTGCAGATCGCATCTCAGGGAGCCCGAATGGAGAACGCTCTCGAACCTGCGGATCTCTTCTTGGCTCTTTGGATCACTAGTAGACCAGCATTTTCAGAGCGTAGGCCCTGGACCGGAACATAGGGGGAAATTAAATCTGAAAGATATGAGGGAGCAAGTCCATGCATGATTTTGTGTAATACCAACAGAACCTTAAAATTACATATTTTTATGTTTTTATATTTAGATCTTAATTAGTGTATGGAATGCCCCTGAGTATTTTAAATCAAGTAAAAGAGCATCCTGAGTTTTACACATGTTGTTACCTGAATATTAATTGTCTCCCCAACCTTTTAGAAATTGATATGACTTGACTTAATATAGGCACACCTACACTGATGAAGGTTTTGGAGTTAAATATCCACAAAGTTTCAACCTTTGAACGACACTTAACAAAAGTTCAGGTAGGTGATTTTTAAGTTACACATTTACAATTAACACAGACGTTTTTAGGGCACTTTTTCTCTCGTTTTATGCAACGCAACTTTAATACAATTAAAAACAGGAAGACGTAAATAGTTAAACTTGAAAAAAGTTTAGAATATAGTATACATTTAAATTCCAGCAAAAATAAACTAAAATGAATTAGCTTTATTACTCCCAGAGCCACCACGACCACACATGATAAGAAAAACTTGCTAATGTCAATTGAGACAACATAATAATTTAAGATTTAAAAACACCCACCCACACACATAAACTTGTGCTAAGAATAGATTTAATAAACACTCTCGATGAGTAGTGTGGCTCGAGATAGAAATTATACCCGGGCTCCAAATACATTGGGCTGCACTACACTAATCCACAATACAGTATTTACTGTAGCGCCACCTACTGGTGATTTAGGGATACAATACGGATTTCCACTCGCTCTTTCGATATCCCTTTCCTTTAGCTCAATGCTAAAATGTATCCCCACCACAAGAACGTCGTTAAAAGCAACACTTCAGGGTTAACATCGACTGGGACCAGAACGCAAGCGAATTGTGTCAATACAAATCAAAGCAGGTAATTGTGTAATTAACTCGAATAACAGTTAGCTTCGTGCTAGCCAACCTTACGTTTGCACGAGCATAAACAATACATGCCTATAGGCGAAGAAAGGCAACTCATCACTTCTATCTTTTAAGAATAGTTTTTGATTTGCTAACGTGATGGAGTCGCCTTTGCATATTTTGTTTTGGTGTATATTGTTGAAGTTTTGTGGCTAAACTCGGGTGTATTCAGCACTGATAAAACCTCAACACCTACGTTAAATTAAGTAATGTGACGTGGAAGGAATATTTTTTCCATTCTACTACTTGTTAGAGTGCCCGGAGACTTTGCAGATCGCACGATGCACACTTCTAAGACCACCACTCAGGCCTCAAAGAGTGGGAGCTCATCTGCACTGGTGACTGATCATCAAAAGACACCTCAGCTTCATCGTCAGATAGGTAATCATTTAAAAAAATAATGTTTCCATGTCAAATTAACAAATATTCAAAATACTGTTCAAAGCTTTTGAGTTCGAGTACCAGGCCGTACTAGCCCAAGACCAGGGTTGGGTAGGGTTACTTTAACTGGATTACTTTCAATTACTTTTGGATTACTGTACTCCAATACCAAATATGCCAATAAAAGACAAAATAAACTAAATATGAATAACATTATGACTCACAACACTCGGTAAGCTTTCTCTCCCGGCTTTGATCTATTTGATCTCTGGCAAAACTAACATAAAATGCGACAGAAACAAAATGAAAATAAATCCAAACAGCTTGCCGACATCATTTTTGCCGTTCCATGTATTCCGTTACTCCCCAAGCCTATACAAAATTTAGTAATTTTATTCATATTTAGTTTCTTTTGTCTTATTAGCATATTTGGTATTGAAGTAATCCAAAAGTAATTGAAAGTAATCCAGTTAAAGTAACCCTACCAAACCCTGCCCAAGACACACCACAGGAAATGGTGCCCCTACCACCCTAGTGGTTAATGGAACCAACCAACCAACTAACACACCAACATTTAAAGTGGTGAAGAGCTAAGAGTTAGAGCAGGGATCCCCAAACCTTTTCTTATGAGGGCCACATCACTTTTCCGTTATCTGTTGAGGGCCCAGGGTCAGTTTGTAACAGAAGAAGTGTGACGATTGTAGGAGTGCCTAAATGTAGAATGTATTGTTTTCCAGATAGTCACAATCAAAAAACCCTACTGGATTCATCACAGAACAAAAGTCAGATAATAAAGAATAACAATATAAACGAAATAGATAATAACTACATTACCCTCTCTTAATTCTTCACAGAACAAAAGTCAGAAAATAAATAATAGCACTTTTTATAAGATAAGTGATAACCAGATAACACTCTGTGGAAAAAAAGTTGAACATACACTTTCTGGATTTTTTCTAGATCTAAGTTGAGCTTAGTTGTCACAGCCTTGGTCCACCAGTACTATAGATAACTTGGGAAAATGGCAGTAGATTGTATCCATTCATCACACACCTTTTAGTCATGGTACCAGAGACAGATGTTAATTTTGTTGTGCCTTTCACATGTTAAGATTGGGGTTCGGAACCTTTTAAACCCAAAGAGCCATGATTACAAAAAAATCGATTTTGTGTGTGTGTGTGTGTGTGTGTGTGTGTGCGCGCGTGTATCCTTTAAGACAAATTTAAGCAAACCTGCTCTGCAGACAAAATATTCTTTTAGCACATTTTATTTCACTGTGTGATGTTGGATTATTTGATAAAAAAAATTAAAGCAGAAAAATGCAAGAGCCAGTGTTCAATGTCAACAAACATACCACTTTTAACTTGTCTCCCTTCTGTAATCACTTGAGATCGTTGAGGCTCATTTTGGCCTTCATTTTTTCATAAATAAACATTTCAATACTTGTTGCTAGCAGAGTTATTTTCTAAAAATGTTGCAAACTAGGATACTAACGTATTTACTTTTGGTGCAGACGGAATTAGGCAGAGAGAAGTTTTCCGTGTGCATAGCTACGCCCACCCCTACCACTCACCCAATCAAATTGCTCTGTGTGCTTGGCTGGTGTTTCTGACTGTTTACTTTTTCTTCTGTGGGTTTTCATAAAGTGGCTCAACAGTGAAACTAAAATATGTTATGAGCTTCCATATAAAGGATTTCTGTTGGTGTGACACCTTGACTGTAAACTGTAGTTGGTGGTATACTACACTTTTTTTTTAATCCCTACTAAACCCAAAACTGTGTACCCAGACTTGGAGTTATTTTTAGGTACAAAAATAATATGCATCAAAATGCTCTCTGGTATTGTTCAGGGAGTCGGAACAAATGTGTATGGAGGCAGGCCATAGTTAGAGGACCACTGAGATAGAGGTTTTATTGAAAAGATAAAACAAATAAGTTAACCAGACAAGTTAGAGAGGATTGTGTATATTTTCAGGCTAAAATGTCTAAAATATTTGACATTTCAACCTCTATATAACCTTTTATATATATATTAGAGAACACAAAACAAATGTTCTGATCAACAAAAACAAGTAAACCATACGAAATGAGAACGACAAAGTATTCAACTCGTTGTGACACCATTTACAACTATTTACTTTGTATTTGGAGCTACATGCTTTTTAAAAGACTTGTGTTACTTTAAATGATGTTGTAAATAGAGAATCCTTAAAGTTTATCAAATAATCATTTTAAGGATTATTATACATTCATGTACATTTACTGTTGTGTGGACTTAAATATACCCTCTAAGTCACCCACAACAATGGGAAAACTTAGGTTTATAATTAAAGGTGGGAGAGAACTAGCCATGTCTCGTGTTCAAACCAAATCCAGGTCGCGAGACTAAGACGAGTATAAAGAAGGGCTAGAGTATTGCAGTTGCGTTTGTGCTTGTGAAATACAGAACAAGCTGTTTGTGTGTTTTCACAAAGGCTAGTAGACGAAATGGCGAGTGTTTTTTTAAATAACAGAAAAAGTGGCTCGAAGGCAGGGGACTGAAATTAGCTCACCGTTGCTCGGTCAGTATGATTTTCTACATTATTATGTCTGACACAATCAAGGTCCAAAACTTATCTTAATGAAAATGTCGCGCACTTTCTTAATTGGAAAACGTGGAAAAATACTGCAGCACACTAAGCTTTAAATAGAGTAATGCAAATCAAGTACATTATTTCCCAGACTATAACTCGCTCTGGAGTATAAATCGCATCCGCCCAAAAATGCATGATTAAGAAAGAAAAACATATATAAATCACACTTGGAACATTAGCATCTATTATACTCAAATCGTTCCCAGAGGCTTGATACTTACTGATGAGCTGCGCCAAACCCTTTTATAATAGTTTTTTTTCAAATAAAACAAAATAAACCAACATATTTTTACATCCTGGCGCTAAGGAACAATGCTTCTAAAACGTATTCATATGCTATGGCACTAAAAGAGTTAATTACAACTAAATTAACAATTTGATGCTTAACATATTCAAACAGAAGGTCCTGGAAACTTGGAATTATGACTAGATATAGATAAACATTGGCTTGCAAAACTATTTGGCCCCCTTGAACTTTGTGACCTTTTGCCACATTTCAGACTTCAAACAAAGATCTAAAACTGTAATTTCTTGTGAAGAATCAACAATAAGTGGGACACAATCATGAATTGGAACACACTTTTTATTGAATATTTTAAACTTTTTTAACAAATAAAAAACGAAAAAGTGGTGTGCAAAATCATTCAGTCCCTTTACTTTCAGTGCAGCAAACTCTGTCCAGAAATTCAGTGAGGATCTCTGAATGATTCAATGTTGATCTAAATAATTAACAATGATAAATGTAATCCACCTGTGTGTAATCAAGTCTCTGTATAAATGCACCGGCACTGTGATAGTCTCAGAGGTTTGTTTAAAGCGCAGAGAGCATCATGAAGAACGAGGAACACACCAGGCAGGTCCAAGATACTGTTGTGGAGAATTTTAAAGCTGGATTTGGATACAAAAAGATTTCCAATGATTTAAACATCTCAAGGAGCAAGCAATAATATTGAAATGGAAGGAGTACCAGACCACTGCAAATCGACAAAGATCGGGCCGTTCCCCTAAACCTTCAGCTCATATAAGGAGAAAACTGATCAGAGATGAAGCGAAGAAGCCCATGATCACTCTGGATGAACTGCAGAGGTCTACAGCTTAGGTGGGAGAATCTGTCAATAGGACAACTTTCACTGCACAAATCTGGCCTTTATGGAAGAGTGGAAAGAAGGATGCCATTTCTTAAAGATATTCATAAAAAGTGTTGTTTAAACTTTGCCACATGTCACCTGGTAGACACACAAAACATGTGGAAGAAGGTGTGGTCAATGCGAGACGTTATGTTTGGCGTAAAAGCAGCACAGCTCATCACCCTCAACGCACCATCCCCACGGTCAAACATGGTGGTGGCAGCATCATGGTTTGGGCCTGCTTTTCTTCAGCGGGGACAGGGAAGATGGTTAAAATTGATGGGAAGATGGATAGAGCCAGATACAGGACCGTTCTGGAAGAAAACATGTCCGCAAAAGACCTGAGATTGGGAGGGAGATTTGTCTTCCAACAAGACAATGATCCAAAATATAAAGCAAAAGCTACGATGGAATGGTTCACCAAAAAGCATATCAATGTGTTAGAATGGCCAAGTCAAAGTCCATACCTCAATCCAATTGAAAGAACTGAAAACTGCTGTTCACAAACACTTTTCATCCAACCTCACTGAGCTCGAGCTGTTTTGCAAGGAGGAATGGGCAAAAATAGTTTCTCGATGTGCAAAACTGATGGAGACATACCCCAAGCGACTTGCAGCTGTCAGCAAAATGTGGCGATACAAACTTATTATCTCAATGGGGCTGAATAATATTGCACACCCACTTTTTTGTTTATTTGTTAAAGTTTAAAATCCTATAAAGTGTGTTCCACTTCATGATTGTATCCCACTTACTGTTGATGTTTCACAAGAAATTACAGTTTTATATCTTGATGTTTGAAGTCTGAAATGTGGCAAAAGGTCACAAAGTTCAAGGGTGCCAAATAGTTTCGCAAGCCACTGTATATAGATGCTATGATATGTTACAATTCTTCAAGACTTTGTAAAGTGTGCAAAAATGTAGTCCTTTGTATTTATTTGACCTTTTAGACGCACCCACTACTAAATGGAAGTCATCATTCCAACCGCTTGGACAAAAAGACCCTGAAGATGAAAGACTGGAGCAAAGCAGTAAAAATGAGTAAGACATGTTATTGGTAATTTGGAAAATGGAATGAGAGTGGGCATAATTATCTAAAAGCATTCTTTCCTCCCCTTTCCTCAGTGACATTTATGACCCCTTTGATCCTCTTATTAACACATGGGAGGCCCGGTCAAACTCCCCGCTTGTGGCAGATGACGACTTAGTGTGCAAAGGTTCGCTTCCCAAGGAGGATGACAAACTTGAAATGCAAGACTCTCCGACTGTGCAGGAAAACGACCCGGAATGGCGGCGCTCTCCACCAGAACTGGATGAAAATTCTCCATTTCGATCTATAACTCCGGGCAGAACCCGCTGTCCCACCCCTCCGTCGAAATATGACAGACGCTCGGACATACCTAACTTTGGTCCTGGGAGCAGGCTCGGTGAAAGATGCAATGCTAATCCGGAACGGCAGGGAAGTTCTGAGCGAGTCTTTAACAGCCCGGACATGATATCCGATGAGCTTCTGGGTTACAGTGGGAGAGCTTTTGCTTGTGAAAGGTTTATATCCAGTCCGCCATATTCTGCATCTTATGGAAGTCAGAGGAGCAACGGCGGAGAAATGAGCCTTCCTCAGTACCGAAGCTTGGTAAAGTCAAAATCAATGAGCCATTATTACTTGTACATGCTTTTGATGCTTTCCCTGTTATGTCTCAAGTAGTGTTTCTTTTAATTTTTCAATTCAACTTCATCATGTTAATGAAGTAGAACATTCCACTTGGCAATTAGACTAAATTGCTGTACAAGCATGGCCACTAAATGAATATTGGAATATATGTATTATACTATGTACTATACTATATTTTATACAATTTTTCACTCAAAAAAATTTAAGAGCGTTTTGATTAGACGTTTTTTTTTTTTTTTTTTTTTTTTACTGTTTTCTTAGGTAAAATCCGTAAATTCATCCTTAAAATGAGCCACCGACTATACTTTATCTTGAAAAAATGTACTATATACTGCCTTTTTTAATCCAAAGAAGCTTTTAAACGATACAATTATTGTTTTGTAACGAAGTATTCCCAATTTTGAAAGTAAAGCGTATCTTTTCTACATGAAATCGATCACTTCCTTAATCATAAACTTGCTTTACAGAGAACAATAAGTGTCATTTTAAAAACAAAGTTTTGGTATTCTAGTTAAATGGGTTGGGGGTGGGAGGAAAGTGTCCTTTTGTCTTTAGGAAAAAATGTGTGAATCTCTAGTTAGAATAAACTTTTGTTTCGCTTCCGCAGATCCCACATGTTGGGTTATCCTCGCCCCCGTTGGAGCAAGATGATGATATGAGATCACCTGTTCAAGCTGGTAAAGATTAAACTAAATCAAAATGTGTTTTGAAACACTTTTCGGCCAAAGTGCTCTAAGTGCTGTGTAAAAATCGTACAATAAGGTATCAAACATTTTTCGAATATGTAATACAGACGCTGCCCTACTTATAAGCGAGGTTCCGGACGATCGTTCGTAAGTTGAATTTGTTCGTAAGTTGCTTCAGTGCTATATTTTGTATGGATCGATGTTTAAGGTTTATATAAGTATGTTTATGGCTTGTATAACTAACCTGTATTGTTTTGTACCAAGAAATAAACATTTTATAAGATAATATGCTCTATAAAGATAAATAAAGTTGAGTTTCATTTACTTTTGGAAGATGAGCTTCAAAAATTAGGCGACTTCCTCCTCTGTGGAAAAAGTGGGCAGAAAAAAGGCATTCTGACCATTTTCTCAACCGCATCAAGCTTTCTTATTCCACTTTCGTTTCAAAAGGAATGGCTCGCTTGTTATTTACACTTTACACCGACCGTATTGAATGGATGCATGAGATATTAAACATTAAAAATGTCGTAGCATGCTCAAGATAGTATAGATATAGTATAGAGTAGATAGTATAGAATATTTACAAACAAACTAGGAAAAGGGAGCAGATTTTCCTTCTTAGGGGTGGATTCTGGGTGATATCTCACAACGCCACCACGCGCCAGAAGAAGCACTACAGTACTTTTCTGTACTTGGAAAAAGGTCACTAAATACAAAATGTAACAGCAATGTCCAGATATTATTCAACATCCGGAAAAAAAATGTTCGTATTTATCGTTTATCGTAAGTCAAATGGTCGTAAGTAGGGGAGCGTCTGTAACGCTAAAATGCCACGTTTAAGACTCCTGAAAATAATGGCCTCGATTGTTTAACCAGATTCTTTAGAAAACATTTTTTTTTAAGAAAACAAGGTCAAGCATTATGGACACAGTATTCCAATAGAATATGTGGTATGAGTTAAGCAGGAAAGTTACATAGACTTAATTCGCAATTGTTAACCTGCAATGCTGGCGACCTTGTACCCACCCAATACCAATTCATTTTATATTTATTCTCACCTCAGAACCACATAATGTATTAAATGTGTGATGTTGCATTTATATTTGTATTGACTGTTTCTGCAGAACCGGAGCACCATGAATGGATGACCGGAAAGACAAAAAGAAAAATGGAAACAGCTGTACAAATGGACCAGTAAGTTACCAAAATATAATTTTTTGGCTTTTCACACAAAACAGTCGCCTTGACCTAATAAAATGATTGATTAACTATTGCGACGATTTTGCTTCAGATTTGAAAATCTGATTTCTTTAGGCCTTTGGCGGGGTACTTAGATTTATTCTTTGTGCCGTTTCCGTATTTTTTCTGTCATGTATAACTTGTGGCGTACTATCACGTTGATAGTTCTCAAACTCAGTCTACAGCAGTGGTGGCTTACTCATTTTAGCTCAGAGGCCTCATGGTAGATAAATGTTCTTATGGGGCCAGGTTAGTAGGGCTGGGAGTCTTTCTAGGTTCACAATTGGGATTCAGGGATATGAACGTTTTTTTTTCTCTC
Source organism: Urocampus carinirostris (assembly GCF_059441175.1). Lineage (NCBI taxonomy): Eukaryota > Metazoa > Chordata > Actinopteri > Syngnathiformes > Syngnathidae > Urocampus > Urocampus carinirostris. The sequence goes on from NC_142349.1 coordinate 33,011,462, forward strand.
AATACAGACGCTCCCTTACTTACGACCATTCGACTTACGACACACGGTAGATAGGAACATTTCTTTCGGGATGTCGAAAAAAATCCAGACATTGCTATACGTTAGATTTTGTATTGTTTGCACCTTTTTTTGAGTACAGGATATTGCTGTAGTGCTACTTTCTGCCACTACCGGCGTGTGGCACTGTGAGAGGTCACCCTGCATCCACCCCAAAGAAGAAATCCGCTTTCTTTTCCGAGTTTGTGTGAAAACATTCCATACTGTATCTTCAGCGCTAAGAACTTTGACATTTTTATTGTTTAATATCCCGTGCATCCATTCAATATGGTTGGTGTAAAGTGTAAAGAAGAAGCGAGTCGTTTCATTTGAAACGAAAGTGAAATATGGAAGCTTGATGCAGTTGAGAAAATGGTCGGTCTGCTTTTTTTCGGGCAATTTTTACCACGAAGGAGGAAGTAGCTCAACTCTAAGCCCATCTTCCAAAAGTAAGTCAAACTTAACTTTATTTAGCTTTATAGAGCATATTATCTTATGAAATGCTTATTTTTTAGTACAGAACAATACAGGTTACTTATACAAGCCTTATTCATACTTATAAGAAAACTGAGAATAGATGGATTGTGGAGGGCTAGTTATAAGAAGAGTGCTGGTTTAAGATCAGGTAATTGTGTAATTTTGTAACTGTAATCCTGTGCAGTCCTTTGAGACATTTTTGTGATTAAGGGCTATATAAATAAATTTGACTTGACTTTACTTGAAGAGGTGAAAATGTCAGAGTGGAATAAGGCAGAAAAGCAAAGAGAGTTTATAGAGAGGATAAGGGAAGAGTATGAACGGGTTAGTAGAAAAGAAATGGAGAGTGTGGAAATTGAATGGAAGTGGTTTAAAGAGGCAGTGTTGAGGAGTGCAAAAGTAGTGTGTGGAATGAGAAAAGTTGGTCGAGGTATTAGGAAAGGAAGTAAATGGTGGAATGATGAGGTATCAGAGGCTGTGACAGAAAAGAGACGTGCCTTTGAGGAGTGGCTGCAAGATAAGAGTGGTGATGCGTATGAAAGATATAAAGTGAAGAAAAGGTTGGTAAAAGCGGAAGTGGAAGCAGCAAAAAGGAAAGCAAATGATGAATGGTGTCGAAAGATAGGAGTGAACTTTGAGGATAGGAGAAAAGTGTTCTGGAAAGAAGTGAAAAGAGTAAGAAACAGTGAGTCTGGAAAGGAAGAGAAAGTGAACGATAAGGATGGTAGATTGCTAGTTAGCGGTAGTGCAGTCAGGACGAGATGGGCAGAGTATTTTGAGGAGTTGCTAAATGTGGAGGATGGGAGTGAAGTGAGAGTCGAGGCGATCGATGGTATGGAGAGAATGCCCGTGTTGGGTGATTTAAATGTGAATCCTGTGGAAACATGGGAGGTGCAAGAGGCAGTGAAAGAAATGAAAGGGGGGAAGGCACCTGGGTTGGATGGTTGTACTGCTGAATGCCTGAAAAAAGGTGGCACAGCTATGATTGACTGGTTAGTACGCTTGTTGAATATATGCTTTTTAAGTGGTGTGGTTCCTGTTGATTGGTGTAGTGCATGTGTGCTGACATTGTATAAGTGTAAAGGTGATCAGTATGATTGTAGCAATTCTAGAGGTATCAGTTTGTTGTCTGTGCCGGGTAAGCTGTATGGAAGAGTCTTGATTAAGAGAGTGAGAGAAAGAACGAACGAGGTGGTGATGGAGGAGCACAGTGGTTTCAGGAAAGGAAGAGGATGTGTGGATCAGGTGTTTGCAGTACGACAGGTGTGTGAGAAATATTTTGCAAAAGGTAAGGATGTTTATTTGGCTTTCATGGACTTGGCAAAGGCGTATGACAGAATTGATAGAGAGGCGTTGTGGCAATTGATGGTAATGTATGGAGTGGGTGTAAAGTTGTTGGAAGCATTGAAGAGTTTTTATATGAACAGCAGAGCATGTGTAAGAGTAGGGAGTGAGACAAGTGAGTGGTTCCCTGTGTTGATTGGTGTGAGGCAGGGGTGTGTGATGTAACCATGGCTGTTTAATGTGTACATGGATGGTGTGGTGAGAGAGGTGAATGCAAGAGTATTTGGCAGAGGTGTAGACATGATGGACAACAGTGGAACAGTGTGGCAGGTAAGTCAGTTGTTGTTTGCAGATGACACAGCGCTTGTGGCTGATTCTGAGGAAACATTGAGAAGGTTGGTAACGGAGTTTGGAAGAGTATGTGATAGGCGTAAGTTATGTGTCAATAATAATAATATTAATAATAATAATAATGTTGGGATGAGTAAGGTGATGAAGTGTTCACGTGATGGAGTGGGCATGACGTTAGAAATCAGGTTGCATGAACAGGTGCTGGAAGAGGTTGAAAGCTTTAGGTACTTGGGTTGTGATGTGGCTGCAGTTGGTGGAATGGAGTGCGAGGTATTGCACAGAGTGAATCAAGTAAGCAAGGTTTTGGGTGCTCTGAGGAGAGTGATGAACAACAAGAGTATGAGTATGGATGTTAAGAGGGGACTGTATGAGAGTGTGATTGTGCCGACTGTGTTGTATGGTGCAGAGACTTGGAGCCTGAACGCAGAGTTAAGAAGGAAATTGAATGTTTTTGAGATGAAGTGTTTGAGGACTATGTTAGGAGTGACAAGATTGGATAGACTGAGAAATGAAATTGTGAGAGACAGAACTGGAGTAGTCGTGGAACTGAGCAAGCGTGTTGATAAGAGAGTACTCGGTTGGTTTGGACACATGGAGAGGATGGACGAGGAGCGAATGTTGAAGAGGATCTACAGAGCAGAAGTCAATGGAAGGAGACCAAGAGGAAGGCCGCGATTGACGTGGATGGATGGTGTTATGAGTGCACTGCAGGAAAGGGGTCTAAATATAATGGAAGCTAGAGCTCTTGTTGGTGATAGAAAGGAGTGGAGAGGTGTTGTTAAAGGATAGTGGGATTGTGGACGCGTTCTTAAGGATGGGCTGGGCACCCGTATGATGCGGCAGTGGTAAACCAGTGAAAGCTGTCGGGCCCTGCTGTTGAACAAAAGAGTGTGTTGTGTCACCCTGACCCGAGTGACATGGCCGCTTTCTGGTGTCCCATTTCATCTGGAGGGACGAAAGCATGACCAACTTGGGTGCCGACGTGCCTAACTTGTTTGGGTGTTTGGGCAATTGGGTTGGCCATGGTCAAAAAATTTTTGTGTGTTTTTTTTGCTATTTATTTCCCTTTTATTTTTTTTTTGTTATTGTATGTTTGTGTCTTGCTGTCGGTCACCCCTCTTGAGGGATATGACCAAGGTAGATAGATAGATAGAAATTAACCTTAAACATACAAAATATAGCACTGAAGCAACTTACAAACAAATTCAACTTACAAACGATCGTCCGTAAGTAGGGCAGCGTCTGTATTTTTCTTTCACTAAGATTTAATATCTTGTAACGTTTGGGATGGGAACCACCAGGCTATACTTGCCTAAGACACACCACAGGGAATGGTGCCACTACGACCTCAGTGGTTAAGGGAAGCATTCAATCAACCAATGTTTATCAACTTTATAAAAAAGCAAAATAACAATAAATTAATTTTCACTACAATGTGTTTAGGGAAACTCATGCAAACTGGATAGTGACATAAACAGCACATAAACACCCACTTAAGTGTGAATAATTTTAGATAACTGTTTCAATAATTGAAATGTCCTTTTCTGCTTTTTACGTATTATTTTAATTAAGATTTTTACCTGAATTAAGGACCTGGATGATAGTTTTTATACCTATCATAGAAAGGAGATATATCCTATTGAAACACCCATGTGCTATTTTTTAATTTGTAATTTTTAATCCAGGTGCTAACTGATCATTTCCAATCACTGGGGATAAAAAGCGTAGTCGAGTAGAAAATGTTGTGGTTAACTCATTTAGTGGTATAAAGTATAATTACGTTTTCAGAAGCATTGTCTCTGAGTGCCGAAACATATATATATATATATATGATATAAAATTAAATATTCTATAGGCGTTGGCGCTGCCGACAAGTATTAAGCCTCTGAGAATGATTTCCATGTGATAAATCACCAATAAATGGCAGGAATGGTTTCGATCAGATTTTTGTCCACACATCGAAGACCCCCCCCCCACTTACTTTTTGTTGCCTTGCTTCCTCTAACCAACATTTTAACTCTTGTTTTCTAAACAATCGTAAAGCTTTTTTTCACATGTCCGATGCCTATATAGCTACACAACTAAATGTTCTGTATGCCTTCAAAAATGAGTCAAAATATAAAAAATTGGTTGACACCTGCACTCCCCATTTTAGAGAAACGTCTGGCATAGAATGAGTTAAGAGCGAGATCCCCACAGCACACGTGAGTGCAAACATTTTGCTTCAAACAGCGCGTCCGTGACTTATAGTTCAAGTAAAATTAAATCGGCATGTGTGTTTTTAATTGTTCTCTAGTTGATAAATGATATTCAGCAAATATAGCTGCCGTGGAGTTATCTGGGAGTGGTGCCAGGCTTTGGTGACCTCCACTGGACATATAAAACTTCATGTGATTGTTTGACGTTGATGCGGTTCATCTCTTTCTATGCTTCTCTTATAATTGTCTTGCGTGCCGGAATAAATCCGTTGGCGGGCCTGATGTGGGCTATATGTTTGACACTCTAGTTTTGAAGCATTTTGGTTTTACTTTATGATTTGTGTGTCCCAAAATGATTGGAAAGAAAATCACAAAATGACTGTGAGGATGTTTTTTTCATAAAGGAAATCTCTAACCGTTGTTTTACAAATATGACCACTTTTGAAGGATAACCATCAATTGTGACATGTGTGACATCAACGTGAGTAACGGGCAGGAACTGGAGAAGCATTTGCAAAGCAAAATTCACTGGGACACTATGGAGCACATCCAAAAACAGAATCAGTACGACGACATGATCATTGCCTTCCTGCAGGTAAGAACCATAGAATGTTTTCTTATCTTATTTGCACGACTAGGTTGACACTAATTAGCAAACACATCTTGTTATGTTTATTCACACATTAAAGCCTGTGATACCTCTTCATACGAGCGTAATTCATTCCAGGATCGTGCTTTTAGCTTGAATTGCTAAGAGCGAATTTTCTCTGAATGAAATAATTACCATCAAATTTGCCCACTCCCAACCTCCCATTGAAGTTAACCCTAAATAGCTATGAAACACATCTTGTTGATCACAAGACACATAAAAGTAGTAATTAAACATACAAATTACACTAATAATACAAAGATGATATTGGCATATGCCAAACCACAGTCACAAAGCCAGTCCTTATCTCGAATTTCTCAAACCAACAATGACCAGCATTGAAATCCATTCTGATGGCCTCAAGTTGTAGGTCTTTATAGATACACTGACTTCTGCTCTCCTTGTCTCTATCTCATGCTAGCTCCTTGTCGCATATCCACGATAACATGCTTGTCATGAATAGTGGTTCGCAATTTTAACAACAGTCACACCCTTGGCCAGTTTCATAAACTTTCTTTTTTGAAGGCATACAAATAATAGACTATGGCCGATCTTAGCTAGGTCTCTCACACAAACACCATGATTGTCCATTATTTCCTGCTTTGTTTCATTCTCCCTTATTTCTCCAAAAGCATCCAAAGCATTTTCTTTTCTGGAACTGGCTAGGGTCAGAAAAAGGACATGCAATAAGATAAAAACAAACTTGCTGGATGATATGAACAAGTGGCACAAGATCAGGCATCTGGTGGTCGGGGGCACAAATATCTAATGAAGATATGTCATTAGCGTTCCGACATGGTGGCCATATTGGTCGGGTCAACGTTCCTCGTTAAGACAATGTATGTACTGTAAATTTGACTTTGTATCCTGAAATGCCTTTGTAACTAAAGGCAATATTTTCCCGTTCATGTATTTTGTAACCGAACATGTTTGTATCTAGAGACATTTGTAAGTAGAAGTACCACTGTACATCAAAATTCACGTGTTTAGAGGTGCTCTTATAAAGCGGTACCACTGTATATATTTTACGCCGTAGTTTAAAGTTTTCCGTTTTGTTTTTAATTGCAGGACGTCATGCTGTATAAAAGCATCAAGTGCAACCAAGCCATCAAAAACAGCGCTCTTCAAGGTAAAAATTGCAGGATTTCAAAATAAATTTCTTGCTAATTTTAGACCTGCTTGAATTGTGTGTTTTGTTTAGCGCCTCTTAGTGTCGTAAACTTGATTAAAAAACCTAATTAATTAAAAAAAAATAAAACGGTATTCGTAAGCTCAAAATATTCTATTTGCTGCCGCCATCTTCTGGCTGAAATCAGCATTGCAGCCCTATCACAGACAACAATTGGGCAAAACTGTTTTCACCGTCATTAAACTTGCGTTTTTTTCGTTCTGTGGCTAGCTCTTCAGGAAAACGAGCACATGACAAAAGTGTCGTTGTTCCATTGTGCGGCGTGTGAAGTGCTTGTGTCCACGGCAGCGGCAGCAGTAGAAGAACATATCAACTCAGCGAAGCACTTTTATAACACAAAGGTATCTTACATCCGACTTCATCCGCACACACATGATCGCCCAATTTGTTGAGTAAATGACAATCATCTTTATCGATTTCTTAAGGAGTTTGAAGCACAACGGAAACACGCATCACTTGACAAGGCAAAAACTATCATGAAAGAGTCGCAACATCTGTTTAAACATTTCCTCAAGGTATTTGTTCTAAAATTATGTACCGTAATTTCCAGACTTTAAGGCGCACCTAAAAACAACCCCAACAAATTGGCCAGAAATTTGCAGTGGCGCGCCTTAAGATATACAAGTATGAGATACAGTATTTAGGTGTGTGCATTGTCACACCAGGTTTTATGGTTTACCACCTTATTTAAACAATGAGCAATGTTCTATCAGTCGATACTCTGGCCCAAATTGCAAAACATTGGATGCAACAGGATTCGAACCCAGGTCTCAGTGGGTGAGTGAAGACATCTAACCGTTAGACCAGGGGTTGGGAACCTTTTCGACCCAAAGAGCCATACAAAGTTTGGTCCTAAATAACGTTTTAAAACAAGGTATGAGCAAAGTTCTTTTGTAAAAATGTCACAGAATACTGCAAACAAGGATACGAAGATACCGACATATTTAGACAGATGGAAGTGCTTGCGCTGTATGCATAGCTCTACCCATCTTGATCGCTCACCCTATCAAATTGCTTTTTTTTGTGTGTTTACAGTTTTTTTCTGTGGGTCTTCATCTTAAAGTGTCCCAACAGTGAACATACATGGTTTAATGAGCTTCCACATAAAGGATTTCTTCGAGATGTACAGCCAAAACGGGGTCTGTTGGTGTGACACCATGACTCTAAACTGTAGTTGCGACTGTGTCCTATTTATACCGGATCAAACTTAGGGTCTTATGTGTGCTGCTTCGATGCTCTATCACAATTCAAGTTAGATGCAGAGAAGACACTATTTTTTTACCAAAAAGCCAGATGTACTTATGAAATGAGCCATATCTGGCTGGTAAGCTGTAGGTTCCCAATCCCTGCGCTAGACTTTTTGTGGAACAGATGTCATACAAAATAGCATTCAAGCTTATTGCATTATCAAATTATAGTGAATTTTGTTCTGCATTAAACCAGGGGTGGGCAAACTGGGATCAAAAAGTTGGCCAGGGGCCCAGGCCTGAAGACCTTTCCAAGTTTTCTCATTTGCATTTACGAATTTATAAACATGCAGACATCCATGTTTCTTTTAATCTATTTTTTAACTAAAAAGAATCCAATAACCCTTCTTTGAAAAATTATGACTTGTGGGTTCTTCGGGGTTAAACAGATTTATTTCATCATTGGTTTTGAATTATACCCCCACGACAAATTATGTCCCTGTTTAAAGCCCTTAATTTGATATTTAGTTTTGTAGTATTTCATAGCTTGTTTGAAGTATTTGTGTAGTATTACTGTTGCCCTAATTCCATAATAGTATTTTTGCAGCATTACTGTGGTAGTATGTCTGTGGCAGTATTTTTCTATTATGTTGCAGTAGCATTTTTGTAGTACTTCTGTAGTATTTTTTTCTTTTCAGAATGAAAGCGTTACTAAATTTTTTGAATTCAGAATTGTAGCGGTTTTATAGTATATCTGTAGTAGTTTTTATGTAGTAGACACACAAAAGGACAAAGCTGACTCAAAAAAACATGTTTTATTAGGAATAGTTTATCTATCTAAAAATAGTCTGTGTAATATAGTGTAATAATCTGTGAAGCCCTTTGAGACTCTTCGTGATTTAGGGCTATACAAATAAAAATGAAATGACTTGACTACCAAATCGATGAGTCTCCATATATAAATATGATGTATTTTTTTACCATTTTCGTTCGACGGGCCAGATATATAAATATCTATATGAAGCATATGTAAATTGCAGATATAGTTGTGGATCTGCAAGGTATATGGCTCACACCGGATTTCTTTTACTGGTCCTAAAGAAATTGAAAAATCGTCTCTAAAAGTCTTTATATTAGAAAGTGCTTGATTTTGGCAATGAAAGGGTGTATGAAACTTGTACAAGTGTGTAGGCTTTTTTTGTTATTTTTTGTGGGGGTATTTCAAATTTACAATACTATTCATACCTTTAACACACTTGTCAACTGCATTTTTTACACTGGCAAAAAAGAAAAGAATGACATAGTGTAGTAGTCACAATGACTATTCTTTTCGATAATGGTAAATTCAATGTTTTCAGACAGTTTTCTTTGCACCAATGTTATTTGACTACCTTAACATTTATGCTTTTGTGGGCAACAGGGTTTCAGCCATTTTGAATGAAAGCAGCCTTCAAGAGATCAACCGCCGGTTCTAACTGCAACATCTTCAATAAACCGTCATAACCACACAAAACTGTTAGGGTAGATCAAAGATTTTTTTGTAATTAGCCTTTTCTGATTTTCCTCCCAAAAAACAAACTCACGAGCGACAGAAAGTCAACTTGTGCATTTTTTATTAACAATACAAATGTTTAACCCTTTTGTGTTTGTGATATAATACATTTCAAAATTAATTTAGGAACTGTACATCACATCATTAAATATTGTACACTATGTGTGAAGTGGATGAAAAGCACTGGAACTTGTTGGGACTTTTTTTTTTAATAAATTTAAATTTGTGTTTAGAAACAGTTAATGAATTTTTTTTCTTCAATTAAAATATGCAGCACCACAAGAAAACTATGTTCTCCTCTGATTTTTACAGTGAAGGTACCTCCAAAATTTGTGGTTGAGGTAACAGTTATCCTGAAGACAAAACTTACCTATCTGAAAGTGTTCTCTTTGATGGAGTATTACAACTGAAATAGAGAGAGAGCAATAATTGGCTTAATTAATATTATCAAAGTTGAATGCAATTTTAACTTCTTGTTTGACTAAAAAAGTAAAAAAATGTATGTAAACATACAGTCTATTAAAAATCTAACCCCAATGCCCCCCCCCTCTTAAAAAAGTACTTTTTTATGTATCAAGAGCAGCAGTCGGTTGAGCGCTCTCTGGGTCAGTCTTTATGCAAGATTGGGGATCGGCGTCGGATGGTAACGTGACCTCGGCCATGGGCAGGCCCGTGTGGGGAACAGCCGTGTTCATTATGTGTCTCTGTAAATGCTTGACCCAGTCCTCCTGGACAGACAAGGGACCCTGGAATACCAGGTCGCAGAATCTAAAACCACACACACAAAATCAAATCAGCATTGTTTATGGACTGACCATGCGCAGTTTTGAACGTGTTTACATCATTTACAATGCTTTATTCCCACCCTTGAAGTTTTAACAACTTCAAAGGCACACCATACCTAAAAGCATACGTTTTGTCTGCCATTATATTTAACACACACATTAGGCGCATCGATGTAAATTGCTTTAAATAATATTCAGAATCTAATTCGGTGATTACCGATTGGGCCAACATGTAGTGCTTACGGTTTTCAAACAGAATTAATTCGACATAGCCACATATCTCTAGCATTTATCATGAAAGAAGCAAGACTTTTTAAAATTTTAGCTTTAAATGATCGATTTTTCAGTTGACTGATAGGGATAATGATGGATCAGTCCAGAAGGAAAACATTACAGATGCACGAATAGATAATGCAAGTGCTATTATACTAAAACTATGTTTATTTACATTACAATGGAGATTTGGATCATACAAAAGAATAAAAGGCCAGGACAAACCTTCCCACTCTGAGAAATCAGGAACGGACGGGGGAAGATAACAAAATTATGATCCATAAACCCGATTAAAACAATCAACTTGTTTAGAGAACCGGAATTCTTTCATAGCATGCCAGAAATTAAATATTATTTGCCCTAACACCAAAAACAGTGAGTTGTGGAATAAATTCTTCCAAAAGGTGTATTGTTTGAAGAGTTTTTTTAAGAAGGATAGCGGACCACAAGGAGCCAACCTTCGGCTTCGTGGTCTGGGCCGCATGGGGTCCCGGCCTTCTGAAGAAACAAACAGCAGTCCGTGCTCTCCCAAAATAAAATATCAATCACCAAGTTTGTCCGGGCTAGGCTTCTCTCTCATGGATTTTAAAATTTTTTTTATTTACTGGTCATGTATCCCGCAGTATGTTTCTTTTCTGCATGGAATATTTAGGCAGCATGTATCCTGCTCGCCGCGTGCTCTGATCGCTGGCCAATCGGTGCTGTCAGAGACAGCCAAAATCATTGCTCGTCCTCACAAAGAAAACCAAGTGAAATTTAGGGCTTGGTAACTCAAATGAAGTTAATCATTTGTGCTCGGGCTGGTTCGGGCCGCGGGCCAGGTCGGGTTTGGTTACTAGAGGTAAGATCAAGCCTAAAAAAGCTGTATTTTTTTAGGCCTGGTCTTACTTCTAGTAAGAATGCAAATACAAAGTAATAGGCAATATGCTTAGGGTCCCATGAAGGCTTGGGAAGGCCCTGGTGGCAAATTGCCAGGTGCGCGCCGGGCTTTATGCTGACCTTTGCGAAAGCTTGAACAACAGTGGGAGCTGACACATTGACCTAAGCATTTACAATCTTCCCTGAAAGAAAGAGTTTACTGCGTCACTTCTTCTTTTACATCAACTATAGAGCCTGCCCGGACAAGACGCCATTAGCGATCAGCGCCAACGGCTGTCGGTGCCGTTCCCCGCCCACAAGATGACGTTTTCAAATACTGTTCAGGTTGAGTTGATCTCCCGTCTGGTATAACGTAACCATTCAGAATGGCAACATCGTTTACATAAGATATTTTCACAATCGCACATCTGTATCAAATATTTTCTACAGATATATACGAAAAGACAGCATGCCGATGATAAAGACACTGTGCAAAAGTACCGTCGCCATTGCCGACACCTTTCACTGTTGTAAAATAGTTTCAAGTGTGCAAGGGTCTTAATGTACATGCATAGTCAAAGTTCAACAACGACGGTGATGCGAGTAGAGAAAAAAACCACAATTTTCTGCATGACGCATAGACCAGTTCTTTCATATACATTCAACGCCCACACTTTCCCCTTCAATATTCTCATTGTTTTCTCTACTACATAAGTCTTACACACAGGGCACACCAAACTGTAGAGAGCGCCACACACTAATCTAATACTTGTGTGCGCTTTACAGTCATGAAGATAAAGTTATTCAAAAGTATTGCTGAGCAATCTTGGCCTTGCTTCAAAATCGAATGTCCTTGAACAAGAAGTGCAGAAAAGTACATTTACCAACCTGCATGTAAGTCTGAAAGCTTCCTCTGAAGTTTGTGTTAACTGGAGGACCTTCTTCTTTGAGCTGGGCCTTAAACGCTGCCTTCTCGTTTTACAATCCAACTCTGAAAGAAAACATTTAGATTAGAAATGAACAATGGAAGCTGACTGTTGAGAAGTATATAGACGCGTCATCTTGATGTCACCATTCACTGAAATAAGTTGTGTCACATATATTGTAAAACTTTAACTATTGGGTTTTTAAATATAATGATCATTTCAAAACGTACCCATCACAGAAACATCACGATCAGTCTTAACCAAGGTACCCGAAAACTATGAAACCGGTATAGCTCACCAATAACCTGCCTGGTAGGTCAAGTGAATCCAAGTGTGAAAAATATTTACTCCAAAACATACGATAATGCCGACAGATAAAAAATAATCCGCCTAAAAGTATTTCTGCATTTTTTGACGATCATGTTGTAATCAGTTTGTTTTGCCCCATAATTCATTTCCAAGAGTAAACAAACGCGTAAGATGATTTACAATATGGCCATTAGCTTCCTCCCTTTCGATTGACACCCCTCTCGCCCGAACGCAAGCTTTTTTTCCGACAGTCCTGCCATAGCAGGGTGGGTCTGTATGGAAAAAAACAGACATGACCTAATTTGGCTTTAAAAATCTTCAGCCAGTTGTGACAGATCCAAATGATGAGTAAAACATTGATTAGTCAATAAAATTCCCAACAAAAATATTTGCATATTCACGATGAGTATTCAAACAAGAGCCGAAAATAAACATACGTAATGCAAATCCGGATCCATTCTGCCGCGTGATTATCATGTGTAAGTGTGCACAATCAGTGATTGACTTTTGGAAAGAGAAGTCATATTTAAAACTCTTTCACAATGTCTAAAATTGGTGAAAGTTAAATACACAGTTGCAGAGGTTTAAGAGCTGTAAACTGGTCTTCTCTAAATGGCCAATTTTGGAAAGGCCTTGACATCCCTTTGGAAAAATGTGTAAAATACATCCATTATCAATTATCTGCACCGCTTATCCTCAGTAGGGTGGCGGGGGTGCTGGAGCCCATCCCAGCTATCTTTGGGCAGTGGGCGGGGGACACGCTGAACTGGTTACCAGCCAGTCGCAGGGGACAGAGACAGACAACTTTAGTATTTTGTTTGTTTTACATTTTAACAGCGCTGAAACAAGTGCAACTCAACCAGTACCTCTGTTACAAATAGGAACCAACACTGTATTGAGTACTTTCTATATTTCCTATTATTTTTTTCCACTTCAAGTCATGTATTCATCCATTTAATTGCAAACCTTTTTTAAATATTTATATTCCACCGGTTACTGAAATAGCTTACCTCCCATTCAAACTGAAAAGACAACTTATCACTAAAAAACTGAGTATTTGCCAAAAAATGTGATGTTGAGGGTACACCTACCGGTTACTTCAAGTGAGGTTCTTTTCCGTTTTAAACACGCTCGCAGGTGGTTGGAAAGGCTTACTCCACTGTGGAACGATGCCTTGCAGTGCATGCACACCTTCCGGTTGAATTCCCCCTTTTCTGTCAAAGGCACATTCACCAATCACCAAAATGGCTAAACCAGCTCATTTTTTTGTGTGTGCATACTGTACTAATGCCAATAAGAAATGGTGTTTTGTGAATATACTAACAGGGTAAATGGTAACAAATTGAAAATATTGGATGTACTATATTGGGTTCCTGCACTATTCCTACAGTGCATAGTGAAAAATATTGCCCCCTTAAGAATATTTTGTCATATTGCTACATTTCAGGCATCAAACCTTAAGCCAGAAAAAACTGAAAATATTTTCTAAGAATCAACGACAGGTGAGACGCAATCGTGAAGTGGATACAATGTAATTTTAACATTTTATATTATATTTGAAAAAAGAAAAGAAAAGTAGGCGTTGTAAATATACTGTCCCCCTGTTCATAGCTCAGCCAACTGACTTCAGAAGTTCCCTGATGACTTCTGAATGATTTAATGTCAACCTAAATAACTAACAATGACAGAATGTCATTAAGTTTCAGTTTAAATGCACCTGCTACGTAAGGGCTCAAAGGTTTGTGAAAACAGATACTGGAGAACAGACCGCATTATGAAGACCAAATGACACAGCAGGCTGGTCTGGGTTAAAGTTATGCAAAAATTCAGTGCAGGAGTGGGTGACGAAGATTTTGCTACATTTACACATCTCCCAGAGCAATGTGCGAGCGATAATATAAAAATGGAAAGGGCATAAAACCACTGCAAACCTACCAAGACCTGGCCGTCCATCTAAACTCTCGGCCCAAACAAGGAGAAAACTAATCAGAGCGGCACCATAAAAAGGCCCGTTTGGCAGAAGCTACATGGGAGACACAAACAAACATGTGGAACAAGGTGCTCCGGTAAGATGAGACAAATGTAACTTTTTGGGCTGGATGCAAAGCGTTACAGTAACACTCCCTCCTCGCTATTAAAAATGGTGGTGGCAGCACATGCCCTGTGGTTGCTTTTCTTTGGCAGGGACTGAGAAGATTGTGAGAGTCGATGGGAAGATGGATTGAGCCAAATACAAAGTGATTTTGGGAGAAAATCTATGGAGTCTGCAATGGACCTGAGAATGGGGCTCAGGCTCACCTTCCAATAGGACAACAACGCTAAACATAAGCAAATCTACAAAAGGAATGCTTTAAAACTAACAATATAAATGTTTTAAAATGGCCAAACCAAAGTCCAGACCTTAATAATCCGATGGAGCAGGGGTCGCCAACCTATGTCTCGCCTCTTTTTATGAGTACATCTGGCTCGGAGATCAAATTCAGCTATTGCAAATCTTATCTGTGTTGCTCCAAACTGGATACATGCAAAGCCAAATATTGTACATAAGAAGCTAAAGCAACACTTGAACTATAAAGATTTCGGTCCAGTGGGTGGAGTCACGTCACCAGACCCTGTTATGGCTGTATGTCGCTACGGAATCTTTCAAATGGAAGCTCATTAAACAATCAATGTTCACTGTTGAGACAACTTATGATGAAAACCCACAGGACAAACTGTAAAGATCTCAACATGCTTGGCAAGCACCGACAGAAATTTTATTGGGTGGGCGCCGTCTGTGCCGAAGGTCATGACGCCTTTATCCTTCTTGTGTGCGGTATTTTGTGACACTTTTACAAAATAACTATGTTTAGAAACCATTATCTAGAACAAAAATGATGATCGACATGAGCCTCAACACTCATTTAGTAACTGAGCGATGCAGAAAAATATTAAGTAATATATTTATTACTGACCAGCTCGGTAGCCTAGATGGTAGGGTGCCCGCGCCGAGACTGGGAGGTTGCTGGTTCAAGCCTCGGCCGAGTCATACCTAAGACTTAAACATTGGTACCTGTTGCCTCCCTGCTTGACGTTCAGCATTAGGGGTTGGAATTGGGAGGTTTAGTCACCTAATGACTCCCAACGCCTCAGTTGGGTTGAGCGAAGGGGCTGGGAATCCCCTCCTCTCAATCAATCTCCCAAAGAGTCAGAAATGACTCTAGCCACCTCCCACTAGGGGGATATGGCTGTGGTATATATATGTATAATATATTTATATTGATGGGCAGCATGGCGGCGCAGTGGTTAGAGCGTGTGCGTCACAGTTCTGAGGTCATGAGATCGAACCTCCTGTGTGGAGTTTGCATGGTTTCCCCATGCTTGCGTGGGTTTCCCCCCACTTTCCGAAAACATACATGTCAGGTTAATTGGCCAGTTCAAAATGTCCCTAGGTGTGAATGAGCGAGCGAATTGTCTGTCCCTGTGTGCCCTACGACTGGCCGGCAACCAGATCAGGGTGTCCCCTGCCCACTGCCCGAAGATAGCTGGGATGGGCTCCAGCACCCCCGTGACCCTACTGAGGTCTAGCGGTGCAAGAAATGGATGGATGGATTTATATTGATATGGGACACAGGCCCTTACATTATTATTATGTTATAAATCTGATCAAATCATCAAACGTCACAGTGAAATAAAATGCGCTGAAGAATTCGCTTTTGTCTGAAGAGCGGGTGAGGCGGTTTTGTTGATTTTGTCTTAAATAATATGGTCTGGCTCTCTTTAAAAAAAAAATCTAAATATTTTGCCATTATGGCTCTTTGGCTCAAAAAGTTTTCTGACCCCTGTCATAGAGCATTTGTGGAAAGATCTGAAAAATGCTGTGCACAAACGGTATCAAACCTTAAGGAACTTGAGCTGTTTTTAAGAAAGAATGGCCAAATATTTCTTTTTCAAGATGATTGCTGCGAAAGGAGGTTTTGCAAAGTGTAAACTCGAAGGGGGCCATTGTTTTTGCAACACCTACTTTTCTTTATTTCTTTTTAATTGTTAGCACAATATAAAATGAATGAGATTAATTTGTTTCTTTTTACGATTGTGACTCACACGTTGTTGATTCTTAGAAAATATTGAGTATAAACTCAAAACTTTCTATAAGTTTGAAGCCTTAGATATGGTAAAATGTCAATGTCAAAATGTTCTTGGGGGAGGGGGCAATACTCTTGTATGGCACAGTAGATTTCAAATTAGCCTTGGGTGGCTTGTGAGAAGTTAACATCTAAAACTTGATGTCCATTCCTTAGAAGACCTTCATGTAATTTGAAAGTATTCATCATGCTTCAAAGATAGCATTTTAGAGATTGAATTTCAAAGTTACTTACCCAATGTTGGGGTTGGCAGTGTAGATACAACTTTTGGCCCTGAATTTTGTTCATTTGAGGGAATTGTAATCGAGCACTTGGATATATGTAACAACCCCTTGGGTTTGTTGTCCTCCTGGCACTTTCTCTTCTTGAGTATTCCTATTAAAGCGGTGGTGTCCGTAAGAGAGTCTTTTTTCTCTAACTTTTTCAGCGGCTGCTTTCTATCAGAGTCCGTTTCCAATGCTGAAGACGCAGGTATGAGCGGTTTCACATCAATGTACACACTTGAGTCCGAATCGTCTTGAGGGAATCCATACGTAGATGACATAAAATGATTAGTTCCGTCACGGAAATGATTTCTTCTCTTTCCTAAAATGTGAACGGCCCTCATATACTCCTTTTTGTTGCACATCAACTCCTTAAGGACAATTAATGGGGATTTGCTCTTTGATAAAAAAGCTCGTCCAATCTTTTTAAGGTGGCCGCGTATATGGTTGGACTGTCCTTTTCGATTATCGAAAACGTCCCCACACAATGGACAGGAGTGGATATCGGTCTCGTCGAAATTTGGCGGAAGTTCGAACTCTGCGGAAAGACAAGAGCTTTTTTTAGCGACCTTGTAACGTGTATTCAAAGATTTGCTTCTAACTACACGTACATAAGTTTGATTTGCAAAATTGTTAATTTAAAAAAACCTGCAGACATTGTATTGAACAAGCAATGTGAACAATCATACAGTACTTTCTTTATCATGGTATACTGAACATTTTCGCTATTTCGCGGATTTTTATTGTGCATTGTGTTCTGCATTCTGATTGGTTTAAACAGAGGAAGATGTTCTCTATCGCCAACAACTTGCTCTGGCACCACATGTGGGTCTTTGGCGCTCCCTAATAGCAAGCTGGCCTTTAAAAAAATGTTTGGTAATGGAAAAATATATGGTTTCTGTAGGACAGAAGCAGAAGCTAAATGGAGTTTTCCATAACATCCGCTTCAAGGCTGCAAAGTAATAAAACAGCAAGTTTATTTTAAAAATTATAATTTGACAAGACAGAAGTCATTTACTAAAAAAATACAGTACTTTTATTTGTTAAATAGTTGAGCCTGTAAATTGGGTTTGTTTTGATTAATTAATAAGTAAATAAAATAGATAACAGTTTCTACTTTGCGAGTTTTGACTATCGCGGGACGTTTTCGGAACGCAACCCCAGCGATAATTGAAACCAGAGGTGAGAGCCTGAACCTGACCGGTTAACCTGATTTGAGGGACCAGGCCTGAAGTAAACCCAAAGCTGAATTTCGGCACCGTGCGTTCTTCAGTGCTGAAATGCAGCTTCGGGTTTTTTTCGGGCTCTGTCCTGCAAGTCAACTGTGCGCACTTCGGCGCCAAAGTACGCTTGGTGCTGAGGTGCAGCGCCGAAGTGTGTTACTCAAGTGTAAGTACAGTTACTTCAGAATAACTCAAGAAGTAAAAAGTACTCATCCACATAATTACTTGAGTAAAAGTAAGTGCATGCTGTGCAGGCCCACCATGAAAAGGCCTTGACTGCACGCACATACCACTAAATAAGCTAAAAATGACAAAAAGGGCAGAAAATAACTTCTGAAATACTTGTTGATACTTCAAAATCCAATTACAAATGAAGGAAATCATTGAATTAAGTGAATGACAACTATTAAATGTGTGGTTTGGAGCGGAAAATTGCATTTAAACTCGAGTTTCTTATGTGGTAGAAAACCTTGCGACAACTGCTGGGCACTAAATTATTCTTCTTTTATATTTTTTTCATATTCAAGGCGCACGGGACTATGAGGCATATAGAATTACAACTACAGTAAGTGCTAAGATTGCACTAAAAATAATTATTTATATTTGTGCATTCATTGATCAGTAGAAGTATATTGCTGATAACAATTGCAAAAATTGGAAGCAACAGAAATCGAACCTGGACTGCAGTGAGTAGAGCGAAGGTGTTTTGAAATTCCTTTCTACCCATCGAGACATCCTACTAATGCTGAGTGTGCACAACGCTGATAGCGATTTGTGCCTTCTAAAACGGTAAGTACCTTCGATTTTTGTTTTTATTTAGTCTTATTTGACTCTTTCACTGCTGGCTTGTTTTTCTGTGGTATCTTTGTAGCATGGTATTTGTTGACTACAGTAATAAAGCAGTTTATTAATGCAAACCAACCCTCGTCTGTATTATCAGTAAAAGTTCTCTTAGCAATTTGCGTATTTTCATGACTACAAGGCGCACCAGGTTATAAGGCGCATCCCCCAAAAATATTTTTTGCTCTATATTTTCCATACATAAGGCACAACAGTCAGATGGCTCAGTCAAACTTATTAACCCCTTAACATTCCGACAGATCGCAAACAAGCAAATATGGTCTCAGACACATACGGACACGGTGTCTGTACGATGTCACTAATCACTCAAATGAGTCACTCCAAATATCAATAGGAAGGTTAAACTCTTGGGATTCAAGAAATGCCAACCATTTCTTAGTTTCTATCTTCTTTTTCGCTGTGTGGACAGCAAATTAAGAATTTCATTTTGCAGGGAAACGTGGTTCTTTCCCGTGCATATGACAATAAACACTTTGAATTGAAAAATAGACTTATCACGTAAACATCAAAATCAGTCTGAAACTTGAAGATAATGGGAAAATATAAAGCCGGGTAGCTCACCAAAGTCGTCTTGCAGCCATCACGTTCAATAATATTACGCAACCCTGGTCCTCCTACATCCGTGAGAGTAGTAATACAACCGTGTAAAATATTTACACATTCAAACACGCAATAATGCCGACAAATAAAAGTAAAAAAAACGCCGAAAAGCATCTGCATCGATGGATGTTGCTTGTTGCGAGTTGTCTGTTTAGCCCCATAATTCCAGTTTACAAATACAGACTAGTAAAAGATGTTTTCTCCATGCCGTAGAGCAACCTAACATGGGATTCACACTCATCTTTTTTGGCCAGTTGCAGGCTTTGTTTTGTCCCGGCTTTTAGGTGCGTCTTATAGTCATGAAAATAGGGTATTTAGAATTTTACTGTAGCCGTTTTACTTGACTTTAAAGAAAACAAAATTGCTGCCGTCAGCTCAGTCTAAGGTCGGACTCCACGACAGGCTATAGGGTTTCGGTAGAACATCAGGTCCTATCCATTTGACTACTAGTGATATAGACGACACACAAAAAGGCATGTTTTTTCTCATCATCACATTACTTCGAGTCACGGTGCCACGTTGTTGGTGTTATCTTTGGGCTGGGCCGTGAGAATTTTATTTACGATCAGCCATTAAACTGGTCCGTGGTACAGAAAAGGTTGGGGGACCACTGCAATACAGTGTTGATACAGACTTTCTGTTTCCTCATTTCGGTAACATTTGTATCGGGTGCCGTGACTTAAAATCGATTAATGGATAAGACGTATTGCCTTTTCCTCCGACATCGCTATTCTTAGTGGTTTGGTGGTTGGGATTCCATCCTCAAACCGCCACTGTCCGCGTTCAATTGCCCTTGCCACCTCTGTTATGCAACTGTGATAAATATCAATTGATTAATAAGTGCACAAATATGGTATGCCACCGGTATCCATTTCCAATTCTTTTCCGCCCACATAGTCCCCCGATTATAAGGCGCACGTTCAAATTTCTTGCCAATGTGTTTTTTGGATGCATCTTATAATCTGGAAAATAAGGTTTAACAGTGAAACGAAATAATAACCACCCACTACCTTTTTTAATTCTGCGGAATGCTGCAATCCTGCGTCGGATCTTGGGCCGGTTTTCAGAAGCCACTTGCTCAGGAGTCAGAACGTGGCGTGCCGTATAGGTCAGCCCAGCTCTGTGAAGATGTCCCCTGACATGATTGGACAAGCCCACTCCGGACTGGAAGACCGCCGGGCAGTACGGGCAATTCTTGCAGTCTGAGTCCAACTTGTGCACTTGATTGGGAAAAGAATTCATCGAAGGCTTCGGGTGCAGATCAAAACCTCCTTGGAACACGTCGGTTTCTATGCATTCTTCTTTTATAGTGGGCTCATTGTTGTCCTTCACTGCAATCTTCGTTTTCTCAAATAGTCTCTTTGACGCCTGCAGAGCACCACGTATTGACATTCTTCTGCTATATGAATAAATAAGATCACTTTCTTCCTGCCTGACACCGTTTTCCAGGTCATTTCCATCTTTAAAACGGTGAAAGCGTTTTTCGTCCAAGTCTTCTGGGTCTGCTCGGTTGAGTCTATTAGGGCTTGGGGAAACAAATAACGCTTCTTGGTCGGACATGTTGCGGTACGGTTTTGACATCTTTCTTTTAGAGGGAGATTTTTTGAGAGGTGATTGATATGAGGTACAGTTAAGCAAACTACTCTTCCGAGGAACTTCTGAATCTTCATAGGATGATCCTGTTATGCCATTTGGAGAAACAGTCACTTTTTTACCTGCTCCTTGATAAGAAATTTTAGTCCCATTAGTTGAACGGTGAGCCAATCTGTTCTGTTTTGCAATATTATTTCGATCTTTTTGACGGGATAGCAAAACATTAATGGACTTGTCCAATTTGGATTCGTTGAGTTGGGCCTTTAAACTTCTCTTGAAATCACGACTCTTGAACAACTCCGAAATGTTTGGCTCGGTGGGGGAAGTTCTCTTTGGAGAGATCTCGTTCTTGATCATGATTTTTGATGTAAACTCTGCGTTTTCTACTGGTGCGGAAAGAGGAATGCGGTGCTCTTCGGATGGTTTGGCAGTCATGCCAAACTGCTCCATTTGGTAAGCTTTGAAATTTAGCTGATGGCGGCGCCAAAGGTGATTTTTAAAAATAGTTTTGCTAAAGGCTTTATATTTACAAATATCACAAGAGAAGGAATCAATCGCCTTACTACCGGTTTGCTTTTTAACTTCGAAATCCGTGTGTTGCGCTATATGTCTCTGAAGATCTTGCCAACTCACTGCCCTGAAGCTGCACTTGTCGCATTTAAAATGTTTCCTTTCCTTTGCGTGGGTTTTTGCATGTTGAACAAATGTATCGGGGCAGCTAGTTCCAAACGAGCACTGAGGGCAAAAAAATTGTGAATCGTTATACTCGTTACAGTCATCGGCCCATTTTTTCAGTTTCTCGCATTGTGCTGATTTCTTTTCATGGTGAATGTTCATGTGCTCAATAAGTACAGTCCTTTCCCTAAAAGACTCTCCACATTCCCTGCAGATAAACATCTTTGGCGGGCTAATATTTAGCACGGGGTCTTGGTGACTTTTCATATGACGCCTCAAATAATGAGCCTTCTTGAAAACCAGTTTACACTTAGTGCACTGAAAACTAGACTCTCTCACTTTGGAATGGGAATTTGATGCAAGCTTTCCCCCAACAGATGAAAGTTTGTACTCGTGTGGATACCTTTCAGGTGAAGAGCAAAATAATTTTTTGTTAGCTTTAATGGTTCCATTGGGATGCTTTGAAACCTCCAGTTTAGACTCCTGCAAATCAGAGGACGTTTTTGACTGTCTGATATGAAGAGAAATCAAATCTGTATTATCTTTTTCATCAGAAAACATATCTGGTAAATCAGCATACAGTGCTTCTGAGGGATCCGCCAGCGTCACCATGTCCATTTTCTGTTTTCTTTTGCTCTGACTACTTGAAGGGTGTGCTTTTTGGGGGTTTTCAGCAGGTATATCATTGTGATTCTCCCACACAAAGTGCATGAACTCTCTTCGGGGGTCCCACTTGAGATCATTGATCGTACTTAAGTTGTCTGATGATCTCTCAGGTAATCCTTCATCAATCCCCCAAATTCCAACAGTATCGATTTCTTGCACAGTTTTTAACTGGGTTATGCTTTTTTCTTCATCTTTGTCTGTGTTATTGGGTTCGTCGTCCTGCGTTGCCTCTTGTAGAGAAAACCCATTACCCAAGCAAACCGGAGACAACATTTCAGTGTTTGACAGAACATCTAGAACACTAGATTGCTTTAGGGAAGGTTTGAACAAAGAATCATTGCAATGGGTTGAGTCTTCTGTCATTTTTGTTGGTTCTTGCAGAAGGATGAGATTACTGATGTCAGGATCTGTATCTTTGTCATCCCCATCAACACCAGCCAGACACGACATTTCAGCCGCCATGACCTAAACAAAGTAAAATATTTATAAACCCAACATTTAGACTGCATGTACATTCATCATCACCTTTTAAAAGGAACCACAATTCTACCCATTCTTTAAATATGGATGTAAAATATCTAATTGTTGCAATGAATGGTGTAAAACTATTCACAGTACAATGGGTGTGGTTGCTATGTAAAAAAAGCTAACAAAATTGTAAAAACCGTTACTAAAAAATCATGGAGGAAAAAAAGTTTTTGAACATAAAAGCACTAACAATTCAGCTCAGTCATGTGACAGTCAGGTGCTCTATAATCACAGCAGCACAAAGAATTATGGTTGTGTTGTTTAAATTACTCTGTTCAGCTCAAACTGCCTCCAGGTAATTTGAAATGACGATAAACTAAACTGCGTTGATAAACAAGGCAGCAAAGGAAACAAGTTCTCCCAAAAATGGAATACAAACTTGCCTCTTAACCAGTGTACTGCGTTAAATATCGCGACAGGTCTAAGTTGATTGTGGGAATTTCATCATCACAATTTTTCAATGTCGCAATTGTTTTTACATCCTTCGTTTTACACAAACTGAGGAGTAATCACACAAAGTCACTAGAGTACCAGGTTTTTAAATTTTGAAGCACTTAGATTCTTTTTTTTTTGTTTTATAAAGTTTAAGAAACATATTAATTAGTATTGCCCTGTGACAGGCAGCCTTTTTCTTACTTTCAGCATTTTTATTCTAAAATTAAAGAATACAGTGAGGATGCGCATGAAATCACTCATCAACCATTTAACCCCTGCCTCCTTAGCTTCAGGCTAATGCGCTCAGTGGCCAGAACAACAATAATCAAGATAAAAGCAGATAGGTGCTGCTTAAAAAATAGTCTATTTGAACTCAGTTGGGCTCTGTTAACACATACTTAATGGAGAAAAATATATTTAATTTTAAACTTTTTAAGGACACCTCAAACTTCGAACCCACTCCTAACTTATTATTCTCTATCCATCCATTATCTGCACCACTTATCCTCAGTGGGGTCGTGGGGTTGCTGGAACCCATCCCAGGTATCTTAAGGCAGTGGGCAGGGTACACCCTGAACTGGTTGCCAGCCAGTCCCAAGGCACACAGAGACAGACAACTCACTCACTCATTCACACAGACAATTTGGACTGGTCAATTAACCTGACATACATGTTTTTGGAATGTGGGAGGAAACCTGAGAGCCAGAAGGAAACCCACGCAAGCACGGGGAGAACATGCAAATTCCACACAGGAAGGTTCGATCTCATGACCACAGAACTATGCCGCACACGTGCTAACCACTGCCCCGCCGTGCTGCCAACTTATTATTCTTCACTGTGGTATTTTATCTTATTGTTAATTATCTTGCACCATCAGGATGTCAATGTTTAATTTGGTTGTGCATTTGACATTTTACAAACACAATAAATGATATTAAAATATATGCCAGGCAACCATTAATAGTTTGCTTTAACAAGTCACGGCAAAATAAAGTGTAATTATTTATTTAGTAATGTTATTTCAATGTTGCTCTTTTGGCCAAGGAATACACATTTTTGGACCCACATTTTCGGTGCATCCCTAGTCGTAACCAACAAATCCTTGGACCTGGAGAGCAATAAACGTGTCACAACAATTGAATGAGGCACAACAATGAGATTCATGAGTTTCAGTCATAGCTATGAAGGTTTGAATAGCATTTTTTTTAGCAAAACGCTCGTGAATACATCTGAAACTTGCGTCTCAGTAGGGTAGTTCGTGCATGCATACCGGCTCGCATTGTAGTTGGCATACGTTTGCAGAACAGCTTCCCCGATTCGCATTTCGTTTTTTTTTTTTTAAATATCATAATTTGCACGAACATTTGCCTGCATTGTTGGATGCCGCCTGTCGTGAGCTGCAGACCAGCTCAAACAAGGGTACTCGAACACATACCCCCCAAAAAACCTCATTACCTTGGCTAAACTACAGCTAATGGCAGAACAGCACTAGCTGTATTCGACACAGACAACAAAGAAATGCTGGGGTAGAAGAACACAAGCATACATTACCCCTTAACGTTGTGAGTGTACAATGGAGACGTAGAATATTTTGCATTTGATCATTTTAGACTTTCGTCTTCCATCTATTTCACAGTCGCCATTTTCCGTGATGGTTTGGTATGGGACAGATCATAAAAAATAAAATGTGTCTTCACCCATCTGCTCGACGAAAGAACGTATAGAACAGTTATAAGCAATAACAAATATATTTCAAAGCACTAGTTCAAAGCATTGGAACATGCTGTTGCGTTTATTTTCATCAAACAATTCTACTATTCGGCGTGTGCACCCCCGCAGCAATGAAATGGTTTGTTCCAAAAAGGCATAAAGACCTAATGAACCTCTTTGGAGGCAGATTTTCGGTATGGTGAAGGTTGATTGAAATGTATTTTTGAAAAAAAAAAAAAAAAAAAAAAAATATATATATATATATATATATATATATATATCTATATATATATATATATATATATATATATATATATATATATATATATATATATATCTATATATATATATATATATATATATATATATATATATATATATATATATATCTATATATATATATATATATACATATATATATATATATATATATCTATATATATATATATATATATATATATATATATATATATATATATATATATATATATATATATATATATAAAATCTCATTAGCCGTACCGCTTATCCTCATTAGGGTCGCGGGGGGGCCATCCCAGCCATCTCCAGGCAGTATATATATATATATATATATATATATATATATATATATATATATATATATATATATATATATATATATATATATATATATATATGCATACATATATTGTGTGTGTGTGCAAAAACAAATAAATTGTTAAAGAAATTATGCATTGTCATTTTGTGTGTTTTTTTTTAGTTTTTAAGGACACCTCAAACTTCGAACCCACTCCTAACTTATTATTCTCTATCCATCCATTATCTGCACCACTTATCCTCAGTGGGGTCGTGGGGTTGCTGGAACCCATCCCAGGTATCTTAAGGCAGTGGGCAGGGTACACCCTGAACTGGTTGCCAGCCAGTCCCAAGGCACACAGAGACAGACAACTCACTCACTTTTTTAGTTTATCTCTCTCACAGTGGACATGCACGTAATTTCAAACCCGTCCTCGATTTCTGATTGAGAGAATTAGCAGAATAGCAGGTTGTTCAAATACTTATTTTCTACACAGTAAGGAATATATCTATCTATCTATCTATCTATCTATCTATCTATCTATCTATCTATCTATCTATCTATCTATCTATCTATCTATCTATCTATCTATCTATCTATCTATCTATCTATCTATCTATCTATCTATCTATCTATCTATCTATCTATCTATCTATCTATCTATCTATCTATCTATCTATCTATCTATCTATCTATCTATCTATATGTCCCTGTGTGCCCTGCGATTGGCTGGCAACCAGTTCAGGGTGTCCCCTGCCCACTGCCCGGAGATGGCTGGGATGGGCTCCAGCCACCCCCCCCCCCCCCCTGCGACCCTAATGAGGATAAGCGGTACGGCTAATGAGATGAGATGAGATATATATATATATATATGGCAGCACGGCGCGTGTGTGGCACAGTTCTGAGGTCATGAGATCGAACCTCCTGTGTGGAGTTTGCATGTTCTCCCCCGTGCTTGGGTGGGTTTCCTCCGGTTTCCTCCCACATTCCAAAAACATGCAGGTTAGGTTAATTGGCCAGACCAAAATGTCTGTAGGTGTGAATGAGCGAGTGAGTTGTCTGTCTCTGTGTGCCCTGCGACTGGCTGGCAACCAGTTCAGGGTGTCCCCTGCCCAATGCCCGAAGAAAGCTGGGATGGGCTCCAGCACCCCTGCGACCCCACTGAAGATAAGCGTTGCAGCTAATGAGATGAGATGATATATATATATATATATATATATATATATATATATATATATATATATATATATATATATATATATATATATGATTGGTGAAAATAAGGACTTATCTACTTTATTTCTTTTTTTTAGAGTTTACGTCGTAGGAATTGACTTGTACATAGAAATGATCTTGACTAAATAGAGTAAATACCTGTCCAAATGTAGTGTATTGAATGTAAATAAATAGCTCCAAAAATTAGACATGTAAATCATATTCTTATGACTTTATTTGCTTTAGTTACTTTAAAAATGAGACTTTCTGAAATAATTTTTTTTTTTTTTTTTTTTTTTATCTGTGCGCCCTTTGAGAATCCTTCTGATTGAGGGCTATACAAATATACAGTACATGACTTGTAAGTTATTTTGTGATTACATTTGATTTGCATTTTTCTTCTGCACCGCTCCTAAAAAAGTGAAAATTCCGTTTTTGTTTTACTTTTAATCAATATTCAGGCCGATATGCCGTCTGTTCGCACTAAATGACATTTTCGGTAACTGATGACATTTGTGTGCCCTCGCGACAGGGCTCACAAATTCGAACGGCCGCTTGACTGGTGAGTGCTGACGAATTCAACGTTTTCAGGTAAATAATCATGGAATAAAGGGCCAGCTGTTAAAAAAGGCGTAGAATAACCGAAAATGTATTATTTCACAGATAGAAAACAAACCTAATGTAAGTGTTGAATTTGAATCCTGTTTTTATTTAATGCTCCGACAGACAAAATAAAATGCTAATCGTCGACGTTTTGGTACTGTTAGCATGCTAGTTTATAGCTAGCAATGAGTGCTAACATTTTCAGTCGTTTTTTTTTTTAAATCAGTTTCTTACAAAACACGTAGCGCTTTTTTCTTTTATGTATATATGTGTAAGATAGTTATGAAATTTAAAAAACGGAAAGAGTTGTTCTATAGTGTTTTGAAGACAAGTGCCCAGCGAATGTGCTAAAACAACTGAGACGTCAACACACAAATAATTATTACATCTATATAAAAAAAAAAACCAACTAAATATACATATTCTATGAAATTCTGCACTTGTTCCCCCCTTTTCACGGGTTCTCTCACGGCCCTTTGGCTTCCCTGCCAATTCCTTGCAATTATGACGTCAAAAGTGACAAAGTATTAAGTTATAAATTTGATGAATACATATCTTTCTAGTCAATTTTTACTTTGATAATTTTTTTTATTTCCTGGGTGTAGTCAATCTTTGAATGTGGTTAATAAACGATTGAAATACTTTAATTAGGGTCTCAAGTTCGGTTATTAGCATCAAACTAAACCCCACTCAAGTGAGTGTAGATTTATGCCAGGTGAATCATCATGTTTATGTGGATTTTTTGCAGGTGTCTCCACTTTATCATTTACTCTGAAAAGGTCACATTTCCTTTTTTTTTGCTGGAACTTGCTTTTTATTGTTCTTTTTTCTATCTTATTTTGAACATACAAAAAAAGAACACGTGTCAATTCTTGTGAAGACATAGCAGCGTTGGGGAATATTTCCCATGATCAAGTCATTTTTCAAAGTCCAGTCTTCATTGTTTGGAAGTGGTGTCTTATGTTTTCCTACAGTCCCTCCATTTTTTCCCTTTGTCCATAAACTGGGCCTCCTGTATTCTTATTCGGAATGTCGTGCTCTCCATGACAAAAAAAAAATCCTCCACAGTGCACACCCACTCAACTGTGGGGCGCTCCTTTTTGTACCATAGTCTTGTTATGATTATTTTTTCCTGTCAGAACAACATATTTTTTTTCAGCAAAATTTTTTCCGTTAGATTCCCCAAACTGAGTGCCTCGAATGTTTTTGGTGTCAACTTTCTTTAAAGCATACCACAATTTGTACCAATAATATTGTATTCATTGACAAAGCCGCAATAAATGCATGTGGTGGACCTCTACCTCTCCACATGCTCTCCAGCGTGGTCGCTGAACCCCCCAGTACCTTTCTTAAATTCGAATTGGGGGTAATATAAAATCTGACATTGTTTTTACAGGGGTCAGCACGGCGGCGCAGTGGTTAGTGCGTGTGCGGCACAGTTCTGAGGTGTTCGAACCTCCTGTGTGGAGTTTGCATGTTCTCCCCGTGCTTGCGTGGGTTTCCTCTGGGCACTCCGGTTTCCTCCCACATTCCAAAAAAATGCATGTCAGGTTAATCGGCCGGTGCAAATTGCCCCTGGGTGTGAATGAGCGAGCAAACTGTCTGTCCCTGTGTGCCCTGCGACTGGCTGGCAACCAGTTCAGGGTGTCCCCTGCCCACTGCCCGAATATAGCTGGGATGGGCTCCAGCACCCCCGCAACCATACTGAAGATAAGCGGTGCAGATTATGGATGGATGGATGTTCTTACAGGTGAATTTTCTCCAAATCCTGCAGCTTGTGGATGTGCACTGCGTTTTACAAATATTCCACCACTCGTCTTCTGTTATCTTTAAATCTAACTCATTTTTTCCAATTTCCCTTTTTTACTTTGTTCACATAACAAGAATGAGAACAGTAAAACTGTCAAACCAAGCAGATTTATTTGTTGTTTTACAATGAGATTCCTCTGACGTAAAAGGTGTTTTTTTTCTCTTTAAAGGTTCAAACGGACTGAACTAATAGTTAAGATGTGGGATTCGGATGACTGTACCTTTTCCTTGGACAATCTATTTTTTGAGAAACCTATTGTCCACAAAGTGTGAGTACAACAAGAAAACTATACCTCTTATTTTATTTATTTACAACTTTTCACTTTTTGGGTTGTAACTTGTCATCATCAGAAAGCCACTGCTCCATGAGGTGAGTCCATGTCAGCTGGAAGCTCCTCCATCTCTTTCCCAGATTCCAGAAATGCAAGTCATGCAGGAAGAAGCAGAGTCACTTCACACCCTATATAGTATGATGTTTTTAATTAGGTTCATATTGTTTTTACTTTATTTCTATAAACAACTAATTTTTGGGCATAATTAAGTCAACTTACACCAAGTTTAACTGTAGGACTGCTTTAACATGGTTGTGAGTTTTTACTTCTTGTAAACATATTCGCATGTTGTTTTTATGAAGGATTCACAGAAAAATCTATGATAATCCTCAGTAATGTATGATCTAAAATGAACAGGTTCTCAACAAAGACTGACAAATTTTCATATTGAGAGGGTGAATGAAAAGATCCATGACATCACCAGAAACCGCGATAGACTTTACGGCCTTCGGGGAGGTGAAGGTTTTAGGAACCTCAGTCATGGTCCCTCTCAGAGTAGTCATAATGAAAATGACAGTCTACAAGATGGTGATCGAGCAACCAGCAACATGAAGTATTTCTCTTTGGGGGACAGGCAAACTCCACCTCTGCAGAGGAGGCAAGTGGCCGTTTATTTTCAACAACGATGTGCAATTCCTCTTAAACAATGTCTTCTGGTAATCATGTATATTTGATTTTAAGATGATACTTTTTATTGACTACATGTGCTTTAGACCAAGTGACCCAACTTTATTTTGGAGTGCTGATATATACAGTATTACCTGTCTACATTGGTTGCTCCACAAGCGTTATATTTTAATGCCACTACTTAAATGCTACTGTATTTTTAGGATGTCATCGGCATCTTCCTTTGTGTGTTAGCATTGAGGTAAACAGACAAACCTTATAGTTAAGGGGTCTTGAACTTGCGGCCAGAAGGCCCATGTGGCCCATGGGATGATAGTTAGAGACCCCACCTTAAAATAAAAGTTTAGAGAGTCAGATGTATTATTTAGCACCTCCTCGAGCAAGAGAGGAAAAAACATTCAATAAAAAGAATAATATTGTCTTAAATATAGAATCCAAAATCCAAACACACACTATGATATAAACATGCATTTTAAAAAAAATCCTTCTTGGTCAAGAAATAAGAATTTATTTTACATACCGTGAGTTAATTGTCAGCCATTTTGCTGCTATGAATACCCAATCCCTCAAAAAGGTTGGCAAGAATATGAGAGTTAAAATTGTGCATTTTGGTCACTTTGAGTCTCCATAATTTGTATTCTTCCTTGTACTTGTTTTTGGTTGCACTAAACAATACAGCAACATCTAGTGGTCAAATTATATGCAATTGTCCCTTTAATGCATGTAAAGTCCATGCAAATTACTGATTCATTTATACTTTTCACATTCTTTAAAAAAAAAAATTTTAACGTTTTTTTTTTTTTATTCTTAGATCTAAATTTGACAAAACTTATCCGAGAACAGTGGAATGTTTTTCAAAGCTTTTCTTGTGGAAAACCCGATTTAGCCCAGTCTTACCCCAAATAAATTGAGTTTGAGACCGCTGTTGTAGTTAATCGACAGAGTGTAATTTCTTTTTTTTTTATATATATTTTTTTGGGGTGAGAAGCTTCGGCTAGGAAAGGCAATCATCTTGGAGGTCTAATTTTTAAATATTTTTGCTTTGTGAACTGACATGACATAAGTTGACTAGAACCACTCAGTAGTCATATTTTTTAAACCACCAAACCAAATTCTTTATTATGAAAATCCAATTAGTTGGGTTCCTTTTACGCCATTTATAAAGCTGCTAAATGTACTTATTACTATTTTTGAAAGCCTGGTTTCTTCATCTTTCTATCCCTCTGTGGACCCTGTTCAACAGCTTGTTCAAGGCTCCCATGGCAAGACGTAGAGGTGACTCGTCAAATTCAAACAATATCTGTAGTAGTCACCTAGCATCCAGACCTCAAACTTTTCTTAGTCCGGTTGCCATGGCGACAGCACCTTCCCCACTTCGTCCTCCACCTCCGAGGGTGACATATAGCCTGGCCATTACTTCCTCCCAAAAAGGAATGTGTGGAAAGGGCACGATGAGACCTTTGATTCAGCCTGACATCTCTCAGCCACTCCGGATCCAAGGTGTTGTACTGTCCTGACAACAAAACACCTTGAAGAGCATTCTTACTATATAATGTATTAAATATGTTTCAGCTAACAACCATGCCAATGTGTAGCCATGACAGTAGCTAGTGCAATGTACTTGGCTTTTGATTACCTCCTTAACATGCTTACCACTGGGTTGTAGAAAATAACACATTGATATATTCCCTGTTCCTTAGATATTATCGAACCCTATAGTACATTATAAATGAACTTTGAAAAAAAAAAATTATGTCAGAGCTAACCACCGAACGAAGTTACACATAGGTAAAGTATGTTTAAAATGAGTTAGAATTGTTTTCATCTGTGAATTTTGTGCATATAGGGTCTTCAGGATCTGACACTTTGCGTCCTGTCTCAGAAATCCGTATCCTTTTTGAAAATTATTAATGATTTACACTCACAACTGGCGCGTCTGTAAAATGAAAATAAAGTTCTTCACAGATAGACTCATGCTATATTTAAAATTACTTCTTGTGCAGTTTTTCTAACCCCAACCAAAAACTCAGAAAACATCAGTTGCATGCTTTAGTTCCATAATAATTAGAAAGTTAACATTCTTTGCATATGTTGATGTCTTTAAAGAAATTATCTTCAAGCATTATTATATCCTGCAATCACTTTAAATGTCCTTTTAAAGAAATGTCGAACCCTTAGCTTTTGCCATTTTTTCCTTTACTAATGCTAATAGCAGCTAAATTCAGACCTGTCTTCAGCGAGTTCCCATTTTTTAACTTTGTTCAGTCAAAGGCCCTAGATAAGGTAGGATTGGCAGAGTCTTTGAACGTGAGAGAAAGAGACGTTGGTAACAAAGGTATCTCAGATTCTTTACACAGAACAGAATTTTGTGGCATGTGCTCCTACCGGATCTGGTAAAACTGTGCTGTTTGAACTGGCCATCATTCACCTGTTGATGGAGACGTCAGAGCCCTGGAGAGGTGTCAAAGTTGTATACAGTGAGTAACAAGTGGAGCCATAAGATGCTTAAAAACAATAGAGCTGAAAAGGCGAAACAATTATCAAGTTAACACACAAATGAAAACATTGTCTCTTGGTTGTATCTGCTTGGTAGTGGCCCCCATCAAAGCCCTCTGCAGTCAGTGCTTTGAAAACTGGTCAAAAAAGTTTGGAATTTTAGGGCTGAACTGTAAAGAGCTGACGGGCGACACAGAGATAGATGACTTATTTGAAATTCAGGACTCCCACATCATCTTAACCACTCCAGTGAGTGACAGCTGTGCAAGAAGGGAACCAATTATGAGCAAATGTCTTAACTAGCTTTTCCTTAGGAAAAATGGGACAGCATGACAAGAAGGTGGAAGGACAACTCTCTTCTGCAGTTGGTCAGACTCTTCCTTATAGATGAGGTCAGTGTGTGTATTTAACCTCAATTTCAATAAATTAATCCAAATAACATTTTTTTTTGCAAAATGTACATTCAAAATGACTTTTTGTTATTCCAGGTTCACGTAGTGAAGGATGCAACCCGTGGTGCAACTCTAGAAGTGGTGGTTAGCAGGATGAAGGCTGTGCATGCCTACAGGACAGTCCAGAATCAAGACACATGCATCTCTATAAGGTTTGTGGCTGTGTCAGCTACAATACCCAATATTTCCGACGTAAGGACTCAAGGAGTGTACTTTTATTTGGAGCTCCTGCAGCAGATGTTGAGTAACCTGTTCACTGCGTGCAGATAGCAGACTGGCTGTCCAATGAGAAGGGTCCTGCTT
The DNA here is from genome assembly GCF_059441175.1 of Urocampus carinirostris. Lineage (NCBI taxonomy): Eukaryota > Metazoa > Chordata > Actinopteri > Syngnathiformes > Syngnathidae > Urocampus > Urocampus carinirostris. The sequence continues at coordinate 33,044,610 of NC_142349.1, forward strand.
CGTATCTGGAATTTGATGAGAACCACCGCCCAGTTAAGCTGAGGAAAGTTGTCTTAGGTTTCCCCTGTAGCCCAGACCAAACAGCTTTTAAGTTCGACTTGTCCCTTAATTACAAGATGGCCAATATTATACAGACTTACTCTGACCAAAAGCCTACTTTAGTGGTATGTGTTTTCTAAAAGTTAAGTTTTCTACAAGTCATTTTGTTGAAATGGTATTGTTCTTGGTAATTTTTTGACAACAAACTTTGGTTCATGTAGTTTTGCTCAACCAGAAAAGGGACCCAGTGGTCAGCTGCTGTTCTGGCTAAGGACATGCGGTTCATTATGGGTCCTGAACGCAAGCAAAGGTTTATGTTCACTAACATAAGTTATAAAGTCTTGGATGTAATAACCTCACAAAGAAATGGTGTCATTTTAATAATTTACAGGTTGATGAGATATGCACAGTCCATTCTTGATTTAAAATTGAAAGGTAAGTTTTTTTCCCACTATAATCCTTCTTGAAGTTCAACAAAATTATGTTACAGTGCTGGTTAGTTGGCTTACAGATTGACATTCCACCTCTAGATCTGGTGTTACTGGGAGTGGGTTACCATCATGCTGGAGTTGATGCGTCAGACAGAAAAGTGATTGAAAAGGCTTTTACGCTTGGCGACCTTCCTGTCCTCTGTAAGACGACTCACTGTGTGTGACAAATCATCCGGTTTTCTTCTAAAATGTTCTCAAAACTGTTCAATATGGAAACACTTTTAGGATTTCTGTTTTTAATGTGGATGTTTTTCATTTTGTAGTTACCACTCGCACTCTTGCAATGGGAGTGAACCTACCTGCTCACCTGGTGGTGATCAAGTCCACCATGCAGTATGTTGCAGGTTCCTGTGAAGAATACAGTGAGGTCGACATGCTGCAGATGATTGGTCGGGCTGGAAGACCACAGGTTGGCTCAGGAATAAACCTACTTAGAACTTTGTTAGAATTTTGTAAAATTAACAATTTAATATCGTCTTAGTTTGACACGTCCGCCACTGCCGTAATCATGACGAAAATTCAAACAAGAAACAGGCATTTGAATATCATGAATGGGATTGAAATTATCGAAAGCAGGTATTGAAAGTTGTACAAGCGGATAACTCACTACAATAAACAATGCTTGATATACTTCTAACTGTGTGTTTGGGAAAGTTTGCACAGTCACTTGGTGGAGCATCTGAACGCCGAGATAGTTCTCCAAACCATCAGCAATGTTAACATGGCCCTGGACTGGATACGCTCAACCTTCCTCTATATTCGAGCGCTGAAGAACCCGGCACACTACGGTTAGTTTATGGCATAAAGCCTCTCAGTATTACTATTACAAACTTGAAGTTCTAGTTGAATAGCATTGCGGCTCTCAATGTTAGACTATAATACCTACACAAAATGAAATTTGTAACCCAACTTTTCAGGCTTCTCTGCTGACATAGACAGATGTGGAATTGAAGCAAAACTTCAAGGTGGGTTTCTAGTTATATTTTGTAATTAATTCTCTAAGGGCAGTCCGATAACTTTCATTGTGAAATTATGTTCTCTTCATTTATTTTAGAACTTTGTCTGAAGAACCTCAGCTCTTTGTCGTCTATTAATCTGATCACTATGGATGAGGAGATCAATATTAAACCCACAGGTAGTGAAGTATCATTGATAAATTATTATATAAATATATATACTCAATTGCACTTGGGTTTATTTTAAACTCTGGATTCAGTTTTCATTAATTGTTGCAAATGTCCATCAATTTAAAGGATTTATTTATTACTGTTTATTATTTAATTCTTTTTATTTTCAGAGGCTGGTAGGGTGATGGCTAAGTATTGTGTGGCTTTTGAAACAATGGTAAAGTTCAGCAAAGTATCTGGCAAAGAGAACCTGTCTGACCTGGTAGGTTACCCGAGAAAGCTGTATTTTATTGTAATACCTGTTGTCACAGCTATAAAACTGAAATATCTCTTTGCAGATTGAGCTTGTGTCAAAGAGCAAAGAGTTTAGTGACATTCAGTTAAGAGTGACAGAGAAGGGGCCCTTGAACGCCTTAAACTGCAGCAAGAACAGGACCACCATCAGGTCACATCATAGATAAATGTTGACCTGTTTTCAGCTTTTAATTTGGTTAAAGATAATTACAAATAAATGGTTAAAAAAATGACCTGGGCCAGACTCCGAAAAATTCGAAATACTTTGCTCAGTTGCGAGATAATATTTGTGATATTTGTGTTCACCCATTTCTCAGATTTCCAATGGAAGGAAAGATCAAAACCAACGACATGAAAGTCAACTGGTAGTTTAATTAATTTTCTCTGTAGATTTTTTCCTTATACAAAGAGAATGCCTTCTTTGAGCTCTGATTTAATTTATCTTCAGTTTGATTCAAGCTCAGTTAGGGTCCATCACAATTCAGGAGTTTGGGCTCACACAGGATACAGCAAACATTATGAGGAACGGGTCGCGCATCAGCAAGAGTATGTTAGACAAAGCATCAATCATAAATTAGTTTGTGCTTTCAATGAGGAGTCTAAATTGTGTTTTGACTCCAACCAGGCCTTTCCGAATATCTGAGTCAGCAGCCCAATATGGGTTTTAATGTCCTGCTCAGTTCCCTTATACTGGCCAAATGTTTCAGTGCAAAACTCTGGGAGAACTCTTTGTATATTTCCAAACAGATTGGGAAAATTGGTGAGGCTGCTTTGACACTAAAAAATTGCGTTGCATCTTCAAAATAAGCATTTTAAACTATTGTTTTCCTTCTTCAGGCCAAACTTTGTCAACTGCTATGATGAATGTTGGACTCACCACATTCAGCAAGATTGAGCAAACAAACCCAAGAGAGATTGAGTTGGTCAGTGTTGGGCTTTGATGCACATTATTGAAGTTCTTTTGAATTTACTAGTAACCGTTTTAATCAGAAGCGCTTACGATTTTCAGTCTGCGAGCTACTTGCACAATAAACAAATACTGATCTACACACCACAAGAAATGTAAAGCATGTAATTATTTTCAAATGTGTTGAGTACAGTTCATTATCCCATCCCATCCCATTAGCTGCACCGCTTATCCTCAGTAAGGTCGCGGGGGTGATGGAGCCCATATAGTTCATTATTACAATTAAAATTAATGTTGATAACTTAGATTAATGTATGTCTATTCATTTTTTTTTCTAATTTGTGTAATTAAATGCTTACAATATATATCCATAAAAATATGTTTTAACAAAATAAACTACCATCGAGAAATTCCAACAAGTGTCAACAACATGAAGCAAATCAAGCCAGTCTTTTTGCAAGGGATAATAAGTAACACTGTATTAGTGTACTGCAGTTTGATGACTTGCAGATTAAATGCCCAGTATTCAAATTATGCATGTACATAAATTTCATCTCATCTCATCAGCCGTACCGCTTATCCTCATTAGGGTCGCGGGGGGGCTGGAGCCCATCCCAGCCATCTCCGGGCAGTGGGCAGGGGACACCCTGAACTGGTTGCCAGCCAATTGCAGGGCACACAGGGACAGACAACTCATTCGCTCATTCACACCTAGGGACAATTTGGACCGGCCAATTTGTGATGGCTAAATGAAATGTCAGTATATACTTAGAAATGTGGTTTGTATTGTCTAGATGTCCTTAAAGTAGTGGGTTTTTCTTCTCTATTAAGTGTGCGTTAACAATGCCCAACTGGGTTAAAAGAACCTTTATTTTTGTTTAATGAATAGGAAAACATTTGTTCTATGAGAGATTCAGTATTAAGCATGGATAACACAGTCTTCTTCCTAAACTTAAATACACAGAGTCAAAGGTGTTGTATTATTTTTACTACAGAAGTATGTCATCAATAGAGCATTATTGAAATAGACTTGGTCCTGACATTTTGGTAAAACCTGTTTCTTGATCGTGGTGTTGGCAAAGGGACTGTAATCAAAGTATCTTTCCGTGATGAAATAAAAACCATAACAACAGCAAGAGAATCAAGGACTTTTTATATTTTTTGCAATAACTGTATACCCATATTTTGTATTTGTTGTTTTTTTGGAGCAGATTCTCAACAGACATCCACCATTCGGAAACCAAATACGGGATTTTGTCATGCACTTACCAAAGTATGAGGTCACTTTGGAGCAGGTACTAGTTTAACCTTTAAGCTAAATTGTTTTCTGTGAGTAAACAGAGTTGTCTTCAATTTTTAAAATGGCTAGAAATCTCAAACCAAGTTGTCTTCAGAAATGCAACTGTTAGCCGTAATGTTCAAAATTTGATTTTGTATTCCTCCTATGAATTTCACAGCTGCCAAGATATAGCTGCAATATCGCTGAGATCATAGTGAGGGTGGATCTTAAAAACCGAGAGCTGCTTTTGACCAGGAGAACAGCTCGAGACAACCACTATATGTCCTTGGTCATCGGAGACTCTGACAACAATTGTGTTTTCCGGCATAAATTTGTGTAGGACATATTTAACAAACCCAATTTGCTTGTCTCAAAAATATACATCCAGTCATAATATTATATCATATATATGTTTTCCCTAGTGATCTCTTGCTTTTAAAGTGCAGTCGCTGGTCAAAAAAATTTGAAGTGTCAAAGCCCTTGAAGGGAAATGAGATCAGCATTAATCTCATCAGCTCGGAATATGGTAAAATTAGGTTTCCTTAAAAACGTGATGTTTCAAGGCACCTTCAATTGATGACTGGTTGGCCTTTACTGTTGTTTTATCCCTGGACAGTTGGCCTTGACATCCAACAGAAATTCAACGTGTTCTACTCAGGAGCACATGAATTAGGGACTGTTAATCAGTGCAACATGTCAAAAAATTATGCTAGAGAGTCGGCAAAACCGTTAGCAGCAAATGTTCTGTCCACTGGAAAACCCACATCTCTCACAGGAAACACAACATTGTCGCAAGAGCAAGGTACTACACACATCTGATTTGGTCATGATATAAAAAGTGACTCGTTTTCATCATCTTAAATGTGATTTCATGAAGGCAATAAAAGACAGTGTAACCACTTTTGCAAGAATAAGGACCAATGTGGCCATGATTGTTGTACGTATAATAATTTAATCTTTAATTAGTCTGTCAATTATCAGTGTATCAACTTTCTACTTAGTATATTTTCTCTGCTTCCAAGGCAAAACTGGCGTAACTGTGGTACGAAAGAGGCTTACAAACAAAATTCACGATTTCCCATCTTACTTGAGCGACCTGAAAAGAAGGTGTGAAGAGCTTCCACCCACTCCAGTCAAACGACTCAAGGTGAGATGATAACGGATCATGTTGCATCATAACATTATTTTTGCAAGGCCCAAATGGAGAGTGCACAAGAACAGAATTTGTTTTTTAGACTAGTATTTAGATGTTGTTTCAACTATACCTTTTTTTTTCTTGCAAGGTAAAAATGATGGAGGACATGAAGCAGCAGTTTTCATTCAAAGCTAAGAAACTGCACGACTTGTACAGGTGATTCTGTGGCGCAATAATCAATGAATGATGATAATGATGAAAGCTAATCCAGACGGTTTCATTTTCCTGCTTATTTTTTGCCTGAAGCAATGACTGCTACAAACTCAAAGCTTCCGCTGAAATGACGTATCAAACCAGAGAAGGTTTTTTGCCATATCCTTGCCATATGGACAACTTTTACAAGGGTAGATAACCAACTGTTTGCATGATCATCGTCATGGTCTATTTGAATTTCATGTCCTATTCTCCATGCTTTTTATTTTTTGCAAACAGTGAAGTAAAGAGCTTAGCCTATCTGCACTTAAAATGTTATGGTATTTGCTACTCCATGTTTAGACGATACCACTTTTATAGATTTTCTCAGACCAATGGAGAAGCCAGTCCAAGCTAGTGTTGCATCCCGTACCCACCAAGGTTATACACCTCAAACAGATGATTGTCATTCCACAAACCCTTGTACAATACTAATATTGTATGTTGTTTTCATATTATTAATTTATTCTCAGATTTGGTTAGATGGCGGAATGGTGGATCAAACGCTGCTGTAAGTAAATTCTCCAAATGCACATGAAATTGCTCAACACAGCCAACCCCACCTGTGCTGTCCCACAGAGATCCTGGCAAGCTTCAAATCAAAACAAAAATGAGGTTTTGCCTCTAATACCCAATGTCAGCTTTGACCTTGGGAACGATTGGGATGACTGGAGTGACATTGATGGAGAAAACTTGTCTCTTGCCAGCGACGCACCAATGAGTCACATTCAGTCAAATGAATGCAACACATCAGGTACTATGTCTTAGGTGTGAGATGCGTTAAGTATGTGGGGGTTTTAGGTAAAAATGGCTCAAACAACACCATGACATTTATGATTGCTTATCCAGGTGATGTGGCTGAAACGTCATTGTGTGCTCCAACTGCTGCTGCACTCAGGTAGCGTCGGAACAAATCTTACTCTCTTATCTTGCGACATGACATTTTATTACTGATGAACTATTTATAAATATTTTTTTTCAGAAATTCTATTATCCATACCTGTATCACATCCAGTTCAGATTTGCTTTAAATCATGTTTTTATTGATGGAAGCCAGGAAATGTTGACATTTGATCCCCCTTCTTATTTGTGTAAGGTCAATTTCTCAAAATATACAGACTGATCCTGGAGCTTCTTCTTTTACATTCGGAAAGCAAGACCAAACAAAGGTATCGGTACAGTATAGGAATGGCATGTTAAAGTACAGATTAAAAAAAAAAAACGGCCTATGACTTTATGATACAGTGACTTTTTTACAACTCACAGTGATGTGAGTTTGCTTCATCCGCAATAGAAAGTTAGAATTTTGTTCATGGGATTTTGTTTAATCGGTTCAATATATTTTCGTCTTATCCTTTAGCTTAGTATTTATGTTGTACTATCGGTAGATAACTACTTCAGGGAGTCAGGATGTACTGTATCATGCGTGGAGAGTTGTAGAAAATCTTGCCTTAAGCAAAGAAGGCATGCTTTTTAATCAAACTCAATTAAAAAATGACTCCTTAGAGGCATTGATAAAATGTTGGTACATCTCCTTTGTATTGTTGTCTCTTTCATATATGCAGAGACCAAAGATACCCAGTCAGGGGATCATAGCAAAGTCACCAGAAAGAAATATTTCAAGTTGTGTAGCCCCACCTACACAGAGATTCAATTTCTTCTTAACAAGTTCGCCTCTTGATGTGATTTCAACTAACAACTGCAGGTACATGCACCTGTAATCACAAGGCTTTAGAATTTAAAAAATACATGTACAGGACTGTCTCAGAAAATTAGAATATTGTGATAAAGTTCTTTATTTTCTGTAATGCAATTAAAAAAACAAAATTGTGAAAAAGAGCCGCTTCCAGAATTTGGGGGAGCTTCAAAGACAGTGGGCTGAAGCTGGAGTCCAGGTATCAAAAGCCACAGTTCACAGACGTGTCCGGGAAATGGGCTACAATAGCCGTATTCCCATGGTCAAGCCACTTCTGAACCCAAGACAACGGAAGAAGCGTCTGACTTGGGCTATGGAGAAGAAGCACTGGACAGTTGCAGAGTGGTCCAAAGTCCTCTTTTCAGACGAAAGCAAGTTTTGCATTTCATTTGGAAGTCAAGGCGCCAGAGTCTGGAGAAAGGCTGGAGAGGAGCAAAATCCAAGTTGCTTGAAATCCAGTGTGAAGTTCCCACGGTCAGCAATGGTTTGGGGAGCCATGTCAGCTGCTGGTGTTGGTCCACTGTGTTTCATCAAGTCCAGAGTAAATGCAACTGTGTACCAAGAGATTTTAGAGCACTACATGCTTCCATCTGCTGAAAAGCTCTATGGAGATGAGGATTTCATTTTCCAGCATGATCTGGCTCCTGCCCACAGTGCCAAAACCACCAGTAACTGGTGCACTGACCATGGCATCACTGTCCTTGATTGGCCTGCTAATTCCCCTGACCTGAACCCCATCGAGAATTTGTGGGGTATAGTTAAGAAGAAGATGAAAGACACCAGACCTACAAATGCAAATGAGCTTAAGGCCGCTATCGAAGCATCCTGGGCATCAATAACACCTCAGCAATGCCACAGGCTGATTGCCTCCATGCCACGCCGGATTGATGCAGTAATCCGTGCAAAAGGATTCCCAACCAAGTACTGAGTGCATCAATGGACATTTTCAAATGCTTGATTTAGTTTTGCTGTTATAAAATTATTTTTTTACTTGGTCTGAGGAAGTATTCTAATATTTTGAGATAGGATTTTTGAGTTTTTTTCAGCTGTAAGCCAAAATCAGCAATATTCAAATAATAAAAGGCTTAAAATAGTTCAGTTGATGTGTAATGAATCCAGAATGTATGACATTTTTGTTTTTTTAATTGCATTACAGAAAATAAAGAACTTTATCACAATATTCTAATTTTCTGAGACAGTCCTGTATATATATTTTCTGCACATTTTATAATGTGCCTTCCATGTATTAGTTTCATATTGCTAAATACCTGACTGTTTTCCATCTTTTATTATCAGGACCAACGATCAAGAACAAGAAGTTTTTGTTGGAATATTTGATGGTCTAATTTAGAACTTCAGGATAACAAAATTACCTAAATGTTATTTCACCCTGATGGAAGTGTCGGGTTGTTATTTTTTTCACCCCAGTAACAGTTACGGTATATTTTAGTTCTTCTGGGTAAACAAATGATATGAAATGATAAGTGTTCTGGAATAGTGCTTATTTTCCTCTATTTGTTTCTTGCTCCAACAGTACAGTGGAGACAGTACAGGTTTCATATATAACTAAAGTGTTTGTGTTTTTGAATATTGAATTTTTGGGAAGACATTTGGTGCGCATTTATTCATTCATTGCTATTGTGTCTAGTAAAGAAAGACAGCTATAATTAGAACTATTTATTTATCTAATTATTAAGTTGTTTTTGTGAATACATGTATTTGGATATTCAATTATTAAAATAATGTATTATTGAGACAAGACATTGTGACTGTTTTATCTTTTATTTTGATTCTTTAAAGTAACATACTCAAAAATTATGAATAATAATTATTCATCATGAGATAAGCAGGTCAGTGCCTTGCATGGCCGCCATAGGTGTGTGAGTGTGTGTGTGAATGGGTAAGTGTGAAGCACATTGTAAAGCACTTTGGGAGGTCTTCATTGACTTGAAAAGCGCTATATAAATGCAGACCATTTATAAGAATTTCAGTTCAGTCATTTCGAGGGCGTAGTTCTCACATTTTAACAACAGAGAGCGCTGTCTAATAAAAAAAGCTGCTGCTTTGCCTGGAGATCAGTCTCAATTTGTAGCGCTCAGGCACCCTTTGAAGCATACTGTCCGTCGAAAATGTTTGAAAATAAATCCCAGGAACCAGTTTTTCAAACTTAAATCATCACCTTGTCTAATTTTACGGAGTCATACTTGTATCATTTGTGGTCTCCGTTGCTCAGGAGGAAACACAAGTTATAATTTTTAATTTTGGTAAATCATTCTGCTTTCGTTTTGGATTGTACTACATTTCCATACCCCCCAACACCACCACCACAGTTTTTCTCCCCTTAAAAACGGCAAACACCCTCTATCACTTCAAAATATATTCAATTTATCTTGGCGTAACTGTGGGAGGGTCGGAGATTTCACGCATATTTTCTGGAATTGCCCTGTGATATCCAATTTCTGGAGAAGTATTCAGAGATAAAATTAATTATTGGTTGGGAGTTGCAGTTGGACCCAGTGACCTATGTATTAGGAATTTTGCCAGAAGAATTATTGACTGGTCAACATAAATATGTACTAAGGGTTATGCTTCTGGTAGCAAAGAAAATGATCACAGCTTCCTGGTTGAAAACACAACCTCCTGACATAAAACAATGGTAAGACAAATTAAAGCAAATGTACATTATGGAAAAAAATCACTTCAACTGAAACTAGATCAATTGGAGAAAAGATGGAATTTTATCACACAATTTTTACTTGATGTCTAAACACCTCACCTTTTACCTTATTTCTTTTTTTTAACATTTTTGTCTGTGGTTTCTTTGTTTATTTACGGGTATGTTAATTATATATATTTTTTGTTCATGTTGCTGTATGTCAAACGATTGTTGAAAAAGAAATCCACCCATTTTTCCCTTTTGAACAATAAGAACAAAATCTTGACTCGAAACTAGGATTTTAGCCTACGGCTCCTTTATTTTACGTATAAACCGCTCGTTAGATTGCATTGGATTGTCTTTCTTTCTCACAACCACAATGCCATCAAAACGAATAATATTTGTAAACATTTTGGTATTTTTATGTAACTTATCTGTTTCCGCCGTGGCATGTTTGTTTAATTTTTTTTGGGGGGTATTTAGGATTACTTGCACTGTTTGGTAATAATGTTAACGCAACATTGCTGTGGAATTTTTATATGGAAGTGTAGATTAGTTTTGTTCAATAAAGCATTAATAAAATATATATTTTAGTTTTGGTGATGTTTGTGGCAATACCTTCCGAGTTGTTGGCCACTTTTATTTTTTTCTGTGCGGATTTCCATCCCATACTGGGTTGATGCTATGTCCAGGGGATTGACCAGATCTCTAAGAAAATAAAAGTAAAAACACAGTTAATATCTCAATGGGGATACATATTGATCAATGTAATTCCCTTACAACTATTATTTTACCCTTTAATTGTCTTTTTCATATTAAGAATCACATTTTGCTGCTTGCCTTTATTCACAAATATTGGTCTGTACAGTATTTTTAATTATAATATTTTTTTGTACTTTTCAGTCACTCTTCCAGCCGGCGTATTTTAACAGATGTGGTCATTTGAAAAGGGCCACGCTCAAAATATATTTGAGAAGGAATTTGCCTTTTTTAATTGAATGTGGTGTAGTTAAAACTGTTCCATGCTATATGTCACTGGCTCTTGTTAAGTCAAGTTGATTAAGGCTGGTGGGTATTTAATTAAAATGCCGCAAAACCCCTCTCATGGCTGCTTAAATGGTTGACCAGGTTGACATTATATGCGGCACTGTGTGGAACACGGGAGCAAATGACATCCCAAGATTTAAAAAAAGGGCACGCTGCAAATGAGCATCCCTGCAGTTGAAGCAGTGGGAAGTCTTCCTCACAAACATACATCCAGGAGCATTGCCAATGTATGATGTGGGATCATGTCATCGATAATTGAGACCTTTATTTAGAGTGCACGATAACAAGTTTGCAGTTTTCATCAACGACATCTGTTACCAAGGTTGTAAAAATGATACACCTTTCATATTGCCAAGTAGATCTCAAAATGAAATGAAAGGGTTACTATAATCAGCAATAGTTCATTGAGGCGTTTGAACTATTCCTTTGTACAGTAGTTGGAGCTACTTGGCTCCTCCACGATTTTCCTCAAGGCGCCACTTGTCTATGTAGATGGCGCAGCCGTTCTCTCTCTTACCCACCACTCTTAAGCTTATACCTGAGTGTCTAACTGACAGGCACACTTTTAGCACCTCTCCCTACCCGGCCTGCTGAAGAGGGCCAAATAATGGCACCCATCCCTACCAGAAGCTAAAAAATAACGAGGCAAACAGGAAGTAGTAACAAGCTGCAACCAAACAATGTAAACCTGTTCCTAAACAAAATTTATAAATCCATTGTCACCATGGCAACAGAGCCAATTAGAGACAATTGACACCTTATTTGCAAAACTGACTTTTTTTAAATATTGTGCAATGGAATGTACTTTAGTTCTCCTCATAGTTATTTAGTATTATCTTTTTTGTTACATTGCTGCTTTTTGGTTAGAGATTTTTGGAATTAGTTCTGAAACAGTTGTAGTAGAAATATTTCCATTAGTTTTTTTTATACAGTACTGTTAAAGTTCGCAATGTTGTTAATATAAAAAAAAAAAGAAAAAATATATTCTCTTAAATATTTGTGCTGTTTTCATAGTAATTGTAAACCTACTCGAGGTGGAAAGGGTTCAATTTTTTTAATGATCGTGACACTTCCAAGCGAAAACTATCAACTTCGTATCGGTATCGATCAATACTCTCGTACATTCACTTGGATCGGATGAATACCAAAAATCCCAGGATTGCCTACCCCTATTTATTGGCACTGCTCTAAAAATAATTAAAGATACTGACTCTTCTGTGTCGTTTTTTAAAAAAAATATATATATTTTACATTTTTTTCATGAATTCAACCATACTAATTGAGTACACCATTGCCTCCTGTTCACACATTCTCCTACCCAACATAACAATTATATAATTTGTTTAAATTAGGATTGACCTGACCCTAACTATTGCAACAGTCTGATGCAAGCCAGAACTGAATTGGAACTGACAGATTTCTTTTTTAGAAAAAAAAAAAGATCCATTCCTTCATTCTCATGCAGACCCGATTGCTGCCGTGTTGCAAATTCTTCTTTGTTGAACTGGAAAAAGGGTGCAGCGATTAAAAGATCCCTGATTTAGTCTACTTTTTTATCAATATGGTCAACTTTACCCCCATGGTATACAAGAGAAAATTGTAATAAAGTACCTCTTTTTCCTGATAACTATTGTTTTTAATATTGGACACCTGCAAGTTCATTATTTTGACGATTATTGCACACTTTGGTTTCAATATTTGACCATTATAAACTGCTTACATAATAGTCACTATCCAATCATGTTACTGTTCTTTGAATTCCACAATATAAAGGGCGGATTTACTTTTTTAACTTAAGAGATTTAATAAAAAGACAGGAACTGTTCTAAAGGTCTCTTTCTGACGATTTAGCTCTGTCCTGTTATCCTTGCAAGTTCAAAATCCATTGACATATTTTCTTATTTTAAGTGTCCACACAACTTTAAACATTCTCTCCATAAAAATTTTTGTAATTTATTTGTTGTTATATACCGAAGCTGGTTGCACCAAAAAACTCTAATATCCAATTTCCAAACCGTATAATATCATTACATTTTGTAATAGTAGGCTATTCAACCAATGGGTAATATTTGAATAATAAAAGGAATTTAGTTGATTGATATTGAATTCTGAGTGTATGACATTTTTATTTGATTTATTTGCATTACAGAAAAAAAGAACTTTCACACAATATTCTACTTTTCTGAGACAATCCTGTTCTATGAATGCAATAGTCTTCTTTTTTTCTGCAATTTATGCGTGAGGGCGCCTCAGTAACCATATAGTCTTGAGGCGAATTCCGAGAACATTTATTTAGTCTGCCCTAAACGTGGCACCGACTCTATTAGTTTTCAAAACACACGTGGTTCATTACACTCGTAAAATAGAGAAAAATCAAAACCCACTGCTGCTGATAAACGGTTCAAGAAATCCTGTAACCTGAAGAGTACATTTGCATCATGCACTGAAAGCAATTTAACAATCGGTCTAGAAAAGAGAAATTAGCGATAATAAGAACACCAGAAAAACAAACAAGCTTTGGACGAATCTAAAAACAAAACTGTTGCCTAGGAACCACCTCTGCTAAACTTGACTGCCAACCGCACCCTCCGCAAGACACGCGCATTCACATGCACACGCATGTCGCTTTGGGAGATTAGATCAGATCAGAAAAAGTTAGGCTAATTTCTGACTGTTCCTAGGCAACAAATATGCCGTTTGCTTGCTTTTGCGTATCCTGCCTTTTGGCGCCTCTGGCTATCACATGTCAGGAAGATGTATTGACCACAGACCATTTCCACCTAAACACTTCATTTGAGAAGAGTACTGTATTTTCTGCACTATAAGGCGCACCGTATTATAAAGTGCAACGCCCAAAAATGGTCTTTTGTCATATATTTTTCATACATAAGGCGCACCGGACTAGAGGCCGCTACAGTAGAGGCTGGGGTTACTGTACGTTATGCATCCATTAGATCATAGGTGTCAAACTCACGGCCCAGCGTACAATTATATTCTACCGGTGAAGTCATTTTATATTCATCTACTCTACCGACCCGGCTCTATGTAAAGTTGAAAACTCTCAGACTGAAGAACCCTCAATGCAACGCTTCGGTTGTCTTGCCGCTGCAAGACTTCTCAGAAACATTCACGCATCAATCAAGCTAGCTGTAGCCTGACGAGCGCAGCTACTTTTAAAACTAGTAGTGAGTATTTAGTGTCAGCAAGCGGAGACGAAACGTACGGGGACAAACTTCTATCTATCACGATGTATTGAAAGTCTCAATGGAGAAAAGCAGGGCGACTTTTCTGTAGCTGTGGACTAGGCGGATGGTAAACCCTCACAATCACCAAAATCAAAGTTGATTCTAAAAACTGAACCTGGTACCGTCTGGTCTGAGTGGGATTTTCTCCCCATGGAGTTAGAAGGGTACCAAGACTATTGGGGACCTGTATGTGGGAGGTGTGTTCTCATTCTCGCAACTACAGCGGAAGTTTGGAATAATATCGACAAATTTCGTTCAATATCTGCAAATTAGAGATTATATACGAAAACATCTGAGGTGTTCTTTTAAAAATGGTCACATATATTTGCTCATTATTTAAATCAATAGTGTTTCGGTTTTTTATAAGGAGGTATTTTTTTTAATAATACACTTTGCTTTATTTGCAGAAATTTCTAAGCTCACTCATAATTATTACCTGGTTTAATATCGAATTGATTTCCTAGAAGAGGTTATCAAGGAAACACCTCCACGTGTCTGCCTGGTATGTTTGAGAATTTGTAACAAAGGAAGTGTCAAGAAAACAGATGGTAGCCTATATTTCAAAGGGCGGGGAATTGTTTACATTTAACCCTCATACTCTGAGGGGCTCGGTTGGCAAGGCAACAGAGTCCTCAGCCTCTTTCCTCTTACTGCGCCTCCCGATATTCCACGTCAGACTTCTTATCCTTCACCTTCCTTCAGACCGCCACGACGCGAGTCGAGGCTGCCATGTCAGCTTCCGTTTTTCGGTGTTTATCTGACAGGTAATTAACTGCCAGCCCATTGAATTCACCTCAAAGCCAGATCACAAAAATCTCTCACCAAAATCAATGAGATAACAAATAGTATTTCTACCGACATAGGGCTACAAACCCCATGAGGCTAAATATAGTATTTTAAATAAATATCTCTGCTTTTGTCCATTGTACAGTGCTAGCTCTTCATACAAGGGTAATTCGTTCCAGGACAGAACAAATCTTCTCGATATGAAGTGATTAGAAACTAAAAGGTCGGGTCCCGTCTTCCCAAAATAATCCAGGTTAACCCTAAAGAGTCCTAAAAAAACACCTTGACGGAGGTTGACAGGTATGAAATCGAGAGACTGTTGATGACATGTAAGTGCTTGCTCTATAGTGTTAGGAAATAAATAAATTAAAATGTACCGTTATAAATTAAAATTGTTCGAATTGGTTATCTGACTCTATTAACCAAATATAAGCTTCATTCACCTGACAATGCATGCTCGTTTCTTTTTGTAAAAAGACGGACAAGAGACCGGCATTTCCACACGGGCAGATTTAATTTCTGAAATAATAAAGTAAGTGAATTCCATCGAATTAGCCGAATTAGTGTCGCTTGAGTCTTCGTCAAGCCTCTTTTTCGATTGTCCCTCTCGTTCTCCGATCTTCTGAAGTCCTTCCAGCCCACGCCTTTTTCCCAAGCTGGCGTGTCGTCTCCTCCCATGGGCGGGCCAGGAGAAGCCCCCACGTGGCCCCACCATCTCGCCTCGATATCTGGACCCCGAGCGATTATCAAATCAGTGCCTGGCGTCCTGCGTCTTGGCCTTCTCCGTCAGAGTCCTGTTATCAACAGAACTGAACAAAACATTTGCATTTGGAACGGCGTGACCTGTCATTGAACTTAAGCCTTCTCTGTGAAAAATCTTCATTGCATTCAATAAATGTAACTTGTATCAAATCCTTTATAGTAAAATGTATAGAATCCTTCAATAGTTAAGATTCCCGATCGTCTCCAGTTACCTGACTTGTCCCGATTTCCGACCACGCTCTGATCTCCCGTCCCGGCTGCCCGACTTGCTTCCGTCCTCTGACCACGTTCCATTCTCGTGGGCTTCCTGCTTCTGACCTCCCCCGATTTGTGTAAAACGTAACGCGTTTGGGTCTACTGCCTGTTCTGGTTCTGACAATGAGATCCCTCTAGGAGAGTCTCACGTTATGTAAAAACAAATAAAAATGTCTTGAGTATTTAAAAGAAATGTACATTTGTAAGATACTTCATGTATTTCTGTTTGTTATTCAAATCAATATTGTTTTTTTTTAACAAACGAAGTCACTAGGAGGCGCTAACCAATACACTATGTCTCTTGAGGTGTCTGGCTATTTCTGTTATTTGTCTGACTCTACTCTATAGTTTTTTTTTTCTAACTATTTGTTATAACCTGAATAGAATTTCAGGTTGAGTTGAAGGTATTATAGCCAAATTTTATTTTATATAGTCGTATAAGTAATATTGTACGCATTCATTGTTTTGTTGTCGTTTTAAGTAATTAAGAAACGTAATAGACTGAGTCTGGATTCCATTTATGCAGTTCAAGCATTCCTTGGTGGTCAGTCTATGCGTGCAGTTTAATTTCATGAAGAACATTTGAGCCGGTGTCATTTCCAAAGGTATGTCATACAGGGAAATATCTTTCAACGTCAGGATTAAAAAAAAAAATCCTGTTTCAGCTGAAAGCAGGACTGTGGACTATGCAAATAGGAGACCATCAAACCACTGTGCCAAGTGATCACGTTGAAATGTCATGACATGACCGAGCCTCTTTCTTTGTCACTGCTATTATGTGAAAAACGTCTCAATCTTTCCCACAATATTTTGATATTTATCATATTAGGAGTTTCATACACTCATAGAAATCATATCGGGGCAATTGTGCTGTGTAAAATTGTCAACTCAAGTCATGTTTATTTGTATAGCCCTTAATCACAAGGAGTCTCAAAGGGCTGCACACACCACAGAATATTGCAAACTACAGACTATTATTACACTATGCCCTGATCTAAAACCTACATGAGGGCAAGGAAAAACTTAAAACCCTCAACATTAGGAAAATGAAGAAATCTTGAGAGGGGACCGCACATGAGGTAATCCCTCTTCCATGATGACCAGGCTGCAATCGATGTTGCAAAAACAAACAATACCCAGATATTGTCAACAGGAAATGTAGGTCATTCATAAGATAGAAAATAAAAGTGTGTTTTAAGCCTAGATTTTAACATTTCCACTGAGGTAGCAGATCGAATCTCGGGGAAGAGCATTCCACAGCACCGAATGGAGAACGCTCTCGAACTTGCGGATCTCTTCTTCGCTCTTGGGATCACTAGTAGACCAGCGTTTTCACAGCAAAGGCTCCGGACCGGAACATAGGGGGAAATTAAATCTGAACCCTATGAGGGAGCAAGTCCATGCAAACACAAAATCTCTTGGGAAAACTGTAATTATTTAACTAATCTACAGTAGTTCATTTTTTTGTCCTATAGTGAATATTTTTGTCCAGTTGTGAATATCAAAGCAATATTTCATACAGTGTAAATATTTTATCTTTTAAAAATATTTGAAACATTACTAATAATTGAAATATGTAGTTCTGCCTGGAAATAAAAGTGAATAAACAAACATTTTACATGATTGCTGTCTGATCCAGAATGAAGATTTGTACACAAGAATGATGTGATTGAAAAAATATGGCCTTCAATTTGAAAATTCTCATAGTTTCCTGTGTTCTATAGCCACTTATACATGGCCTCTGAATTTTATATTATATCGTGTTAAATGGTTTGACGGTCTGTATTACAATTTAAGGGTTACATAACAGCATGGATCAGACTTGGCAACTTGGATTGATATCTTCAAAGTTTTGTGTCTGAAAATCGATGTTGAACCAAAATCCAAACGCAAAGAATTGGAAAGCTATTTGGTTTTGCTTAAAACTGGCTATGTGACTAAAACGATTGCATCAAAATGGACCGCTGTTTGCAAGGTCACAACTTTTCAAAATAAATTGTAAGATAATCTTTACCCAGCAGGCTAGGTTAAAACACTCATATTATAAATTATAATTACTTAATTAACGTTAAAAGTTAATTATTTAGAAACGCTCCATTAGTCTTAAAGTGATGGCGATTAAAACAAGACCAACTGGTTCCATGTTGTGGCACAAAGAGAGGGAAAAAGGGCATCCCTTTAGTCGGATGCGAAACTAACTCCACTCTTGAGCCTTGATTGAAAATGCCGGCTGAAAGAAGACACAGCTCATTAAGCAATGTGCATGCTGCGCCACTGTGAAGCAGGCATGTGCCAGTAGCTTGCTGGAAGCCGACTTGTGTTGAGTAGCGCATACTGAAAGCAGTTGCCTCCAGAAATAAATACACACATTGCAATGTATCAGAAAAATTTGGACTTTGATTTTTATTTCCGAAAAAGGGTTTTTAAGTAACCGGTCAGTTTCAGCTATACAGTGCTTAATAAAAAAGTTGTCTCCCTTTGTCATTTTTTGGAAGGGTTTGCATTGGTTTTCGAAATGTATTTGAGACAGTCTCTTCCTCACTTTCACCGTTTTTATTCTAGAGAAAAAGAAAACCGTGAACGTGCGTGTGAAATTATTCTCATCAACTCTATCCGCCCACTTCCTTTGTGCTTCGTGGCCGGAACACCAAGGGTAAAAGTAAGGTAAAAGCAGACAGGCGGGGTGGAAAAAATAGATAAAAGCTATTTGAACTCACGGGTAACTTCTTAAAGACACCTCAAATTACGCACCCCACCTTTATTGCTAAAAAACGTAATATTTTTTAAGAATTAACAGAAGGTGAAGACAACTGTTTAGTGGAATCAAATTATTCAAACATTTTATATTATATCGACACCCAAAAAAACAAAAACGTAGGTGTTGCAAAAATATTGTCCCCCTGTTCTCTCAGCTCGGCCAACTGACTCCAGATGACTTCTGAATTTTCTGATGTCTACCTAAATGACTTACAATTGAAGTTGTATCCACTTTAATTTATTAATTTTATTACCGCTGTTGTGCAAGGAGCCCCACCCTCGCAGCCGTGGTTTTGAGGCCAGACACTTAACCCTGCCCCAGAGTGGGCGTTGATCTACATGTGATAAAATTCATGATCAGGGCAGCTTTTTCTGTCCTGCTTCCTGTTGCTCTATCTTCTTCTGTCTTAGAGACTCCGGCCCTCTTTTGTCCGGCCTCCCCCCTTTTTTTACCATTGCCTGTACAGGCATTGTGTTTGTCTTGTGTTTGCCCTGTGCTGTTTTCTAAATGAATCTTCATGCCAACTTAACAATGGAAAGTCTTCATTTGCCTCAGTCAACGATGGTTGAATCAAGTTCCTGTCAGCACTCCTGAAAATACACTTCACAATGACAACCAAGAGTCCACCTGTGTGTCAATATGTCTGAATTTAAATTAATTTGAAGAGACAGCATTATGAAGACCAAAGAACACACCAGGCAGGTTCTGGAAAAAGTTGTGGAAAATTTCAAAGCAGGAATGGGATACAAGAGAATTTTGCAACATTTTTCCATTTCCCTTAGCACTGTGTGAGCATTAATATCAAAATAGAAAGAGCATAAAACCAAAATAGAAAGAGCATAAAACCACTCCAAACCTACCAAGACCTGGCCGTACCTCTAAACATTCGACCCAAACAAGGAGAAAATTAATCAGAGAAGCAACCAAGAAGCCCATGATCAAATTGGATGACCTGCAGGCATATCCAGCTGAAATGAGACAATCTGTGCATAAAACAACTAATCGTTATACTCTGCACAATTCTGCCCTTTATGGAAGAGTGGCAAGAAGAAAGCCTTATCTGTAACGACAACTTTGAACGGCCTGTTTGGCGTTTGCAAGAAGCCACACGGGAGACAGAAATAGCACGTGGAACAAGATGTTCCGGTTAGATGGAAAGGTTTAAAACCAACATGATAAAGGTGTTAGAATAGCCAAGCCAAACAGAGACAGGACCCAATAGAATTCGTTTACTCAGTTTTATTGATAAAGAGGGAGCGCAGGGCTTGCTTCCACGATCCAATGATGGATGGACACGGGTACAGTAATCCCTCGGTTATTGCGGTTAATGGGGACCAAAACCACCCGCGAAAAGTGAAAAACCGCGAAGTAGTGATGCCCCTTCAAAAATGCTTAATTTTTTTTTTTTTTAATTATTTTATTTAATTATTTTTATTTTTTAGACCAGCAAAGCTCTGAACCCGCGAAGAGTGAAAATCCCCATAGTAACGACGCCCTTTCAAAAATGCTTAAAAAGATAAATACGGTAATAAATAATATATATATATTTTTAGAATTATTTTACTATTATTATTTTTTAGACCCGCGAAGCTCTGAACCGGCGCACGTGGAACCGCAAAGTAGCGAGGTCCCACTGTAGTAGGTCGCTGGAACGCGGAAGTGGCACTTCCGTGTCGAGCGAGGATAATCGTAGACTGCAGGGATACTGGTCATTAGCCGGGACGGAAGAACAAGGGCAGTATCGAGTTCAGAAATGAGGTCGGCAACAGGAATCAGGCAGTAAGCGGGGCAAAACAGGTCGCAAGTCCGGATGGCAGAACAGGGCACAAACGGGTCCAGGAATAGGTCGGCAACAGGTATCAGGTAGGAGAAAACAGGGCAGGAAAAATGTCTGAAGGTTTGAGCTTGCCTAGCTGGGAGCATCGGTTCGCAACGATCTGACGGCTTGCTCTTGAAAGCCGGGGATTTGAAAGGAGCCTCTGAGCCAATCAGCTCTCAGGGCTGTTGGCGCCAATTGGGCATTCACAGGTGCCTTGAATTGGCAATCATGATAATTTGTAGAAAGATTGGAAAAAATGCTGCACACAAACGATCACCATCAAACCTTAAGGAACTTAAGCTGTTTTGTAAGGAAGAATGGGCAAATATTTCTGTTTCAAGATGCGCAAAAGTTATAGAAACATACCCAAAAAGACTTGTGCCTGTGATTGTACCAAAAGGAGGTAGTACAATGTATGAACTCAAACGGGTAAAAGATTTTTGCTGCGTGTATGTTTCAAATTTTCTTAGCTGTTAGCATAGTATAAAATGTCAGTTAAATTGGGTTTGTTATCGCGAGTGTGTCTCACATGTGGTTGATTCTTTATAAGTTTGGGACAAAGCTGTTGCTATACCTAGTAGTGCTGCGACCTCTAACCAGAGGTTAGCCGGGTAAATAGTCCTTGATTGGGTAGTGAGGGGTCCCTATAGATGTTTTTGGCCCGGTTTAGGCTGTGCTTCTGGCCAATGCCCTCAAGCGGGGAAGAAAAGACCCATTTCATTTCTCTACTGTCCTCACCACATAACAGCAAAGTCCTCAGATTAGACATATGACGTGTATGCAATATTTCTCAGTTAATGTTAGACTTGTTTACCTCACTCGACCTACAACAGAAATACAGAGTCATTTGAGTTGAGAATTTACATAGCTTTACACCCCCGCATGCCCATCAACCTCCCTCCCCCCACCCTTCCCGCTGATATAACATTGACAATTTGCCCGATGATAAAAATATGGGAGCGTAGAGAAACTGGAAGGAAATAACCACACCGTGTCTCAAGTGCCTTGATTATCAGGTCCAGTAAAAAGAAAATTGTGTTGAAAAGGATATGAATGGGCGGTCAATGTGTGAGGGTTAAGAAGTGAGCTATGCAAACATGGTGAGAAAGACCTCAGTGTGTAATACATTTGTTTTGTTTGTAGCCTGCTCCTTGTTTCTCAGGAATAAAAGGATAGAACATGGCATCCACCTGCTGCGTCACAGCAAGACAGACCTCGGCAGCCGAGTCGGCTTGTTCTTGGGCTAATGGGAATATTTCCCCTCTCACTCCATCCATTTCTCTATAATTTTGTCTTCCTATGCTTTATGTAGGCCTTGCGCTGCTGCATTTTATTCTCTCCCCCGCTGAAGACATCTACAATATGAACGTGGTGACGTTTAAGATGGTAAAAACCAGCATCACTCTGTCAGTCCTTCACCTATCTATTTGTTTTGTTTTTTTTAAATATGTATATCAATAGGTGAATTAAAATCCCAAATACCAAAACCAAAAACTGGCAAGCCACTTCTGGCTTTATTTTTTTGCTTTTAGCAGGTGTTTGAATATCTCTGGAAGGCAACACATCAACAACTGTTTAGTTGAGTATGTAAAATTAAAAGTAACTACAGTTAGAATACAGCAGAGTGTCTAAGAACCCATCATGCATTTAATTTCTTTGCCATTTTGTGTCAAGTATCATTGGAACAGACGCTTGGCCATCAGCATTTGACAGCTTAGGCTTTGCAGTGCTTGGAAGCATATCGCCCCCTCGAGTGCCAATAGAAATTGAGTCATGGAAGTTGCTCTGTTTTCACCATAGCTTCTCACCAAGGTCCAAAACGAACATTACCCCTGATACGTTTTTTAAAACCTTTTTAGAAGCCTTTAATGAAAGTGTTGAGGAATGTCTTTTGCCTGGTTGTGTTCGTTGGTTCCGGATACCGAAAACGCAGATAAGCAGTTCCTTCGAAGGTTTTGTGACAGAATATATTAGGGGAATAAATGAACTAACAGACAGAGACTATAGAAATACACTTGTACGAAGGCTGAAGTTGATGTTTCCTTTCGGTCATTGTGTATCCCACTCAAAAAAGTCACATAATATCATAGAACAAACAATTATAAAAAAAGTACACGATGATGACTGAATATGGGCAGTGACATATTTCAACATTACAACAAAAGCTAGGGAAGGACGGTATCATAACTTGTGTAACAGGTTGATCGTCATAGAAATTGATTCTTTAGTTCTGTGCTAGAATAGAATAGAATAGAATAAAATATACCTTTATTGTCATTGTTACAAATGGGCTAACATATTGTGACAACGAAATTGGGCATGACACTCCAGTTTTACACATAGTGAGGGTATGAGCAAGAAGATAAACCCAACATACACAACACTAGTTTCAAAAAATCATTCATCGTTCAAAATCATTCAAAAAAAACCATTCATGTTCAGGAATGTCTGCTTCATTCATGAATAAATTCTGGCTACTAGCTTCCCCGTGCGGAGTTTACATGTCAGGTTTAATGCCAAGTTCATATTGTCCCAAGGTATGAATAAGCATGTGGATGGTTGTCTGTCTCTGTGTGCCCTGCGACTGGCTGGCAACCAGTTGAGGGTGTCCTCTGCCCACTGCCTGAAGATGACTGGGATGCTCTTCAGCAGCCCAGCGACTCCTTTCAGAAAAGGAAAATGCATGGATTGACGGTTTGTCTGACCACAGAAGGAAAAAAAAAATCTGAAGTTTTCCAAAACATTAGTTTCAATTGGGACCCCGTGAAATTCTGATTCATTTCCACATCAGCACCAGGCAACTTTCTCCTTGTAGGTTTTAAATAAATCAAGTTCGGTAATGGTGACGTATTATCACATCTCAAAATCTTCAACTGATTCCCATTTTATCGATGGGGTTCCCCAGTTGGAATATGACCAATTAGAAATGTATTGTTTTCAAACCGTACTTTACAAGGTTTTATACTTCCAATGTTAAATGCACATTCAAAAATATTTTTGCTTTGATCCTTATAGATTTTAATTCTAATTTACTTGACTACCAATTTAAACTTTAATGACACACAATTTTCAAATTCTTCTTTGTTTTCAGAGCCAGAGAAATGAAAGGGGGAAGGCACCTGGGTTGGATGGTTGTACTGCTGAATGCCTGAAAAAAAGGTGGCACAGCTATGATTGACTGGTTAGTACGCTTGTTGAATGTATGCTTTTTAAGTGGTGGGGTTCCTGTTGATTGGTGTAGTGCATGTGTGGTGCCATTGTATAAGGGTAAAGGTGATAAGTATGAACGTAACAATTCGAGAGGTAACAGTTTGTTGGCTGTATGGAAGAATCTTGGAGGAGCAGAGTGGTTTCAGGAAAGGAAGAGGATGTGTGGATCAGGTGTTTGCAGTACGACAGATGTATGAGAAATATTTTGCAAAAGGCAAGGATGTTTATTTGGCTTTCATGGACTTGGAAAAGGCGTATGACAGAGTTGATAGAGAGGCGTTGTGGCAAGTGATGGTAATGTATGGAGTGAGTGGAAAGTTGTTGGAAACATTGAAGAGTTTTTATATGAACAGCAGAGCATGTGTAAGAGTAGGGAGTGAGACAAGTGAGTGGTTCCCTGTGTTGACTGGTGTGAGACAGGGGTGTGTGATGTCACCATGGCTGTTTAATGTGTACATGGATGGCGTGGTGAGAGAGGTGAATGCAAAAGTATTTGGCAGAGGTGTAGAGCTGATGGACAACAGTGGAACAGTGTGGCAGGTAAGTCAGTTGTTGTTTGCAGATGACACAGCGGTTGTGGCTGATTCTGAGGAAACATTGAGAAGGTTGGTAACGTAGTTTGGAAGAGTATGTGATAGGCGTAAGTTATGTGTCAATGTTGGGAAGAGTAAGGTGATGAAGTGTTCACGTGATGGAGTGGGCATGACTTTAGAAATCAGGTTGCATGAACAGGTGCTGGAAGAGGTTGAAAGCTTTAGGTACTTGGGTTGTGATGTGGCTGCAGTTGGTGGAATGGAGTGCGAGGTATTGCACAGAGTGAATCAAGGAAGCAAGGTTTTGGGTGCTCTGAGGAGAGTGATGAACAACAATAGTATGAGTATGGATGTTAAGAGGGGACTGTATGAGAGTGTGATTGTGCCGACTGTGTTGTATGGTGCAGAGACTTGGAGCCTGAAAGCAGATTTAAGAAGGAAATTGAATGTTTTTGAGATGAAGTGTTTGAGGACTATGTTAGGAGTGACAAGATTGGATAGATTGAGAAATGAAATTGTGAGAGACAGAACTGGAGTAGTCCTGGAACTGAGCAAGCGTGTTGATAAGAGAGTACTCGTTGGTTTGGACACATGGAGAGGATGGATGAGGAGCGAATGTTGAAGAGGATCTACAGAGCAGAAGTCAATGGAAGGAGATCAAGAGGAAGGCCGCGATTGACGTGGATGGATGGTGTTATGAGTGCACTGCAGGAAAGAGGTCTAAATATAATGGAAGCTAGAGCTCTTGTTGGTGATAGAAAGGAGTGGAGAGGTGTTATGAAGGGATAGTGGGATTGTGGACGTGTTCTTAAGGATGGGTTCAGCACCCGTATGATGCGGCAGGGGTAAACCAGTGAAAGCTGTCGGGCCCTGCTGTTGAACAAAAGAGTGTGTTGTGTCACCCTGACCCGAGTGACATGGCCGCTTTCTGGTGTCCCATTTCATCTGGAGGGACGAAAGCATGACCAACTTAGGTGCCGAAGTGCCTCACTTGTTTGGGTGTTTGGGCAATTGGGTTGGCCATGGTCCCAAAAATTTTGTGTGTGTTTTGCTATTTTTTTCCCTCTTATTTTCTTTGTTATTGTATGTGTTTGTCTTGCTGTCAGAGGGATATGACCAAGGTAGATAGATAGATAGTTCAGAGCCAAGAAGTACTTGCTAGGACATAAAAAAATACAGAATGGGCTCAGGCATATTGCTTTCTGCAGTTGCAGATGATGCAGTGGTAAAAACAGGAGTTAAGCTTGGTTAAACGTAAACTTAGAGTATCATAAGAAGTGTGTTACAACCATTTTTTTTTATTGCCAATAAAAATAGTTCAACTGCTTGAGTTTACAGTGTATGTTCACGACCCAAAAATATTGGCTATATATTACAAAAGCCATGTAAATGTGCACAGAAACCCAAATATAGGTATGGCTGTTAATGGGTTTTCACGCACATAAGAGAGGCAGGATGAGAAAGAACATTTGAAATCGATGTACGCCTGCCCAGCAATATGATTGGCTAGCCTGCTTCCTGGTTTGGCACATGGCACCGCATACAAATCACAGACTAGTTTTTAACAAGCTAACCCTATTCCATTGCTAAACAGCTTCATTATTTTGCGATGTACTGTATTTTCCTCAATAAGCAACACTGGATTATATTGCGCACCCCCATGAAGTAGTCTTTTGTGATATATTTTCAATATACAAGGCGTAGGTAGTTGAAACTACAGCAAGTGCTGTGGATGCAAAAAAAAAAAACATTTAAATTAAAATCATTTATTTCAAAGAATACTAAATGACATTATGGCATCCGGTTTCACCAATATAATGAATAAATCATTTATAAATGTTTACTGTAATGTCCTCACTCCAAAGTATCCCCTTTTTCACCACCTATACAGCTTGTGAAACGACGTGAAGGTGAATGTTGATGCTGTCTGTGTGCCTTCCAACATAGTTATCAAGGACAAAAGTCATCAAATTCCTGGACGTGCACAACTCTGATGACCTCTCCTGGTCTACCAACACCAGAGCTGTGGTAGGGAAGGCCCAGCAGTGACTCCACTTCCCGAGAGTGCTAAGGAAAAACAACCTGGAAGAGATTAAGGTTGTGTCTTTCATAGAGACACAGTGGAATGCATGCTAGCAAACGGCATCACAGTGTGGTATTCTAGGAGAATGGCAGCAGACAGAAAAACCTTACAGAGTCATCAACACCGCCCTGAAAATCCTTGGCTGCTCTCTGACCAGTCTGGAGGACATCGACACAGACTCACGATACCACAGAAGAGCCAACAACATTATAAAGGACTCCTCTCACTCTGGCCAACACATCTTTGATCTGCTGGCTTTTGGGAGATGCTGCAGTTCCCTTAAAATTGGGACTAACAGCAGTGTCTGAAACTCGTGACAAAAAGTTACCGGAGACCAAGGCAGACAACTCTGAAAAGTTGCCTGCCCAGCCATAAAGTTGCCTGCCCCATTTTTCACAACTTGAAACACAATAATACGACTTATCGCAAAAAAAAACAATTGTTGCAAAGTATTAAGGGTTTATAATCAAAATACACCACAGAACAACACTTTAAGATTAAATTTATTATAAATCTACTTATAACATTCATTGCATGTATATGACATCGCTGTTTTCCATCTGCCATCAGTGTGTACCTGTATTATCTCATCTTCATTCATGCAATGTTTGCTACAAGCCACGTGAGCTCCTCTTTCCACGATGCTTTTAGGGTACGTTTACGTTTTGTAGCTTCATAAATTTTGCTTCCTTTGAATATTTATTCTGGGGCTTGATTCCTAAACACTTATCCATTTTTCTTGTGTTCTCTGTGCGTCTACTTTTGTTAAGATTTGTCAATTTAATGGCTCTTTTACTCGTGATATTGCGTTAAGATGTTTTCCATTGTGTGACGTCATTACGCACGCACCATATTTCGTTTTGCTATTGTTGATTGCCATGTTATATTGAATGGAGCCGTGTTCTTGTTTTGCTTTCTGTTGAGGAATAAATATGGCTGAACCGCAATGTCCTGCTTATCTTCTCATGCATAAAGAAACTGGAACCTCTGACATATCTTTAACAACTTTGGAAAATTATATGCAAATGGGCGACCTTATAATGCTCCGGAAGCAAGAAGTAATTCGATGTCTTCTGATCGGCTGCCGAGTATGCAAATTGCTAAACGAACCGAAATTCCGAAATTTCCAAACCGAACAAAGATTTCGAAATCGGAATAAAGCAAACGCTTGATTTGAAAATAAATATTTTCTGGTTTTTTTTTCTTTCTTGAAATAGGTTGGCGGCCACCCTGGCAGAGACGTTGTGAAAGTTGTATGTCCGACGTAAAATATGCATGCCCCGGGCGTCTGGGCAGACGTTATTTCAAACACTGCTAACAGGCTCAGAGACTATTTCTTTCTCTGGGCCATCACCACGACAAGCACACAAAATCGCGAAAAGTTTGCGTATCTTGCCATGTTTAGAAAGTAGGTATTCATATCTCACTTCCACTACTACTTTTTCATTGCACCATTGTTCTGATTCACTCACAACTTATGCCAGTCTGCAAGCACACCTTGTAACTACTTTTTGCCTTTTTATCCTAATATTCATTTTGTTTTATTTTTCTCTGTTAAGTCTATCACATGTTTATTCTGGAGTTCTACATTTGATCTCGGGAGCACTGTTCGTCACGTTGTTATCAATGACAAAGACAATTGTGAACCGGTTATTCAAATTCGTTCAGAAACCAGAATTTTATCCTTAACTTAAATAGAATAGAATAGAATAGAATATACCTTTATTGTCATTGTTACAAAATGGGTTAACATATTGTGACAACGAAATTGGGCATGACACTCCAGTTTTACACATTAACAGTGAGGTATGAGCCAAGAAGATAAAGGAACAGAGAAGATAAGACTATAAAACAAGGGGGATAAGGCTATAGTTATAATTTACATGGTATTTACACAAGAAATGTCGGAATGTGGGATGTTACATACAGTTGTTATCGTGATACCGTTGGTATCGTAAGGGGAGTGCAATATTGCATTTGGTGCAGAAGTCACCATAGTGCAAAAAAATAGTCAGCATATGCATTGGTGCAAACATAGTCATCATAGTGCAGAAAAAAGAAATGGTCAGACATTGTGCAAGGTGAGCAGTAAACATAGTGCAGTCGACATGTGCAAGAACATAGACATGAGTACCATTATATTAGTATGAGGTAGTGTTGGCAAGAGTTTACTGACTTAATGTGTGGCATAATCAGTGTCCGTTCCAACAAGGAAATATCTCTTGTCACAGACTTGTCCATGATAAGTTCAAATTATATGACTTAATGATGAAATTCAATCAAACAGTAGAAAACCATTACAAAACTGCTTAAACTAAACCGTCAAATGTAAGTAGTATTTTAAATAGAAAAAGGGGAATTTGCAGCATTTTTGGGACACTGCATTGGCATAATAGAATGATGTGATGTGCGTATTTGAGTTTAACTGATCAAATGAAAACAAGGAGAATTGGGCTTTGGCATAAACGAATTGTTCATTTTAACTCCCGATTTGAAGTGTTTGTCATTTTGGGGAAAAAAATGCTATTTGTGTTCCTTTCAGAAAAAAAAACATTTCAAGGATTAATTTGCAACAGCTCACATCAGACAAAAGAAGGACTTTAAGATCTTTTATACCAACAGCCAGAGATAATTACTCACTCCTGTGGCTACGAACTATAACCAAGTGAGGAGGCACACGTTTGCAGCGCTATAAATAACATGCCGTATGAGTGAAGGATTAATTGTTTGGCAGGTAGGTGGAGGTTGGTAGGTTCGTCAAAGTGAACACAAAAAATATTATATGAGTCAGAGTTGGAAAAGTTCTTATTAAAAGTAGTATAAACATAATTGTAATGTGTACCTTCTACAGCTTCCTCCTGCTGGTGTTATATGAAAGGATGACTGGGTAGACGGAAATATTGTCTGGAGAACATAGAGAACCAGCAATTTCTCGTCTACCTTCTCTGTTTTTAATCAGTAAATAACTATGACGTTACATGGTGCTTTAGCATCCGGGGATAAATGGTTGTCAACCATGACGTGCAGTGACGTTCGTGTCTGGGGAAGCACACTCAGATTTATAAGTAAATACAACTACATCTTATTCATCATAGGATTGGCATAGAGAGAAAGCAATATATTAACTGTAGCGTAGAAAAATGAAGTCTATGTGATGCACCTTTTGAATAAAAGCATCAATAATTAGGTAGTCAGCAATTATTAAAAGAAAAATCACTGGCTAGCTTGACTTGCTGTAAGCTTGCAAATATCATCACTAATTCTCTTGTCTAAAGTTTACGTGTGCGCCAAATCAGAATCCTTTTGGTCTCACGATCGCCCTCTCCTATGAGGCAAGAGAATTGTGCGCCTCACTGCACTTGCAGACACTCATCACAGTAGTGCATTACATACTAATTGTAATAATTATAGTCATGAAATAATGTGAAACTTGAGCAATTTAGAAGTGAAAAACGAGAATTGTAAAATTAAACGAAAAAGAACTTAAACACGGAATTAATATAACAATTTTATATAATTTTTTATTACATGTTTTCGGGATTTTAGGTGAGACTGTACCTTACCTGCCTCCCATGACTGCATGTCACTATTGTCAACCCTTCCTTAACATTCGGCCAGCCTAATGTGTCTCCTCTTTTTTTAAAGATACGGTAATTCTTTCAAGCCATTTAGAATTAATTATTTATTAGTATATTGTCATGCAAGAAAACCCAAGTATAAATCATACACTATATACATAAAAAGTGCTAAATATTTATCAAAAATGCTTAAATTATGAATACAAATACGCTATATACATTAAAATGGCAAATATAAAAAAAAAATCTGAAGTGGAAAGAATAAATGGAGGGTCCATTACACTCTTTAATAGGAGATGGCGCTGATGACCTGCTCAATCCCTTCTTCTTGCTCAGTCCCAATAGTTTTTTAAGAGGGACCACATCTCCTTTTATTGTGATATTGTTCATTTTATTTCCCTTTTCTTCCCATAATAACGGCTCCTAAAAGTTTAGTCACAAGGAAAAGAAAAAGTGGAAAACAGTGACAACAACAATGGATTTAAAGAAGGAAACAAAAAATGGTGTACGAGTATCTGACATTTAAGCGCTGCTTGTATGAAATTCAAGATATTTCATTTCTTTTAATACGTGGCTATTTTAAAGTGGTTTTAGAGGGTTGTTTATAATGACGTTAGATTTGATAGCCTGTTTTAATTGATAGAAGCGTCCAAAGTTATTTTGGGACGGGTCTCCTATAAGCCTTTGGCTTCAACCTGTCATACGTTTTTCTTTTTGGGTAATGAAGGAGTTTATACATTTGACTATGAAGGATTTTATACATTTGACTATAAAGGATTTTATACGATCGACTCATAATGCATTGAAGATTTTGACTGAGTAGGCTTTAGTTCAATGACAGGTCAGGCTGTCCCAAATGCAAAATATTTTGTCTAGTTCTGTTGATAACAGGACTCTGACGGAGGACGGCAGGCATAGTTTTGAGAACTGCTCGGCGTTGTTTTGAGAAGCCCCACTTTGGGAGCCGGCACACCATCTTGCGGGGAGACGTAGGCCAAGGAAGAAGAGAGCTAAAGAACTTCAGAAGAAGGCCCCACACAGACTAAAACGACACTAATTCGGCCGTTTTCGATGGAGTACACTTGTTAAATTGTTAATGAAATTAAATCTGCCCCCGTGTGAAAATGTCGGCTTTCTTTTTCATCTTTTCCCTCAAGAAACGAGCGCGCATAAATTGTTGGGTGAATGTAGGTTAATAGAGTCAAATAACTAATTTGAACAATTTGGTAAACGGTATATGCACACAAAAGATAACAATGGATAATAATTCCTAACAGTAATTTGTTATTTTGTGATGTGATACTTGTTGCAATTTGATTGAAAAGAAAAAACAAACAAGAAAATACAAAAGAAAAAATATTCAACAGAAGACAAATATTGTATGACATTCATGAGACACCAACTGCTTCAAATATCTCTCCATGTGTGTACGCATTTTGCTTTCTTCCCTTTGCATTTTTTGATCGTTTGTGCAAGTACTCTCAAACTTTCATACATGGTACCTTAGTTTTTTTTAACAAGTAGTGTTAAGTAGCTCCAAAAGTCTGTTATGGTCTCTCAAACAGGGAGATACACAGTGTTACAACTGTACCCAGTACCAGGTATGGTTGTAACACTGGTAATGGACAGTTTTAACAGTGTGATTTATTATTACAAAAAATCTTCAGATTGTCCAATATTTGAAGAACTCTTGGTTGTGTCATGAGCTCTCTCTACCGGTAACCAGCACCAATCACCTCCCTGCACTGTCAATGCACCATGATCTGTTCCACCCGTCTGTTCTCGTTTACCACCAGCTATTCTGAATTCCCTGCCAATCAAACTCTGTATTTAAAGCCCTGCCTTACAGCCTACCTTTGTCAGATCGTCTCCAAAGCCTACACCAGGAACCTGTTTGTTTGCGCTTCTGACTCTAAACTTGGACCTGTTTGACCCTTCTGCCTTTTCTGGCTCCCCGGTCTTCCAGACTGGCGTTTTACCTACTTCAAGCCCTGCCACACCAACCTTGTTGCTCGGTTTCCTCTTTGTTACATCTTTCAAGCCATCTTTCAATCTGGATTTTTTTTTTAAATGTAAGGAATTCATGTGAATGATGTCCTTTTTATGGCAGTTTAGATATGTGGCTTACAATTCGGTGCAGCTTTTACAAAAACAAGTTGAGTTCTTTTAATCTGAAGTCCGAAAATTTTGGTACTCCACTTGCATGGCTGCTATTGGTGTGTGAGTGTGTGTGTGAATGGGTAAGTGTGAAGCACATTGTAAAGCGCTTTGGGAGGTCTTCATTTACTTGAAAAACACTATATAAATGTAGACCATTTACCATCTTCCTTAAAGGTAATTTCAAATCTCCACTTAAAGATTTCTCTTCACTCAAAGACCCTCGCTCCCGTTTCCCCCATCCCTAAATAAATTTCCTTAACGTGACGCAATTGTGCTCCTTGTCTGTCCGGTCCGTCACAAGTTGATAGAAATATGTGACAAAAAGATTATGGTGTAGAACAGTGTTTGTGTTATATATATATCCCACTTTTTTTCACATAAAAACTCCTAATAAATTTTGTACTTGCAGCTCGAGGATTTCAGTAATCTGTTGTTTATTCGTTATTCACGATCTTTACTATTCTCTGGTCTTTGCTGCTTTTATTTCTTCAGTAGTGTGAAGCACATTGTAAAGCGATTTGGGAGGTCTTCAGTGACTTGAAGCGCTATATAAATCCGGATCATGTACTATTTGTTCAATTTAAAAGATTTTATATATCCAAAGCTGCTGATTGCAATGAAGGGGTATTTTTTTTTTTTTTGGTAAGCGTTATAAATTACAGAATCCTTAATAGTTTTCTGTGTAGCCTTCAAAGAAAAACCTTTGGACACCTCTGATCCACGAATTTTAAAGTGCACCACTTTTGTTTGTATGGATGGATGCCCCGCAAAGTATTTTGTTACATGAAAAACTGGTTGAAATTATGTTAATCAAAATCATTTATTTTGTTGACGCCTTTCGAATATAATCAGGAGTGCTGACGTAAACAGGCATTCAGATCTGATGGAAGTGCACATTTGGCAGCAATTACAATCATAGAAAAGGGTTGATTAGGATTGTATTACATCCTGTTAGGTACTTAAATTTAGATCAAATCATCGAAATAATAAATTGGGTATTTTCTTAGCGGTAAAACGGGTCTCAAAAGTTTATTATTTTTTGTTCCTCCAGCACTTACATATATGCACACAAAAGATAACAATGGTAGATTACTTCACGTTTGCTGATTAGTGGCCAAGTGCAGTTTGTAGGCGTGTTAACATAAAAATAAACACAAGCTCTGAGGTGTTGAGCGTGTTCTGTTATTGTCTCACCGCCCAAGGTCCTCCTCCATTTCAAACACCCTCACGGCTGTGTTGCCATTGTGTACCTCCAGGAGTGGGCCGATTAACAAAAAAAAAAAAAACACCAATAAGAAGGCAAGCAAACAGCAAGTATGCTGAACTTTTGGATAAAGCTATGTTAACAAGATAGCAGGGCCACACTGACAAGCCGGTATACAGTAATCTTTTTAGGGTGTAAATAAAATCACTGATATGCCAATAATAAGCAATAGAAAAGATTTGGGCGTTACATGGCAAAAACAAGTACCCGGTATGTGTGGAAATGCAAGTGGTAAAAGTGTCCCATATCTCAGTACGGTATTTGGACATAAGTCAATACAATATTATACTGAATTTTGAATTACTGACTGGAATGTTTGTAAAGTTTCTCAGTACTTCATGCAGTCGATGTTCTTTGTGGGTAGATTTTCGTCAATGTGTTAAACATTTTTACACGACTATAGTTTTGTGTACTATTTGTTCAATTTAAAAGATTTTATATATCCAAACATGTAAAACAGGGTTTCTCTGTGTTGCGACACACTAGTTTGACGATTGACCTTAGCTGGTTCCCAACAGGAAATTGTTGAATTTCATTAGTTAGTGTAAACAAATTGATAAATATGTTTGAAAAAAAAATGTAGACTTCAAATGTCCGTTTCTTGAAATCTTGTGCTTAACTCATTGACACCCCTACCACCCAAAAAACGTATTCAGTTCGGTTTGAGAAGTATTACTTTTTACGGGCGGTTATCCGATGCAAAAACTCAATTTACGACTCCGCTAAATTCAACTGCTTTGTATTACTTTCGTTCTTACGGCTGTACTTACTATTCAGCTGCGATATCATTAGCAGGCTAATGTTCTGAAGTCAATGTCCTATATGCACTTTCTCATTTACGATCGGTACAGGTGGTAACTCTTGGTCCATCAAATTATTTAAAATATACTCACGGTTGTCAATTGACTGCACATTAATTGCCCTCTATCCGCAAAGTGGCAAAGCAATTATAAGCACAGTATTACTATATTAATAATTCACTCATATTGAGTTGAACTAAGCCAAAAAAAAAAGGTTGAATTGAGGTGAGACTATGCATAGCAGCAAACATCAGTACCTATTCGAGGGGCTGACTGTACATTTGTAAAATCCAATTTTAATGCCGTCTCAAAACTGGCACAGCATCTATGTCAGTACTATAGAATCACAAGGCATCTGATATTTTACATGCGTCTGCTAGGTTGACTCCACCAGAATACGTCCCACAGCTTAATATTAAATCAGGGATAATTTCAGGTTCAGAGCGTGTCTGGCTGGTTACATTTTGTTTCCATTTCACCTCAAGTGATTTAAGATCATTCAACACTGTTCAGGAGTGTCACTTCCCGTTGGTGAACATCACATTACAATTTGTGGTTAGCAGAAACACTATTATTCTGCCCTTCCCAGTTTTTAACTCCTTCTTTTGTAATAGAGTACACGCATATACACATACAGAAGAAGCATAGAACTTATTCGACACTGAAACATTCTATTCTACATTTTATAATTCCACTGTACACTTTACAGAGAATGAGCACACACATATCGTATATACATGAAACAAAAGTAAAAATTAAATTTAAAGACCGAACATTGCTCACATCACATTTGGCATTAATAGCATTGTGTTACTTAAAAAATACATTTCCAACTTTAGTGGTTTTTGCTGTGTCATTCACCCATAAAACAATCTACTGCAATCAACTTCACCCAAAGCCAACTAAGCATATCGTATGTAGTAAAAATTAAATTGAGACATATTGCTTTGATATAGAATTTTTGGAACAAACTTATCCGGCACTAATAAGGTACGCGTTTTACTTTTGGCTCAAGGTATGTATATCGGTATATCTTGTTTCATCTTGAATATGGTATATCTATATAAATTCCCAAGGGTTTCCTTCTTATGACGGATGAAAGCAGCATACACAAATATAACTAGTAGAGCGCTAACAAGCAAACACTGTGCGGGTGAAATTTAGCCTGGGTTGCATAACACACAGTGTAATGGCACAATCTCACATGTAGACTGTTCTGTAAAAAAAGGCTCTAGAGCGAAAGCAAACTTGTGTAATTGCCAGTTTCCTAAAGGAATATGCCCCTGCTCAATTCGTAGGTCATTAAAATCGGAGAAATACTTTATATGCAAATCGGCAGCAAAGAAAAGAGAACTCTACAGTATCTGGCACAACAGGTGGTAAATGTGCACAATGTTATGAGACACACCACAAGAGCTGTATCAACATTTCTTTTGAATCGCTGATGTGATTCAGACAGTGGGCAGAATTGCATTAAACCTGATTGACTCCATGCTGATTGCTACCGATGGGTTTGTCGTAAAAGGCTAGGTTCACAGTGCTAAGCTGATTGCTCAATTTAGATTATTTTGTGAAATCCAATGTTTTTGTGAGATCGTTCACAATTCCAACTCAATGGGACTTCTATGTGCTCTCCTGTGTGAACGCCACAAGTGTCACACATGCCCAGAAGAGGACATGCAATGCCCTCAGTGTTCACGAAAGTAAGTACTCATGGATGTTAAAGTAAGAGTGTTTTCCCCCCAAATCCTAATTAAATCCAAAACATTGCTTTCTGCCCACTAAACTCTCTGTGTGGTGTGATTTGAATGTAAATATTGTTAATTTCCACTTGAGAATCCTAAATGAACTCCACTGCTTGATTACAATAGTGACGTTGAGGGACATGTTGTGAATATATATATACATATATATATATATATATATATATATATATATATATATATATATATATATATATATATATATATATATATATATATATATATATATATATATATATATATATATATATATAGATAGATAGATAGATAGATAGATAGATAGATAGATAGATAGATAGATAGATAGATAGATAGATAGATAGATAGATAGATAGATAATTTTTCTATCTATCTATCTATTTTCACAGGCAGCTAAGTTAAAAACAAGTTTATCTCATCCCGGGTTTTTTGGGGGGGAAAGAGAAAATTTGAAAAATATATATTTTATTTTTGGAATGCATGCTGTCTAAAAAAACTTTTGAAAAATTAATAATAAAATTGGTATGGAGTAAAATGTTCATGCTGTTTAAAAAAAAAAAGCAAACGGGTGTGTAAATTCGTGCAACCATACGTTATTGGTTATTCTGAAATAATTTGAATTTTCTTTAAATATTGGCAAAATATTCATAGATAAACTGCAAGGAAATCTAGTTTCTACGTTTGGAGTGTATTTTTTGCAGCTACGAGTACTCGGGCGCTATATAATACAATGTATACAAAAACTTACATTTTACTTTTCCTTCTTCTTCTTAGTTCTCATTATTATTCAACCTTTTTACTCTACATTTTATTTCTACTAGAGGCATCTCACTCAATGTGAGTCTCATTCCTTCCATGGAAAATATTCCATTCTTTTAAAAAAGTAATTTTCCGTCCATTGTAATTTTCCTTTCTTATGTAATATAGTGAGCTATTTTTAGTCATGACATATTCGGTCTTGTCACAGTAATCAAGCTTCCAGAGTACCTGAACCAATCAATATCTGTCAAACTTTACTCATCAATTTATGTTGATGGTGCTTGTGGTGATGATGTTTACAACGGCCTGATGTGTGTGCTGTCAGCACACATACGGTGCAGCATCCCCTAGTTTTCTTTGTCACACTGTGATCACAGCTAGCAATTTGTGCGAACGCTCATCACTTAGACAGATCACGGGTCACACTTAAACACATAGCACACTTGTTAAATTTTGGGACCGAGAGATTAGGCAGACAATCATGTTAAATATCCTGCATAAAAGTATAAAAAAATCAATTTTATGTCCATTTTCAGTTTGAAATCCATCCCAGCTATCATCCAGCAAACTGCAGGCTCTGCTCTAAACTAGCGAATGCACCACTACAGTATTGGTGACTCTAGCATAAATTGTTTCTGACAAGTACATTACATCAGAGTTACTCTTTTTTTCCCATTACAAACATGAAGGCGTCTTTTACACATCTGTCTGACACAATATATTTATCTTGTATCAGAAGAAATATTTGATCTCTCTGTGTTCTTGGAACCAATAAGACCTCCACAGGAATATACAGGATGTTTCAAAAACATTTGATATCCTCTGAGTTGTAAATATCACAGAAAGTTCATTAATAAGGCAAATTGAATTAGAAATATTAATGTTGAAGATCATAAGATTAATTCTTCCAAACCTAAATGAGAAATTCAAAAGCATGTGGATCATGTAATCGATTTCACATATGCGCACTGCCTGAGACACTGCATACGTCAATTCGGTAATCCGGCTCCTGCCATACACACTGAAGCATATCGTGGGTAAGTCTCCAACAGATTACTATTTTTTTTCTTTTTATATACAAATTATCTGCTCTTGAGTGGATACAGTGAAATACATATATTTATTATAATATGTAATTATTAATATTTTTTTCAAAACACCCTGTATATCACTGTCATATTGTAGGGTTAAATGACGACATCATTAAAAAAATTGAAAAATATCTAACAATATTAAATCAGATGGAAACCTGACTACTTTATTTTGTGAGTTATTTGTGAAAACGGCACAGAAGGCCCACCAGTATACTAAAACAAACATAATCCAATTTGGGTGTAGATTTCTGCCCAACAAAGAAAATGTAGTATAAACGACAATTACATCTGAAGCTCAGTACATACTGTATCTGTAATAAAATTTAAAAAAAATATATACAATATACGAGGCTTTTAATCACTTTGGGAACTTTTGGTTGACAATTAATAAAACATTGCAGTCGATTTACATGACTTTGTTTTTATTAGCCAGGGCGAGTGTATTTCAAAGGCTTTGGAGCGATCTTGAGTAAGTAGTCGTCTTTGCCCAGGATAAATGGGGTAGCGATGCGGGCATCGAGTTTATTTATCTCTTATTCAGAAGGCCACTCTGGAAAATTAGTTGGAGAGAAAAAAGATGTAGGTCAAAAGTGGCCCCATTTACGACTTGGGTTAATTGGGTCGATTCATTTGTAATTTGCTCATAACAAGATAATGTCTAATTTTGTTTAAAGAAAAAACTGGGTCTGGTATTTTTTTCCTTTGTTTTGTTGGTTTTGATTTGAGTGTAGTAATTGATTAGGTTTTTTCTTGTATCTAAAATAAATTCTAGTTAGGCGCACATGGCTGGAAGAAAAATTTCACAACCTTCAAAAAACAGTTAAGAGGCACTGAACTAGAAATTAATGTTAACCCCAACGTCACTTTATCAAGGGTAAAACGGTTGACAATCTCAGGTATTGTTAGTTTTAGCAATACTTTTTAACATTGTTCTCAATGTGTTGCTGCCATTGGCACATATATTTGGAGAGAAAATTAACCTTTATTCTTTTTCTTCGATTTTGGGCTACTACATCCACTAAATAATCTACAGGAAAGACATACTGTACACACTAAAATCGAAATTTCAAAAGCTAAAACTTTCTTCCGAAATATTTTGCATGTGCACCCATTTAATTCGTCGCAATGTTATAATAAAGTAGACACTACAAGATTTCTATACATCTGAAGGTCGACCGAGGTTTACGTAAAATGGCAACTCATCTGTTTACCAAACAACTGTTGTGTCATTTTCAGTTGATGTCAAAATGCAAAAAGGGTGCCCCCCTGAGAAGCATTCAAGTGTATGCATTTTACTGTATTCATTTGGAAAAAAACACTGTAGTAAACATAGTACCCTGTTAAGTGTGGCAGTATGGCCAAGAACCTATCACTGTATAGCAGATGTCAGCTTGACTTCTTCTTTAAAGCTGTGCTACATATGCGATTAATTAGCAACTTTGTGTCAATGAGCCTGGAGAAAGGGCACCATACTGTATGTTAACCCAATTAAGAGTGGGAAAGTTACACACTCAGTATAACCCTTTTAACGCTGTGGAGGCTTTAAAAAGCTCCTTCAGTTCATGCACCCACGATAAGAAACTATCTTACCTGTTTGCATAAATTGGTACCAACCTGTCTTTCTGAAGCCTTTTCCCACCATTAGCCGTCAGTCTTCATGCCTGCCCGATATCTGCTGGATAGCTGTAGTTAAGGGTCTTCCTAGGGCCCGGTCACACAGCCGTTCGCGTCTGTATCGAGGCTTAAACACGGCCAGAAATTTCTGCCTGTGAAGCGGACGCTATTGAACGCTTTGAGATCGCCATACAGACGAGATACAGCAGTGCTTTACTCGCGGTCGGAAATTCACACGCGGTTGGCAGCGCGCAAAAGTTTTGCGCTGCTCAAAACTTTAGGGCCCAGTCACACAGCCTTTCACGGGCGTATTGAGGCTGAATCACGGCCAGAAATTTCTGCTCGTGAAGCAGACGCTGTTGGACGCTTTGAGATCGCCATATAGACGAGATACAGCAGTGCTTTACTCGCGGTCGGAAATTCACACGCGGTTGGCCGCGCGAAAAAGTTTGCACTGCTCAAAACTTTAGACCACGTGTTAACCGCGGGCGGCACACGAGGTAATGACGCGGAAATGACGCGGAACGACGTGCTATGGCCGCGGCCATGGCGTGGTTACACGTGGGTAGGACGCGAAATTTCAGCGGGTAATCGTGGGTGGAGCACGGTCATAGCATGTTCTGCGCCTGTATCGCGATGTTATTATGTGAAATTAGCGTGTTACGCGTGTGGCGGTCAAACGCCTTTCTCCGCGTATATACAGCGCGATTTGCCGAGCACACGTCAGTTGTGCTCGAGACGTCAAGGGGTGGACATGGATCCCCGTCACCGTAGTGACCTCGTCTTAATCCATTTTTATTTCTTGACATTTCTTTTCATTTCATAACAAGATAATAAAATACAAATGAAAAACTATTACAATAATAACATATTGGCTTCTTCGGTGCCATAGCTTGAAATCTTGATCTTCACGGGACTGTGTCTTGAGCGGTTATGATTTCTACAGCCCGGTGTTATGCCGAGAAATGCATCCCTTCCGAGATTTGCATCCCCTCGCTACTACAACCACTTTTACCTCGTTTTATCTCACTTTTAGGGAATCTAATGGCGAACATATAACCAAATCCACTTCGTCTTGCATTTGTTGGGAATGTAATACATCATAAACCATTCCGTCTTTGTTTTTGTTGTGAACGTAATCGAACGGTAATGCACACCGTATATAAATCACTTTTGAGAACTGTTATGCACTCTACCGTAAAGCTTATTATGCAGAAATAAGCTTTATGGTAGAGTGCATAACAGTTTCAATACGAGCGATTTGAATAGAAAAAGGCAAAATAAACATGTTACCTGCTCAAAAGTGATTTGTATACGGCGTGCATTACCGTTCGATTACATTCACAACAAATACAAAGACGGAATGGTTTAAGTTGTATTACATTACCAACAAATGCAAGACGAAGTGGTTTTGGTTATACTGTATGTTCGCCATTAAATTCCCTAAAAGTGATATAAAAGTTAGATAAAACGAGGTAAAAGTGGTTGTAGTAGCGAGGGGATGCAAATCTCGGCAAGGATGCATTTCTCGGCATAACGCCGGCTCGGCAGCTTTTATACCCGCGGTCCACACGAGAAAATGATGCGCAAATGACGCGATGAGGAAGCGGAACAGTCGCCGGCGTCTGTTTTGCGGGCATACCACCGATGAACAGCGGGTTGGCCAATTTTGCGCATTGTCCATCGCGGGCAACCACGGGCAAAAAAAACCCCGCAAAATTTTACCCGCGATACAGACGCAAACGGCTGTGTGACCGGGCCCTTACCTGCAGAAAAATGTTTGGTTATACTTCACTTCCTCAGACGGATAGCAGCAGAAGCACCATTCTCTTGACTTATTATTGGATTCATAACTCCTTTGTTAGTGCTTCTCATTAACATCCAATCGCCTATGAAATAATTTGTGTGATGATTATAAAGTATCAAATGTAGAGAACGTTTTAGACTCACTGTCGAAACTGTATAGGCATAAAGGTGTATGTCATAAATCAGGGGTAGGCAAACTAGGGCCCCTGGGCCACATGCACCTGCCAGGCTTTCTAATCCGGGCTGTCAGACAAAAAGGGAAAATATAATGGGATCATGTCATATCAGATAATTTTGCTCATAAAACGATTGATATATTTTTTACTAAAAATAATTATCTTAAAATACAGTACACCCAAACAAAGCTTCTCAAGTCAGTCCAATACAGTTCCTTGCTACCAAAACAATACTTTTGTTCAAATCAAGTCATAAAGTATTATTATGTACTTTTTTTTCAAACCACACTTCTAAATTCACTTATTTATAATTATTGGGTAACAAAGCACTAAATTTCTAAATATTTTTTTTCCCCAGTGATTTAAGATCGAGTATCAGTATTGTTACACGCCACTGACTTTCAATGCCAAGGTCTGACTCATCAGAGATAAATATGAAGTGGAACAAAACAGGCCTGTTGATTGTTTCTAAACAGAATCAAGCTTTTTTTTTTCTTCTTATAAGCGTTGAAAATAACAACAACAACCAAGTCGTTTTCCCCCGTGATTTAGGTTATGGTATCAGTACAGGTATCGTCACACGGGGGCAAAGTGCGCTGCAATGGGCTACAGAAGACGTCCTCGCTGGGGTTGCTGCCCATCATTGCTGAGGTCCGGCTCATCTCTTAAGTGCAGGAGGACGCTTTTCACTGAACAACACCAGTGACTTCATGAAAAAGGTGCTATATCTCAATTAGATTAGGAGGCTTGTATTGGTAACCATAGAAACCAGTATCTTTTTCATGTGGAGGAGCGAACCCCTACTAATTAAAGCAGACTGGCGAGAGATGGGCGCCGCCAGGCTGTACTTGCCTCAGAAACACCACAGGAACAACTAATGACAAAGATTAGTGTTGTTTTCGTGCCAGTTTTGTCCTAATTGTCCCTTTGACTGTCCACTACAAAATTACTACAAAACTAAATATCAAATTCAGTAAGAGATCCGCAGGTTCGAGAGCGATCTCCATTCCGGCCCCGGGGCTGTGAAATGCTCTTCCCCATGAGATTCAATCTGCAACCTCAGTGGAACTTTTTAAATCTAGGCTGAAAAATAAAAACATTATTAAGAAAAAAAATACAAAAATACTACCACAGAAATACTACAAGATTATGAAAAAACTAAATACTAAATTTAGTGCTTAAAAACTGGTACCAAATATGTTACTTTGCTTTATTTCTGAAATTAAATGCTACAGAAATACTACTACATTAATACTATAACACAAAAATACCGATTAGAAATATACTACAAACATCCTTCTACAGAAATATTACAAAAATACTACTTCGTAAATACTGCATAAATACTGCATAGGTACTACAAAAAAATACTCCAAAAATAAATATAGAATTTGGTGCATAATAAAGCGTGTTATTTTGCTTTTTTTGTTTGGTTCAAAACAAATTAAATGATTTATTAACAACTATACAATGAAATT
Organism: Urocampus carinirostris; assembly: GCF_059441175.1. NCBI lineage: Eukaryota > Metazoa > Chordata > Actinopteri > Syngnathiformes > Syngnathidae > Urocampus > Urocampus carinirostris. Next base: position 33,087,455 of record NC_142349.1, read on the forward strand.
TCCTCTTGTGCCGGGGCCCTCCAAATTCTTTAACCCAATGCTGCCCGCGACTCCCAAAAATTGCCTGCTCTGTCCTAAATTTAGCAAGTGTCTCCTGCAGTAGTGACAAACCTCTTGCGAAGCAAACCTATCCTCAACGCTGACAATAAAATGTCATCTCAAATCTCAGAAAATCATCTCTTAGGGACATTGATTGCGGATCAGAGGTTATTTCGAAATAATCCCAAAGTAACTCAACATAAGCCGTTATGCCACGGCAAGACTCTGCTGGGAACTTCTTCAAAACCGGGCCATAAATTGGCCATAAAATAATTACAATGATTATTGAGTCGTTCATCAAGGCTTTGACGCAGTTTCTAAACTTATATACTGACATTTGCTTGGTGATTCTGTCGTACATCTTTATGACAGATTGGAAAAAAAACATATGCTAGACAACATACCAGAAATAAATCAACTGATGAGTCAGAGAACATGATTGCGTTGCATGCATGGTTTGGGGGCATACATCGCACGGGAAAAAATAGTACTTGTGAAATATTTAGTCATAAAGAACTAACTCCAGCTGGCTTTTTGCCACCTTACTCTCCTGGGGTATATGTAGGTCACGGCAGTTGATACTGTTGCCATAGTACAAACTTTGTTGCTTAGGAATGATGTTTCCTGCCCGCCATGCTTTTTAGATATCTGCTGTTGTCTTTTCACTGAATAATGGAAATGTTTTGATCCACAGGTGGTCATCAAATCAGATTCCTTGGTAATGATTTTAGAATTATATGGATATTAGTTCCAGCAAACTGCACACAGAAAGGTCTTCCTGAATCAACATTCGATCAACATTTGTGCAACAATTTAGTAATTCAAGTTCAAGATTATTTTGGTACTTATAAAGGCTACAAAAAGACAAATTATTCACTGTATATAAAACTAAAAATCCATTCCAAGGAACAATAATGTATTTCAAAACAATGATTCAAAGTGAAACATTCCCTTTCTGATAAACACTGACGAAGTTTACATCCAAGTAATTGTCCGGCTGGGATCAGAATATTGATATTTGGACCAATTAGAATAAATTGTTTGCCACGGTTGGTAAACAATGAATAACCCTGTCTACATGCGGTTTGCAAGGTATCCAATCAGGGGGTGAGGGTTGGCTTCAAGTACATGCAACGTAATTATGCAAATAGACGGTGTTTCAGCATTTAACATTTGACACTAAATCTCTTCTCTGTCATGAACAAAATCCTCCAGCCACCAAATTCTCTCCCCCTCCACCTGTACTCCACAGCAACCTGCAACTCCATAATGGAGTACTTCAATCACAAAATCCTTAAGATTCATCACCAACTCCATCAAAACCTGTCTGCTCCCTCCCCATCTGAATTTCCTTCTCCTTGTCACTTCTTCTCCAGTTTTGCTCCACCCACGACTGCTGAATTATCCAACCTCATACTCAAATCCAAGCCCACCACTTGCCAGCTCGATCCCCTCCCTTCATCCCTTGTTAAATCCTGCCTCCCTTCCCTGCTTCCTCTCATATCTGCCATTATCCACTCCTTACTCTCTTCTGGTATTGTCCCATCACTTTTCAAAACCGCTGCTGTTACCCCTACATCTGTCTTAGGTCCTCTTCTCTTCATCGTCTACCTCTTGCCTCTTGGTCATATCCTCCGCAAATTTAATATCCACTTTCACTGCTTTGCTGATGACACCCAACTCTACCTCTCCTGCAAACCAAACTCCATACTCCCACCTCCCTCCCTCACCTCTTGCCTTTCCGAACTCAAAACATGGTTCACAACAAACTTTCTTAAATTAAATGCCAATAAAACAGAATTCCTCCTTCTTGGCACCAAATCCACTTTATCCAAAGTAAACAATTTCTCTCTCAACATCGACAGCTCCTTAGTGTCCCCCTCCCCCCAGGTCAAGAGTCTGGGTGTCATCCTGGATAGCATGCTTACCTTCCACTCACATATCAACACCATCACCCGCACTGCTTATTTCCACCTCCGCAATATTACCAGACTCCGCCCTTCCCTCACCCCCCGCACCACTGCTATTCTCGTCCACAGTCTTGTCACATCCCGCCTTGACTACTGCAATGCTCTCCTCTTCGGCCTTCCTCAAAAGTCCCTCCATAAAATTCAGCTGGTTCAAAACGCCTCTGCTCGCATCATCACAAAAACATCTTCCCAGCAGCACATCACCCCCGTTCTCCAACAGCTACACTGGCTTCCTGTTCAGCATCGCATCAGCTACAAACTGATCCTATATACATATATGGCCATTCACAACCTGGCTCCTCCTTACCTGTCCGACCTTCTCCAGGTGCACGTCCCCACTCGCTCCCTCAGATCCTCGTCCTCCCTCCGACTGTCAGTGCCCCCTGCCCACCTGAGCACCATGGGAGCCAGAGCCTTCAGTTGCGCTGCTCCCAAGCTTTGGAACACTCTACCTCCAGACCTCCAAAACTGCACACCTCTCTCCACTTTTAAGTCCCGTCTAAAAACACACCTGTTCAGGACTGCCTACAACACATAGCTTCTCCATTTCCTATGTTTTTATGATTTTATGTCTTGTTTTTATTTATTATTTCGCTTACAACTTTTTAAATTGTATTTTTTCATTGTCTGTACAGTGTCCTTGGGTGGCCTGAAAGGCGCTTTTAAATAAAATGCATTATTATTATTATTATTAAATCATGAATGATCTCATTCATGTCATTCATCAAAATCAACTAAATATCTTGCTTGTTTTTGCTGCTTGTTCCAAAAGAATGGTCCATTGCTGAGTCTCGTGTGTCACAAGTTGTGCTTGTATGGTGCTTACAAGAAGCATGGACTTACAATAAATATGGATGGATATAACTGTTGCGTTTTCATTGCGGGTAAAGAAAATAACATAGAATTGTCCCGAGCCCTTGCAGCAGTAGTGCGCGTTTTCGTTTGTCCGGCATTTCGTTAGCAGTCAATGCTAGCAGGTAATTTTCGAACATCTGAATCCACGTGATGTACAACATCGTAGGCTCACCCGGGGTTTCAAGCAAAGCAAGGGGTTGTGAGATTCCGATCCAAGTCATCCTCGTCGCCAATAGTCGTGAAGTTTGCGGACGACACAACAGTGGTGGGCCTCATCAGGGACGACAACGACCTGGCCTACAGAGAGGAGGTGGAGCAGTTGGTGGGCTGGTGCAGGGACAACAGCCTGGTCCTGAATGTTGACAAAACTAAAGAGATCATTGTCGACTTCAGAAAAAACCAGCCCAACCATGCCCCACTTTTCATCAACAACAAGGCTGTGGAGGTTGTCAGCAGCATCAAGTTCCTAGGGGTGCACATCACAAACAAACTCACCTGGTCCGTGAACACTGCATCACTGGTTAAAAGGGCACAGCAGCGCCTGTACTTCCTGCGGAGGATGAGGAGAGCCCGCCTGCCCCCACCCTCCCTCATCACATTCTACAGGGGCACCATAGAGAGTATCCTGACCAGCTGTATCTCTGTGTGGTGTGGAGGCTGCAGCGCTACCGACTGGGGTAGTGTGAGGAGAGTGACGAGGACAGCAGAGAAAATCATCGGGACTTCTCTTCCCTCCATTCAGGACATTGGCCAGAAGCGCTGCCTATCCCAAGCTAAGAACATTATCAAGGACCCCTCTCACCCCCATCATGGACTGTTCACTCTGCTAGCCTCTGGGAAGAGGTACTGCACCAGGTTCCACAATAGTCTTGTCCCCCTGGCCATTAGACTGTTAAATGGTCACTCAAACACATAGTAAATCTAAACTGCTGCTAATCTGTACATCTGTGGGTTCTGTTTGACTTTTTGCACTACTGGCAGTTCTGTATAGCTAGCCACTCCTTGCACATCTGTTTCTCTGCACTATCGTACTTACAGTGTTATTGTTACAGTGTTATTGTTCTGTTTACCTGACTTGTTTACCTGATTGCCCATCTTGCACATCTGGCTGGCTACTCCTCTTGCACTATTTGCGCTACTGTAAAATACTATACATAGCCATAATTATTTAGTATATTATTAGCACTCAATACTACAACTCAATACAACATTTTATTTATATCTGTACATTCAAGGAAACTGTGCGGGTCAGATGTATCGACATTTCGTTCTGTATACGCGTGTACTAGAATGACAATAAAGTAGATCTGAATCTGAATCTGAATCTATTCAAACAATACACGCAAGGCTTTTTTAGCAAGTAAATCAGAGTTGGCGTGTATTGTTTGTCTCTGTACGACTAGTCCACAATTCTTTGTGGCACCAAAATATGGCGGGTGAGAGAAACTGTGCATGTGCAGTAATGCACACATTTTGATTGATTATTTGTATGGTATACATGACCCTTTAATTAGAAAATGAGAGGAGTAACCAAAGTATTTCAACCAGACTACTTTCAGTCAAACTCAGACCCGAATCAGATTTCGGTGTGTGATTGGTGCCGCAGTAGCTCAGGAGGTAGAGCGCTCGTCTTGGGATCAAGGGATCCCGTCCGTGTTACATGTCGAAGTGTCCTTGGGTAAGACACTGAACCCCTAATACCCCCAATAAGCAGGTTAGCAGCCTTACATGGCTGCAAGGCCGCTATTGGGAAATGTGGAGCACATTGTAAAGCGCTTTGGGAAGTCATTGACTTAAAAAGCGCTATATAAATGCAGATCATTTCATTTCATTTAAATGGCTCTACATTACGGGAATATCGGCAATAGTCTGATTTCAATCAGACTATTCCCTGCATGAACACGTCGTCACTTATGTCAAGTCATGTTTATTTGTATAGCCCTTAATCACAAAGAGTCTCAAAGGGCTGCACAGACCACAAATTATTGCCAACCACAGACCATTATGACACCATCCCTTGATCTAAAACCTACACGAGGACAAGGAAAAACTCAAAAACCTCAACATGAGGAAAATAAAGAAACCTTGAGAAGGGACTGCATGTGAGGTAATCCCCCTTCCAGGATGACCAGAGTGCAACGGATGTTGCAATAACAAATAATACAAAGATATTGTCAACATAAAATATAGGTTATTTATACGCTATAGAACATAAGTGTGTTTTAAGCTTTGATTTAAACATTTCCACTGAGGTTGCAGATTGAATCTCAGGGGGAAGAGCATTCCACAACATCGGGGTCCGAATGGAGAACGCTCTTGAACCTGCGGATCTCTTCTTGGCTCTTGGGATCACTAGTAAACCAGCATTTTCAGAGCGAAGGCTCTGGACCGGAACATAGGGGGAAATTAAATCTGAATGATCTGAGGGAGCCAGTCCGTGCATGATTTTGTATACTACTGACAGAACCACATCATCAATTCACCAGCTTGGTAGCCTAGATGGTAGGGCGCCCGCTCAGAGACTGAGAGGTCGCTGGTTCAAGCCTCGGTTGAGTCTTACCTAAAACTTACAATATTAGTACTCATTGCCTCCCTGCTTAAGGGTTGGAATTGGGGGTTTGGTCACCTAATGACTGCCAACACAGCAGCCGGGTCTAAAAGCCCGGCGCTGATCGAAGGCGACACGTCATGTCGAGAGGTTCGTGTGTCAAATGATTTCCTGTATATATCATATAATCGTTTATACTGGCTGAATAAATAAATACAATACAATACATTTTAAGCTAACAGGGAGCCAATGCTAAAATTAGGGTAATGTGATCAAACTTTCTTGTCTTAGTTAAAAGCCTCGCTGCAGCATTTTGTACCAGCTGAAGGCTCTTGATTTTGATGGGGTACCTATTTATATAAATAGAGTTTTATTTTATTTTATAATTTTTTAAATGTTTACATTGGACTCACAATACAGAAGAGAGTATGCCATTTCTACCATGACATACCTAGAAGTGTTCAATGAGCAGTTGCAAATAGTGCACTCTGAGTCAAGTGAGTTTGTGTTGTAAAATGTTATATGATGATGGAGGTAATTTCACCCATTGGGGCTGCATGATAAAAAGGTCCATAAACTTTAAGTGAAGAAAAACGTGTCCAAGGTGGTTATAAATCTAAAACGATACACAGATCCAATAATTTACACTCAGCTGTAATTTCTGGGTCCATGAATGGATGGAAAAAAAATCCCCAAAGTCTTGATTTGATAATCAATTTCATTGATTAATCTTGCTAAAAGTAATTTTGTTCAGTCCATATTTGAGTGTGTAGTAAACTGGTACAAACCATAAATCGGACATTCATGGTGGTACACAATTGCCCAACATCATAATGTTGGACCTTCCTGTGCCTCATTTTGTGGGTAAAATGTAGGGTAAAAACATTTTTCTTTAACTCATGTACTGCCATTGATGGATATAGTTGTCAAATGATTTTTTCACCTGCACAAGAACCAAATTTATCTTTAGACTTTATGATATTCTCTTCTTCAAATGAGGGTGATGAATTGTTATAGGTAAGGATTTAAGCAATAATGCGCACATTTCCAGAACATCGGCATTCACCGCACTGTTCAAAGAAAACAAGAAATCCAAAGATGTTTTTCCCGGCTGTTCCTACCGCCACATGAATAAGTTACAGTTTTTCTCCCGACTGCCTTTCAGATGGTGCAGATCCCTTCTTCATTCCTTCACTGTCTTCACCCCATCTCCATCTGTCCAATGATCTGTTCACCATGTTCATTTGTTCAATGCACTGTCCGATCGTCTGCTTTCTTGGTCTGCATATTTGCAATTCCTTAAATATATCAGCGCAAGTCTGAATTCCAACACACTAATCACTCTCTCCTAAGCAGTGCATGTGCCTTATGTCTGTTTACTTTGGTTGCCGGTGGCCCCAACCAGATGGCGGAATAGAATTAAAGAGCCTTAAAGAGGGTTTATGTGCAGCTGGTAAATGAGTCTGATAACAGCCTGCGAGGGCTTGGATAGTTTTTTTTAAGAAAGATTGCACCAAAATGTATCTGGTATCTGTATGTAAACAGAATTTTTGGATTTGGTTTATACATATGCTACACTGCAGTACTAAGCTAGTCAATACACACAAAAACATGGGATTTGGGTAAGTGAAGAAGAAGGCTTTTACTCATTTTTGCTTGTTGATTTGTTTCATTTGATCACGGTTCACAGTTTATCACAGATCCATTAACCTCAGGGGTCATTGGGGCACCAATGAGGACGCAGCTCTGGACATCTTTCTCGATTGTTGAGGATTCCTGACCTGACATTCGGTCATGGCAAAGTTGGCACCAGTCCATTCCTTAATTTTGTTGGCCCTGTTCTTTTTCGGTCTTCTTAACTACCTGCCCACTTGGATTGTGCCCTGGAGAATTATCTTGATGATCTTGTGATGTGACCATACCGCTGAAGTATCCGTCCGCACACGGTTGACAACAGTTCTCGTAGGGTCCAATGTGCCCTCTGATGGTGTTGAGCACCATTTCGTTTGTCACATGGGCTAATTGGCTGATGGCCTGGATTTTCTTTTCAGTTTTGCTGTGAGAGTCTATGTCTCGCAAGCATAGAGAAAGATGCGAGTAACCATCACTTACACGAGCATGATCTTTGATTTTAACAGTTTGAAAACTGTAGTGACGATAAAAAAGACCAGGTGTTATCCAGAGTACGCCCCCTTTTAGTTGAAAAGTAGCTTTTCAAGGCATCTTTTTTTATTGACTGAAGAGCAAGTATTTTTGCTTAGACTTTGGTCCACATTGGACAGACCATACACTCAATTTTAGACACGCAAAAATACATGAACTTTTATTCCAATGTTAATTTTATTAAAAAAAATAAAATAAAATCATAGGTTGAGAATATTATATTTCTTTTACCCAATGAAATTCCCTCTTATTTTGCCACCCGGTTTTTGCAGCACCCTGTCGCAACTCTGTGATCTGTGGCACTGGCCTTTGCTCGCACCAGACAACACAATGCCGTCTAGTAGTCATATAGTACACATTGGGGCCTTAAGTAGAAGTGGTGACTACTACGAGTTTCAAATATGTCACACTCCAAGATAAGGGGCTGAAAAGAAACCAAAACTCCATACAATACAAAAAAAGTTTAACTTACCCTTGCCAAAAGAGCGAACAACATGTGAATAACGCTATTCTAAGCTTCCGGTAGTAAGGTTCAGGCTAATTAGGCTCGTTAGTGATTAGCATGATGTAGTATGCTCCTACTCCTTTTTATAAAATTCCTTTCATTTAAATACATAAAAGGAATCTAAAACCCAATATTTCTATTTTTCAATTCAATCAAGTGTTTATAAGTCGAATTTTTTTTGTTCGTGTTTATTTTTAATTTATAATTACCAATGGTTAGTTTAAATTTTTGAGTTTATTTATGATTGCATAGTGTCAAGGTCATTCCAGACCAAAGATTTATCTTTCTTAATGTATACCAGTTCAACAATTTTGAGTTTCGGAACAACTGTTCATGACACAAAAGCTGCACTGGCAAACAAACACATAAAATAGAATGGAACCTCAAGCAGGTAACCATCTTTCAGATCAGTAAGGTTGCATCCCTGCCTGGGCGCCAACTAGAAGAAAGTGATCGCGCTCCCAGTTTCCTGCATGCATAATCCCTTTGTTATTAATGTGTGGGGTGTGTGGATAGTGTGTGATAAGACTGTGGTAAAACCAAATTTTTACCTGCATCATAAGATACTTCTTTTTGATGTGGCGGCTCACAGCGGAGCCATGTGAGGATGTGTCTCAGAGGTGCTCCTCTCCAAAATAATAGCAAAGTGGTGAGAAGCTATTTAAATCTCACTTTTTGTGGCACACTGCCAATACATTTCATAGGAATTCTATTGTTTTCACATCAGTTGAAACAATGTTTAAGAACCTTTGGAAAGAGAACGCGAAAGCTAACGATAGTGCTGGGGCTACCTCTGGCACCAATACAACACTAGCTGACTTGAGCACCAAGAAGAGATACTTCCCGAGATCACCAAATTGAGGTCTAAGCTTCTAAATTTCAGCAGAAACCGCTGAAATTTTCGCAGGTGCAATGAATAATCAAACTAGATAGCAATAATGATAAAGCCAACAATGAATGAATGATAAAACATGGGGTTTACTACCGTGATGAGTTGAATGAATACATAGATACATTATATGGCTCAGAGTACATCTAGTGTTGTTTCTATATCGCTCGATGGTATTGGTGAGAGTGACTTAGTCTCACAGGTTGTTGATGTTTGCGACCACTTAGTTAAAAGGATGATTCGTAGGGAATTTTCAGGATTTGTATGTTGGATAGGAACTTAGAATTGATAATAACATAGTGAACGTTGTCTACATCGAGATTACACGTGACACTCCAAAATAAACAAGTTATAAAGACATAAAAGAGAAAGCTAAAATAAAAAGAATGTCAGGACAAATAGGCAAAATATTTACAACACTGTGCTTGTAGACTAGTCCAGGTTGCTGTCATGTTTGTGGAGGTGGACAGCCGGATTGGAGGCATGTGCTCAACAAAGGACGGCTTTTTTCACATTACAAAGGTATTTCAGGTACGAAAATATCCTGTCGTCAAGCAATCTCCAGACATGCTGTAAATAAAACTGTTTGATATAAGAAAATATGCTGCCTTCTGTCATCAAGCATTTAGTTCAGGAAGATACCAAATTGGTTAATTGGAACATGACTCATTTAAATGTACTGAAGTTACAAGCTGATATAGGGTTTCTGACTCAAACTCACTTAGTGAATAGAAGGGGGATTGGAAAATTGTCCTTTATCGTATTCTGGATAAGGCGTACATCAGTTCAATTAAATTGATTGGCTGAAGGTATAAATTCCTTCCTTGAATCGTGTAGAGTATCAGCTGTATGGCGATTTAGAAACCCGGATTTTTGACCGTTAGTCACCAATCATTTTAAAGCTACTTCTTGTTACTGATTGCCGCAAAGGGCTACCATTTTGTAAATAACACTTTATTATACTGATATGTTTTTACTGAAATAATACCAGGCTGTAATATTTAGAAGTTAAGTCAACCACTAAAACATCATATCAGTTTAAAATTGTTTACTAGAAAATCGCAATTAACCATCACTGGTGAGCTCTTTTGAGAACTGGTCCGAGGGCTATTCGAGTGTTTTTAGGGGGCTACTTGGTGCCCGCAGCAATGTTCCCTTTAATTTTCCACGGGTCTGAGCGTTCACACAAAGTCGGTGAGCAATGCTTAAAACAACAGTGAGCAACCATAATCCCAAGTGTGGCAAGATAATTAATTATCATCTCATCTCATCTCAGATGAGATTAATTATCAAACATGTCCAAAACTTGACATCAAGTTACATTTTGCTGAGTTTCCGGCAAAATTATTTTTCTCTTTTGAATAAATTGACTCATGTACTATTGCAAAGGTTGTACGGCCTACAAACATCGTTTTTTCTTACAATTCTTTCACAAGATATCCATTCCTTTTTATTTCCTGACATATTTTGTCGCATGATATTAACATTTTTGGGGGCTTATTTAGTCAGTTGTAAGATACAGAACTGTACTTAATCACATTTTTTAGTGGAAGTACAATGTTGGCAACAAGATTCACTTGAAATAATTGGAAATTGTCTTAATGCAACACTAATCTTTTCTTTTTTTTCTACTTTTTTGTTACTTTTTTCTTTTTGTTATCTATTTACTTTTTTCCTACATTTCTTTCTTTTCTTTTTTTCTGGCGTTTTTTTCAAATTTTTCCTTCTTTTTTTCTCTTCCTTTTGTTTCTTTATTTCTCAGCTTTTCACTACTTTTTCATTTTGGTATTTTTTTCTTTTTTGTTCCATTCCCCCCTTCCTTTAAGTCATGGTGTGCATAATTTTACATAATATTTGGTCATGTTGGGATTAAAGAAGCAAAAACAACCTGAAGAGCCGTTTAGGACCCGAAAGAGCCGGTTCCTTTTAGTGAGCCGAGCCGAAGAAGCCGGTTCTGTACTAAATTTACTCAACTTCGTTCCACTTCGACTTGACTTCAAAATACCGCATTTAGGACCCGTGTATTTTTAACTTCATGCACTGTAACTTTGACTTAAGTCGCTTCTTAATTAGTAATTTTGAGCCCTCATTTTTGTGCGCTGGCTAGATTTTCTTGTGCGCTGAGAATGTGCGAGCAGTGCGCAATTGCGCACGCGCGCAGCTTAGAGGGAACACTGGCCCGCGGGCACTGGTTTTCTAGACAATACTCATTATCACCCCGCCACATGAATCACATTCTGTAGGACAGTTTTCACTGGACAAAAAACGTTTCACCTTTTCAAGGTCCAGTGAATATAACGCTTTTGTTATTTTTGACCACAGCTCAGTAACAATGGTGCTTTGATTTCTGGATAATGAGCCTTTACAGCAGGGCTGGAGATTAAATCCTTGGTTTCCGTCTGATGACGATTTTGTTAGTTTTGTATCTGCCCAAATTCTTTTTTTTTTTTTTTTTTTTTTAGAAACTCACCAAATCCTGCTATGGTTGGGAGACAATTAAGGCTAAATTGTGAGGGAAAATCATTTCTTATACATTGGGAGGGCAGACAGCTTGTCTGGATGAGCTCATCTCCCTGATAAAATATATTAATCAAAGGTAATAAATGGCACTTTCAGTTGATCTATTTAACTAGGGAGGGGGTTTGATGACATAATTTAACCCTGTCGGCACACGCTGAGAACTCAATCACCCGTCAATACAGTTTCTTTTGTCGTCGTTTCCATTTCCCTCCATTCGCTACGAGTCTCTTTGAGGGAGAAACAACTAAATCGCATTTTAGTATGGATCTCCTCGTTCGCCTTTTGAGGATTCCACTGGCACCATGAGAGGAATTTATGGAAGAACATGTATCTTGCCTATGTATATAACAATGGGTGTTCATATTTAGTTTATCAACTAATTTTGGAATAAGATTGTTGTTAAATGTCATTGCACTCTTTTCTATTATTCTGATGCATTACAAGTTTCAAGTCAGTCTACACACCAAGCATTAATTTATAAATATACTTTTAATAGTTTTATTATTCATCCTGACATGTTTAAGGTTATTTTTCTGTTTCATGTTTTTATTACATGTTTATCCAGAAGTCCTACATTTAATGTTGTTGTAAACAACATTCACTACTGTAGGAATTTTTCTAGCTTAAATTTTGAACATCGTAGGGATGGAAAAAAATATTCTTTACTGCAAACGGTAAACAAATTTACCTCTGGGTGTTGCCTGTACACTACCATAAATCTTTTTATTTCTCTGAAGGATGCTAGAATTTCCTACACTGATAGAAAATTGCGTTATTTCTTGAGCTCTTTGAGTACTGATATGAATTACTAATCCCAATAAAATTCAATCAATGAACCGGGCCGATGGAAACAACACACACAATTTGAGTTTGTAGTGTTAAATGAGGGTTCTTCCCCTAACTTTGTGAGTCCGCACTTGGCACGACCACGCAAAAAAGGTGGAGGTGTTGCTCTTATATCGGAAAGTAAGTTGAAATTTACTCCTGGTACCCCTACTGTTTTTAAAATGTTTGAAGCACTTGTTATGAGGTTCTTAATGTCAACACCAATTTATGTAGTTGTTGTGTATCGCCCACCTGGACCATACTCAAATTTTTTGGATGGATTTTCGAAACTGTTAACAGACTTAGTAACTTATGCGTACAATGTTGTAATTATTGATGATTTTAATGTTCGCATAAACTCCCCATCAAATTCATTTGCAATTGCTTTTAAGTCATTGATTGATACATTTGGTTTCAATCAAATAGTTGATGTGCCCACTCATAAAGATGGAAACACTCTAGATTTTGTTCTGACCCGTGGCGTAGTAGCCTCAAATGTTAGTGTTACCGTATCCATACGCCATCTCTGATCACTATCTTGTTAAGTGTGAGGTGCTGTTTAATGTTTACTGTGATAGGGAAAATTTAGGCCTTAGCAGTCGCAATATCCGCCCTACAACGGCATTAGTTTTAAAAGAACTATTACCCACGGTAACTGCAGCCTTCCCTTCGTACACTGGGTCTGTTGACTCATTTACAAACAACTTTAACACTGCTTTGATTAATGTTCTTGATTCTGTGGCGCCCCTAAGGCATAAATTTTGACCTAAGAAGCATACACCTTGCTTTATTGAAGAAACCAGGTCAGTCAAACAAGGTTGCAGGAAACTTGAACGAAAATGGCGCACTACAAAGCTGGAGGTCTTCCTGGTGTGACAGCTTGCTGAAATATAAAGTAGCTCTTGCCTCAGCTAAAGCATCGTTTTTCTTTAAGATTATTGTTAAACATAAGAATAATCCGAATTTTCTTTTTTGACACAATGGCGAAACTTACCAGACAACAACTTAACCCAAATAGTTCTACTTATTCTGCTTATGACTTTATGGATTTTTTTAATAAAAAGATTCAACTAATCAGGAATAAAATTTTAAATGAACGCTCTGTACCCTCCTCCTACCTCAAAGATGTGGAGGTGTTAGGTAAGGACCTTGTCGGCGGTTGTTCAGAAACATTCTCCAGTTTCAATGATTTGTCCCTTGATAGTCTAACACAGATGCTCAGTAGGGCCAAACAAACAACTTGCCTGCTTGATCCGTTTCCATCTTGACTAGTGAAGGATCTGTTTGGGATCTTAGGACCATCAGTTTTAAATATCATTAATATATCGCTATCCTTGGGTATTGTTCCTGTAGCCTTCAAATCTGCCGTCATTAAACCCACGCTTAAGGGACCTAACCTTGACCCAGAAAGCCTAGGTAATTATAGTTCAGTGTCAAATCTGCCATTTTTCGCAAAATTACTGGAAAAGGTCATTGCACAGCAGCTAAATGACTTTATGTCAGCATTTAGGGCAAATCACTCCACTGAGACAGCCCTGGCTAAAGTAACCAATGATCTCCTTTTAGCAAAAGATTCCGGTGCCTCATCAATGTTACTGCTGCTGGATCTCAGTGCTGCTTTTGATACTGTCGACCACAACATATTACTTGTTCGTCTGAAATGCATTGGTATCTCAGGAACTGTACTCTCGTGGGGCGGCAGTAGCTCGGGGCGGCAGTGGCTCAGGAGGTAGAGCGATCGTTTTAGGATTAAGGGATCCCAGTTCGAATCCCGGCTTGTCCGTGTTACATGCCGAAGTGTCCTTGGGTAAGACACTGAACCCCCAATACCCCCAATAAGCAGGTTAGCGCATTACATGGCTGCACAGATCACGGCCGCTATTGGGAAATGTGAAGCACAATGTAAAGCGCTTTGGGAAGTCATTGACTTGAAAAGCGCTACATAAATGCAGATCATTTCAGATCATTTCGTGGTTTAGGTCCTACCTGTCAGACAGGATGCAATGTGTTAACTATGGCAATCTGACTTCTAAACACTCTAATGTCCCCTGTGGTGTTCCACAGGGCTCTGTACTTGACCCCCTTCTTTTTAGTATTTATATGATTCCACTTGGTGACATTATCCGCAAGTATAATATCATTATGCAGATGACACTCAACTGTATGTGCCCCTGGAGACAACTGGAAAGTTAAGTTGTAGAAATCTGGAGGCTTGCCTTACTAAGGGCCCGGTCACACAGCCATTTGTGTCTGTATCGAGGCTGAATCACGGCCAGAAATTTCTGCCTGTGAAGCAGACGCTGTTGGGCGCTTTGAGATCGCCATACAGACGAGATACAGCAGTGCTTTACACGCGGTCGGAAATTCACACGCGGTTGGCCGCGCGAAAAAGTTTTGCGCTGCTCAAAACTTTAGATCACGTGTTAACCGTGGGCGGCACACGAGGTAATGACGCGGAAATGACGCGGAACGACGTGCTATGGCCGCGGCCAGGGCGTGGTTACACGTGGGTAGGACGCGAGATTTCAGCGGGTAATCGTAGGTGGAGCACGGTCATAGCATGTTCTGCGCCTGTATCGCGGTGTTATTACGTGAAATTAGCGTGTTACGCGTGTGACAGTCAAACGCCTTTCTCCGCGTATATACAGCGCGATTTGCCGAGCACACGTCAGTTGTGCTCGAGACGTCAAGGGGTGAACATGGATCCCCGTCACCGTAGTGACCTCACTAATCCATTTTTATTTCTTGACATTTATTTTCATTTGATAACAAGATAATAAAATCAAAATGAAAAACTATTACAATAATAACATATTGGCTTCTTCTGTGCCATAGCTTGAAATCTTGATCTTCACGGGACTGTGTCTTGAGCGGTTATGATTTCTACAGCCCGGTGTTATGCCGAGAAATGCATCCCTTCCGAGATTTGCATCCCCTCGCTACTACAACCACTTTTACCTCGTTTTATCTCACTTTTAGGGAATCTAATGGCGAACATATAACCAAATCCACTTCGTCTTGCATTTGTTGGGAATGTAATACATCATAAACCATTCCGTCTTTGTTTTTGTTGTGAACGTAATCGAACGGTAATGCACACCGTATATAAATCACTTTTGAGAACTGTTATGCACTCTACCGTAAAGCTTATTATGCAGAAATAAGCTTTATGGTAGAGTGCATAACAGTTTCAATACGAGCGATTTGAATAGAAAAAGGCAAAATAAACATGTTACCTGCTCAAAAGTGATTTGTATACGGCGTGCATTACCGTTCGATTACATTCACAACAAATACAAAGACGGAATGGTTTAAGTTGTATTACATTACCAACAAATGCAAGACGAAGTGGTTTTGGTTATACTGTATGTTCGCCATTAAATTCCCTAAAAGTGATATAAAAGTTAGATAAAACGAGGTAAAAGTGGTTGTAGTAGCGAGGTGATGCAAATCTCGGCAAGGATGCATTTCTCGGCATAACGCCGGCTCGGCAGCTTTTATACCCGCGGTCCACACGAGAAAATGATGCGCAAATGACGCGATGAGGAAGCGGAACAGTCGCCGGCGTCTGTTTTGCGGGCATACCACCGATGAACAGCGGGTTGGCCAATTTTGCGCATTGTCCATCGCGGGCAACCACGGGCAAAAAAAACCCCGCAAAATTTTACCCGCGATACAGACGCAAACGGCTGTGTGACCGGGCCCTTACCTGCAGAAAAATGTTTGGTTATACTTCACTTCCTCAGACGGATAGCAGCAGAAGCACCATTCTCTTGACTTATTATTGGATTCATAACTCCTTTGTTAGTGCTTCTCATTAACATCCAATCGCCTATGAAATAATTTGTGTGATGATTATAAAGTATCAAATGTAGAGAACGTTTTAGACTCACTGTCGAAACTGTATAGGCATAAAGGTGTATGTCATAAATCAGGGGTAGGCAAACTAGGGCCCCTGGGCCACATGCACCTGCCAGGCTTTCTAATCCGGGCTGTCAGACAAAAAGGGAAAATATAATGGGATCATGTCATATCAGATAATTTTGCTCATAAAACGATTGATATATTTTTTACTAAAAATAATTATCTTAAAATACAGTACACCCAAACAAAGCTTCTCAAGTCAGTCCAATACAGTTCCTTGCTACCAAAACAATACTTTTGTTCAAATCAAGTCATAAAGTATTATTATGTACTTTTTTTTCAAACCACACTTCTAAATTCACTTATTTATAATTATTGGGTAACAAAGCACTAAATTTCTAAATATTTTTTTTCCCCAGTGATTTAAGATCGAGTATCAGTATTGTTACACGCCACTGACTTTCAATGCCAAGGTCTGACTCATCAGAGATAAATATGAAGTGGAACAAAACAGGCCTGTTGATTGTTTCTAAACAGAATCAAGCTTTTTTTTTTCTTCTTATAAGCGTTGAAAATAACAACAACAACCAAGTCGTTTTCCCCCGTGATTTAGGTTATGGTATCAGTACAGGTATCGTCACACGGGGGCAAAGTGCGCTGCAATGGGCTACAGAAGACGTCCTCGCTGGGGTTGCTGCCCATCATTGCTGAGGTCCGGCTCATCTCTTAAGTGCAGGAGGACGCTTTTCACTGAACAACACCAGTGACTTCATGAAAAAGGTGCTATATCTCAATTAGATTAGGAGGCTTGTATGCAGTGCTTTACACGCGGTCGGAAATTCACACGCGGTTGGCCGCGCGAAAAAGTTTTGCGCTGCTCAAAACTTTAGATCACGTGTTAACCGTGGGCGGCACACGAGGTAATGACGCGGAAATGACGCGGAACGACGTGCTATGGCCGCGGCCAGGGCGTGGTTACACGTGGGTAGGACGCGAGATTTCAGCGGGTAATCGTAGGTGGAGCACGGTCATAGCATGTTCTGCGCCTGTATCGCGGTGTTATTACGTGAAATTAGCGTGTTACGCGTGTGACAGTCAAACGCCTTTCTCCGCGTATATACAGCGCGATTTGCCGAGCACACGTCAGTTGTGCTCGAGACGTCAAGGGGTGAACATGGATCCCCGTCACCGTAGTGACCTCACTAATCCATTTTTATTTCTTGACATTTATTTTCATTTGATAACAAGATAATAAAATCAAAATGAAAAACTATTACAATAATAACATATTGGCTTCTTCTGTGCCATAGCTTGAAATCTTGATCTTCACGGGACTGTGTCTTGAGCGGTTATGATTTCTACAGCCCGGTGTTATGCCGAGAAATGCATCCCTGCCGAGATTTGCATCCCCTCGCTACTACAACCACTTTTACCTCGTTTTTTCTCACTTTTATGGAATGTAATGGCGAACATATAACCAAATCCACTTCGTCTTGCATTTGTTGGGAATGTAATACAACATAAACCATTCCGTCTTTGTTTTTGTTGTGAACGTAATCGAACGGTAATGCACACCGTATATAAATCACTATTGAGAACTGTTGTGCACTCTACCGTAAAGCTTATTATGCAGAAATAAGCTTTATAGTAGAGTGCATAACAGTTTCAATACGAGCGATTTGAATAGAAAAAGGCAAAATAAACATGTTACCTGCTCAAAAGTGATTTGTATACGGTGTGCATCACCGTTCGATTACATTCACAACAAATACAAAGACGGAATGGTTTAAGTTGTATTACATTCACAATAAATGCAAGACGAAGTGGTTTTGGTTCCAAAGCTTATGTTTGATGCTCACCTCATATTCTGTATTATCCTGTCTTTTTCCCACTGCCTGCCTGGTGATGATATGAAGTAGAAGGACGATTTGAGATGAGTCAGTGTACCAGCGTTTGACCTGAAGCATGTGAACGCCTGCATGGACCAGCTGGCAGAGATGGGAAGCTGCGTCGTGGCCGTCATAGACTTTCTGGACTAGTTTGCTGGGTGGGGGCGTCATTGATGTTATGCACTTTCCGGACAAATTTTCAACACGTTACCTAGTGTTTATTATGTTTGTGTATTGTAATGCTAAATCTAATTCACCCTGGTCATCCTGAAAGAGGGATTACCACTTGTGAGGTCCCTTCTCAAGGTTTCTTTTTTTCTTCACGCTGAGGTTCTGAGTTGTTCCTTGCCCGCATGTTGGTTTAAGATCAGGTAATTGTGTCATTGTAATCCTGTGCAGTCCTTTGAGACATTTTTGTGATTAAGGGCTATATAAATAAATGTGACTTGACTTGACTTGATTTTTTAACTCAAATAATTAATTATAGAAAAAAAGGAAGGGGGGGGCACGCCAGAGATTATGGGAGTTTTCGACCGTTGAAAGTCTGGAAACTACTGGCAAAAAAAGAAAGTTTCCCATTATAATACTCGTAGATTTGGAGAGATTCTCTTGGACAGAAAAAAGAACCTCTCATTTGTAAGAACCTGCAGACATGATGTTAAATTTGAAACCGTCCTCTTACTTGTTGTAGCGGAAAGATTTGGTCTCTTGCTCTGGTTGGTCAAAACGAATGGGTCACGTGCTAAATACCAGGCCGCAGTGCAGGCCCGGACGGCCGCGACATGGCCGTCATGCAAGGCGGTAGAGAAGAGAGTGAACTCTCAATCAGTTCTTCTTTTTATGTGGACTAGGGATGCTTGACCAGATCATGCCTCTATGGACGTGGTCTTAGAAATCTGAAAATGTCTTTATGGGCGTGGTCTTAGATAACTGATACTCACAGTATCAGGTAGCGGTCATTGAAGCTGCTAAACTTGTAAGAAAGCCAAATAAGTTAGAAATTTGCGTCATGTTCTGTACTTGAAAATGCCCCTCCAATCGACATAATTATGTACGGTGAGAACATAATTTTATCAATACATAGCCTTGGATGTTCTAATTATATTAAAAACTTCTTGTTATCAGATTTCATTATGAAATATGGTGAATAGGTTTGTTCGGAACTGTCCAAAAGGGGACCATCCATTCCTAGGTTCTGAGTTATTTGGAGGTCAATTTTGCACTGGGCTTATTTGTTCTACACTATGTTGTTATAAATGACAATAAAAATACTTCTAATTTCTAATGCTTTAATTAAGTCGGTCGATCTATTTTTTCCCCAGTGCTAATAAGTAGTTGATCAAAAATGCACTAAAATACCTCAATGAAGCCCTCTATGGTATTTATCTATTATGTTTGTTCTTTGAAACAGGGGTCTCCAACCTTTTTCAAGTTTACAGCTACTTTATGTTACTAATTAGTGCAATGGGCACCCAGTATGATAGGCCTATCTAAAATAAGAACTGATCATTTTATCAATATGTTCTTACTATGTTATTACTTGGTCAATTATTGGAAATAGGGTTGAATTGACTTAGTAATTAAGTAAAAAATCTTTTACTAGAAAATCACAAAACGCAGCACTGGTGGGCAATTTTCAAGACAGGTCCGTAAGCACCTCAGCGGTCCTTGGGGGGACCCTGGCGCACCACATTCGAGCCTTTGGCTTTAAAATAACACGTAACATCCTAAAAAAAGCATTTTATCAAGGAACATTTGCAAAAAAAAGTGCATAGCATTTCCTTTCTGCAGGGTGAATTTGAAGCAGACATTCAAGATATTTTTTTTAGTTTATTTTTCAATAAAATAAAGTTTTGAGGGTTGTGTATTTCTTATGTTATAATACAAATGAACGCAGTGCACTTTCTGAGCGCCGACATTTAAATATTTGATGCGGGGTGAAATTAAAGCTGACATCCAGCAAAAGTGTTTTCATTTCAAACCTTCTTCAAGATAAAAGGCAACAGCTTTCATAAAATCAGAACAATCTTCCTGTTGTGCGTGACTCAACATTTCTGTCTTCATCCTCATCTTCAAGTGGAGGCATGACTCAAACAGTCTGATTTCGCTTTTTAAATTTAGAGAGATAATTGTCCGTGTTTTGAATTCAGCTGCGAAAGTAAGTCGAAGAATGGCATTTTGTCTTTATCTAAAAGCCCAGGTTAATTAATCGAGGAAGCCTAGCAAAAATAATATTTTATCCCATTTTATACAAATTGGTGATGCATAACATATGCGCATGACTGGAGGATAGACATCTGTTTAAAATTGAAAATATACTTAAAATAGAAGTGTGTGTTTTATGTAGCTGGATAAAACATCTGTTGGATTTTTTCAAAAATTTGTTGCAGGAATAAGCTTAAACCGGAGTGGGCAAACCATTTGATTCATTGGCTGCATAGGCTTAAAAGAAATATGTAGGGGACCAGACGAAGAGGGGGAAAAATGGCTTGATTTATTGATTCTTTTCAATATGCCGATAAAGATTCCACACCTCAGAAATACATGAGCAAAAAAGATCACACAAACCTATCCAATTATTCTCATTTGCGTTTACATGCATAGCATGTTAAACGTTGGGGCAGAATTCTGTTTTGCAATTTCAAAGAAAATGATGAAACAATATCAGAACATGTGAACTGAATACTATGCTTTGTTTTAATTATTCACAGTGACTAAGTAATCTGATAACACCGGGGCGTAGGTTTTTGAAAAACAAATCTTGCATGCATTGAACAAAGGAACAGGCCGGTCAGAGAAGTGGGTGGCCACTGCCCCCAGGAGACCGGAGCCATGAGCCAGGCCGCCTGCTACCTGGCAATTCAGTTTGAAAGACACCAGCAAGCGGACCAGAGGTCTGGCCTACAAGAGGGCACAAGAGTTCGTGAAGCCAGTGAATAAAAGCCAATTCATGTAGACACAATAATATACAAAAGTCATTTACTTAAAAAAAGACACTTTAATAAGACACAAAAGCAAAGGACATACCATTATCTGTATAAAGTTTGTTTTTCATAAAAAAATAGCCACAAGTGAGGCAATGCGTATTGCACGATGTAAATGTGAACATAACAGGACTAATCAAACTTTCGACACAAAATTAAACTTTTCCCACCTTCGTAACCATTCGTAAAAAACATCCCCAATAAGGCTTTGGGGGCAAAGTTTGTTGTGATGGGCTGCAGCAGTCTTGACGGCGACCAGATGGTGAAGGTGCTGTATCTGAGTCAGATAAGGTGGTTTCTCCTGCTACTGTTATCCATGGAAACCAGAACTATCTTTCTCACATGGGGGAGAAAATACTTACCATAAAAAATGGGCTGAGAGGGATAGTATCACAAGACTATAGTTGCACAAAACACACCACAGGAGGTAGAGAAAAATTAATTTCAGTAATGAATGTCTGTTTTTTAAGGCAATATGTACATACAATAAGTGTATGGTACCAATATCCAGAAACCAGACCCCCAGTGTTCTAAAAGTATATTGTGTTTTCTAATTGTGTTAAAAGATTAATGGATGATAGGACTATTGTGCAATGATGTTAGATTAGCTGAAACCAGTTAAGCTGGTTAGAGAAGCTATAAAACTCACCTTCCTTTGAGTATCTGGATTATCACATTTGCAAATGTTATTCAACTTTCAGAATGACCAGAAAAAAGAACATTTGTGTGAAACTCAACAGTCAATTCATGTTCTAAGAAATGAAATTGTCAAAAAACAGATGATCTCCTACAATTGTGTGTACCACTCTCTTTCAGAGAACAGCACAAACATGATCAAACCAGAGTGAAAAGAGAAGTGGCAAGATTACAAGTTCATTAAAGTCTCTAGTTTGAGGAACAGACCCCTTACGAACTATCAGTTTGGTTAAATAGTACCCGCAAAACAGCGTTGTCATCTACAATGAAGAGGAGACTCCGAGATGCTGGCTTTCAAGGTATAGAGTCAAAGAAAAAGGTATATCTGAGACTCGCCAACAAAATGAAGAGATTAATATGGGCAAAAGAACATAACCCATTACAAAAATAAAAGCGTGACTTTTTCATGGAAAGCACAAAAATGTCTGGGTGACATTGGGTTAACCTTTTAACAATAATGTATATATATATATATATATATATATATATATATATATATATATATATATATATATATATATATATATGTATATATATATATATATATATATATATATATATATATATATATATATATATATATATATATATATATATATATATATGTTAGCATTATATTTTTACCATTCTTGTTTAGCTGGTCAGATTAAAACGCCTGTAGGTGGCCCCCGAGCTGTAGTTTTCCCACCCCTGAGCTAAAAACAAATATGTTGTCTATATCTGGTTTCTTTGTCTCTTGTGATAGAATACATTGGAAGGTTTCAGTATAGAACATATGGTGATCTGCCTGTGATGTGGGAACAGTTTTTGTACATTGAGCCTTGGCAGTCAAAGATCACACAGTGAATACTCACTAATGAAGGCCGATGCCGTTTCAACAACGTGTAGGTGGATTCTAACCGGTTTGTTTAATGTACACCCGCTTATTCATCATGGTGAGAGTCAGAAATAAATCGTGCTGTTAGACAATGGACTGCAAGGCTGCCCGCTCCGGGTGTCACCTTTCTTTGATTAACCGACTGTCAAAATAATCAAGGAGTATTTTCAGCAAATTGTCGTTTGTTGGTTGAAGTAAAAATCACTATGTTTCTCTTATATCAGCCTCTCAACTGCAATATTTTTGTAATTCTCTATGAAACCAAACACTATCTTTGTTTTTGACATTTTAAAATGAAATGTCTTTGTTGTCATTGATAACACTGTGGTGAGCATTGTTTGCAATGAGATTAGACATGGTTGTTGGCCTGGAGAGGGATGGGCGCCACCAGGCTGTACCTGCCCAATACTTACGACAGGAAGTGGTGCCCCTACGACCCTAGTGCTTGAGGGATCCGTCCACCCACCTACTCCACTTCAGGAAAAACACATCATGAAGACTAAAAGGGAAAAATATGGTAAAAAAAATTCGGGATAAATAGTCAAAAAATTGTTAAACAGTAGTGCTTGGAAACTGGCCCAAGTTTTGTTAATAGGGCAATGAAAAGTAGTCGATAGACATCCATAATTAAACTGCGCCGCTTAACCTCACTAGGGCGCGGGGGTGCGGGAGCCCATTCCAGCTATCTTCGTGCAGTGGGCAGGGGACATCCTGAACTGGTTGCCAGCTAGTCGCCGGGCACACAGAGACAGACAACTCACTCGCTCATTCACACCTAGGGACAATTTGGACCGACCAATTAACCTGACATGGATGTTTTTGGAATGTGGGAGGAAACCCGAGTGTCCAGAGGAAACACGCAGGCACGGGGAGAACATGCAAACACCACACAGGAAGGCTGCCATAGCTGGAATTGAACCCTGGAACCCGTGGAGCTGCACGCTAACCACCTATCTGCCGTGCCTCTGATTGAACATGTAAAAAAATAAATATTTTTTCAAAATAAGCAAAATCATCTGCCATCAAAACAAGATCTTTTTTTTTTTGTGCGTTTCTTGATTGATTATTGAAATCCCTTTCTTTATATCCTCCCGAGTTGGGTTGGATAACACCTATCATGTTCTTAATGTTACGTAAATGCCAACTTTGAACAACTTTCCGTTTTCGAGTGGAAAAAACATTGTGGATGAACAAACATGAAGTGTGTGTTAGGCTCTGACACACCTCTTGGACGAGAGGGCCCCAAGAGAGGTTTGAGTGGGGCAGAGGTGTGTCCAATCACCACACAACTGTACCCAATTAACCTCTTTCAAAGGTAAATTGATTTCCATTGGTTGGTTGGGTCATTGTCATTTTTGAGTTTTTTCCTGTCATCCTCTGTGTTATTACAATTCACCACCACACCAGGTTTGTTTATTTCATGTTTATTTGTTGCTTTGATCCTTGCATTTTCCAGTTCCACTTTCGTTTGTTTCCAGTTTGAACTTTGTCATGTGATTTTTGTTTTGGGCTTTTTCTTAGTGGTTTAGTGCCCACTTGGATGTTTGGTATTTTGGTCCTGCTTTGTTAATTAATACTGTTCTTATATTGACAAATCTATGTCTATATGTCTGTTGGTTGAAGAAAAATCACTACGTTTCTCTTATATCAGCCTCTATTGTCAGACATTATATGTCTGACTGAAAATCCTGCCTCCCCTTAATGGGTCCATTTACTTCAAATCACAACACAACACTTCTAAAGGCAAGACTCCCCCGAAATAATAATTGTATTGAAAAAAACAAGTCACGTTATTGTATTGAGAAATTCCTATCATCCATAGATCCAAGCACTTGTCTTTTTTTCATCTTTAATTTGTTCTCATAATCACATGTTTATTTATCTATATAACTTTCTGTGACCTATCACATGATTTAGTAACAATTGTCATGTTAATTTTTTTAAAATTACATCAAACGGCTTTCCTTAGATATTTGATCGTGTGTGTATTGAATGAAATATTATGAACCTCTAAAATGGTACAAAGAAGGCACTTTAAAATATCTTGTAGCCATACTTCAGATTATGAGATTGATTACGATGTTTTACATCTGTTATCCTGATAAAAATGACTAAAAAAATGATTTGGTGCTCTAAAAAGTGAGACAAGTCTAATAGAAAAATCTAACTCACCTCTTTAGAATAAGGGAGCTTTACGGAATTTGGAAACGTGTTGCTCTCTGCTGCCATCTCCTGGCTTGTATCATCATTGCAGCATCAGTTATTTCATTGATGAGGGGCATGCAACTACGCATATCTCTATTCTTATTTAATCTTTATTGGGTTTTGGGTTAAAGCGGGCATTTTCTTACTTTCACCATTTTCATGCTACACTAACAAATAGAAATTTTACAAAAACCAGTGGGGATGACCATGATTTGACTCTCCAGCACTGCCCTGGCCCCAATTCTTTGTTTTTAATGTGTTCCGCCCCAAACAGTTTTGCTAAAAGTAAGAAAAAAGCAGAAAAGCGCTGTGGAAAAAAAACAAAAGGACTGTTTGAACATTCCCAACACATCCTTAGTAGAGAAAACGTTTAAAGGACACCTCAAATTACATACCCCACCTTTAATTCACCAATCATTTTAATAATTTATTGACCCCTTTAATTTAGAACATTGACCTCCGTGAGATCTTTTGTACTATATGGCAGGACCCCCAAAAATTCATATGACTCTATTAATTGGCTCGTGATTAATGAATGGCTTATGTTTAAAAGTGAAAAAGAAAATCTTACTAAGCAATTTTGAAAAGCGATTCCGATTATTTTGCGCGCCACTGGTCCTGTGATGGTCTCTTACTGCCCTACATCAAATTGACACTTTGATGCATTTGTATTTGGGAGAAATCATTTTCGGTCCATAATACAGAAAAGTTCAATTAAGATATTAAAATGAAAACACTGAAAGGAAACTGTAGATTGTAGGAAATGCAGGTCTTCTTATGAAATATATGGTTTGTACATGTTATTATTTTTGTTGTCCACATGCAAGCCTTAAAAGTAACTGTCTTGACAATTCCACATTTGAACGTAATTTGAAATGAAACGACTGTTCAGACAGCTAAATAGACAGAAAGCCCACCGGATGATTCATCCCAGCATATAATGAGGCTTCACTGATCACTAATGGACTTTGTTCTATTTTCAGATGGAAAAATAAACGGCTGAATGATTACATTTACCTAAATCTACCTTTACTTCTTTACTTGTCACATTTTGGCGTATTCCGAATGTTTGGATTTAAGGTTTCATTATCAAACTTACAGTAGGACGACTTTATCACAGACTAGAGATGCAAATTACAGTACTGTAAAATATAAAGACATTCAAAATATGCGGATATTTTAAGGTTACAAAGTGTTTTCTTGATTTTAGGGTAGTATTTACAACCAATCCCTCCAAATAAATGATGACATTATTGTGCATGGGCAGCATGGCGGCGCAGAGGTTAGAGCGTGTGCGGCACAGTTCTGAGGTCATGAGATCGAACCTTCCTGTGTGGAGTTTGCATGTTCTCCCCGTGCTTTCATGGGTTTCCTCCGGGCACTCCGGTTCCCTCCCACATTCCAAAAACATGCATGTCAGGTGAATTGGCCGGTCCAAATTGTCCCTAGGTGTGAATGAGCGAGTGAGTTGTCTGTCTTTGCGTGCCCTGCGACAAGCTGGCAACAAGTTCAGGGTGTCCCCTGCCCACTGCCTGAAAATGGCTGGGATGGGCTCCAGCAACCCCGTGATCCTTTTGAGGATAATGGATGGATGGATTATTGTGCACTTGCACTGACCTAATAAAAAAATGAAATTTTACTTTTTTTGTTTTATTTAATTTAAAACAATAAGTGAAACAACCTGATTCTCGGCTGTATTTTTATCCTTTAAATCCAACAAAGCATGTTCTGGTCCAGTTGATACCCACAAGATTGCTGCTCGTCCACCCCCATGTTTAACATCTGGCAAAAGGCTCAGTGCATTGGACTCATCAAATAAACATTTTGAAAAACTTAAAAACAAAGAAACAATAAGAAGAAGAGTTTTTACATATTTTAGATTGAAAGCATATCAAATCAAAATGTTTTTGTATACCACTTTTCACGAACCAAAATTTGACCCAGAGTGCTGAATAAAATCATTTAGGGTACAATAAATAAACATGCTCTCCCCCATCTCTCTCCCCACCTAGCATTGTGAAACGTCAAATACACAAACACACACACAAAATGTTAGAAAAAAAGTTGGAATACTAACTAAACAAAACAGGAAAACAACGCAAGAATATGTTAAGCCATTAACCAGCACTAACAGAAATGGAAAAAAATAACAGGGCTTGATTTGGTAAAGCGCTTAACTAGCTCTACCTGGCCAAAACTTGAAAGGAAGACATCACAGGATATGTTAGAATACTAACTCTAACCGACCAAAACACATAGAACAACACAATATGTGACAATTTCATCACTTTAAGTGGGACTCACTATGAGATTTTTTTTTTTGCAAGTCAGTCAGAATTTTAGATATCACAAATGCAAACAATTATACTAAATTTAATCTTTACACTTGGAAATATATTGATTTCCATATCAAATTACGATTTAAGGACTCTATGCAGAGGATCTCGTGACATATTAATGCCACAATTTTCGAAGAAGTTTGAAATTCCAGCTTCAATTAATCAAATGCTATGGAACATATCAAATACATTTGCAATTGCAATAGCATTACAGACTAATGATGCAAATATTGAGTCTCTGTATTGCATAGTTGAAGTGAAGAGACTGTTTAACATTTCAGAATGCAGGGCAAAATACGCTATGCAAATCAGGGTTCCTGGCACCCCGAGTAAAAATAGTGTGAAAATTAGATCATTTGTTATGCCTTTTCGTACGTCATCTGGTAGTATAGCGGTAGGGCGATGATGCCCTCACTGCCAAGTTGCATACAACATATGTTCAAATATTTTTATTGATTTTAAACAGGATTCAAAACTGACAAAACAAGTGTGCAACAGCAACAGCACATTACAAACATCCAGAGTAACGCTGCTCCTAAACCAATACTGGCATCAGTGCATGTCCGAGGAAATCTAAAAAAAAGAAAAATAATATATATACAAATATGGTCTCGGAACAGCACCAATCCAAAATCACGATAAAAGAGGGAAAAAAAGTAAAAATAAAAAAGTAATAATAAAAATTGAAATGAATAGATAAATAAATACATTATAATTCTAGTGAGGTTAAGCGGCGCAGTTTAATTTTAATTTGTGCCAAAAATGGTTATTGATTGATCAATCATTGCTAAAAAACCACAGCATACTAAAACCTCATGAACAAACGCACACCTATGAATACAGTATGCATGTCCAATCTTATCATCTACCATGGGTTAAATATAGTTAGAAGCCGCACGCCTTATGTATAAGCTTGTAAGCCAATTTAGCAGAGTGAGGTTCCCTTGAAAAATGACGAGGTGAGATAATAATTGTCCATTTTTAAATCGGATACCCCTTAGGCCCCGCCCACACACGAGCACATTCGATAATTGAATGTTCAATATCTCGGAAAGCTTTGTGCAAGTCCGGATTGGCTCTTGCCTGAGCGAAGCTCCTCTTATAAAGCGAGAGACTCACATCTTTTTTGCCGCTTGTTGCTGCAAGACTTCGCATCGGCTCGCACTGCAAAAGTGCGCTCGAGAAGTCGGAGTTCGGCAGTGAACAGGTTAGTGAAATTGATTTTTCCTCAAATAACTGTTTGATCAACAATGCATTCAAAGAGATTCAGTTGTTTTTCTTGAAAATGTAAAATGATAATTTAAATATATGATTGTTTCGGTTTTTTGGGCTGTCTCCTGGAATGCCAATTTGCTCGGCAGTTGAGAAATGATGCATCTATTTTACTATTGCATCAAAAACGTTCTGTTTTTTTTTAATTGTTTTTTAGGTAATTTATTCATTTTCATTGTCTCTGGTTATAGGAGCAAGAGAAATTCATAAAGTGTGTTAGATAAAGGGTAAGCTAATTGAAAAGTAAGCTCCTTTTCGGGAAAAAACCCCAAAACAAAACACATTCGATACTGGCAACTATAGCAAGCACATTCATATTAAGAAGGACCGATCCTGCCACATGTAATAATCAATAAAATAAAAATAAAAACACAGATATATGCTTTACAAATAAACAACCATATTAATTAATCATGCAATATTCAAATACGTGAAATGAATTAAATGTTTTCATGAATTTATAAATGTGGTATTTTTTTCTAAATTATTCCAGCATTTTTTTGGATTATTTATTTTGTCATGTATTTTGTCTTATAATTTTTGGCGTATTCTCTTATATTTTGTTCTGGTTTTTTTTCATGTATTTTGTCATGTAGTTTGTCATTTATTTGTCATGTATTTTGTCACTACGAATAAAAGAGGCGGGTCGAACTGGGTGAGCTTTATCACCTATTGGTTGATTGTGGTGATAGGTGAAAAGCTGAGGAAACTTGGCCGCCTTCGACAGAATGCACATCAAAATAACTGAAAAAAATGAATACCGAAATGAATAAATGACAAAATGCATAGATACGTGAATAGTTTATTTCATATATTAAACCGTTTATTTACCTGTATATGGCATATATTTACAAGTATTTATTTATACATCCATTCTCCATTTATTCTTTCCTCACCTTTCCATGCCAAAATATGTCAATCTTTGACACAAGAGGAAACTTAGCCAGGAATTAGCAAGAAGAATGGTGTAGAAATTATTTTTGGGGGACTTCGAATGATTTATTTTTAATTTGTACTGGCCTTAAAGCATTTTGTTTACAGATCAGAGTTCCTTATTGTTGATTGAAAGCAAATGTTTAAGTTCATAATGGAAGTTGGAATAAAAATGATTAGCCCACTTAATCGTTACTTTTCAAATATGCTCTCTTTGTTCCTGTGGTTTTGCTTTATCTTTTCTTGTGCCTCTTTGCTCTGGCTTACAAACCTACACCAAAAGAAGGAAGACATTTAGTCCTTTATTTACGGCCGAGTTCCATCCAACAATGGTGATTGAACACCAAAGGTAAAATTTAAACATACATCAAAATATTTAGTATAATTTTTTTTTACATACAGCATAAATGAAAAATCATAACAGTCGCTTTGGAATAATAGTCTCATTCTTTTAAATAGTGATTTAGCACAAAGCAGGTTTTCAACTCTAAAATGTAAACTTAGGTCAAACCACTTAGTATAAAAGATAGACATACATCATAAAAAAACAATAGTATAAATCGCTTTGGCAAAACAACGTAGTACAATGTCGTACCGTGCATAAATATATTGTGATGATGATATCAAATCTGACCGCTTTTGCTATGTCACCTACATCCATTGTGGTCTTGCGATCACACAGTGGATTTGGGCTTATATTATTATCATTGATATTATTACTATGGATATGATTGGCCCGGGCCTCAAGAAGATAAGAAATTAAACCGGTGCATGGTAGAGATAATGTTGCCGACCACTGGTCTGACACATAATGCAGTAGTTCCTGTGAGTATGCATTATGGGCTGAATGCACATCAAAGACTTAATGTTTTTAAAATTGGAGGTTGCTTTCTATCAAGTTGTGTTGACTATGCCTGCTATTACTTTTGTTTGAAAACAAAAACAAAATCCAGAACTGGCGGTTTGACATGTGGCTAATGGAGAAGCTACGTAGCAAAATGGAGAGCAGCGGAACAAAATCTCAGCCTCCGCAGATCACCGAGGCCATTCCAGTGGCTGTGTACGCCAATGTGCTGACCCCGGAAAAGATTCCAGATTTTTTCATCCCCCCCAAACTCATCTGCTGCCCCCCAGAGGAATCCGCCACGCCCAAGCCCCAACAGCGCTCCACCTTGCGACCCTCCACTTCTGATCACGTTATCTGTGTTCAGAGCCCCAGAGCCCGGGTCAGCAAAAACCCCTACAGCCCCCGCCTCTTCTCCCGTTTTGGGGGGGACGCACGCAGTCTCCAAAAGTCAGCAAATCGTCACATCATCCAAATCGAGAGCGCAGACGAACCGGCTGCTATCACATTTGCCTCTAATACCAACGCAGACCCTCAGGCACAGACTGCAATGTCCCTCCCTTACGTCCCCAAGGCCCAAACATCCTATGGCTTTTCCACCTTGGTTGAGTCCCCTCACACCCGCCGCAAGGAAAGCTTGTTCCACAGCAACCCCACCAGCCCTCTGACCTCCCCTAACTCACAGAGGCGATCCCAAGTCGGGACACTTCTGACCCCAGCCAACACCAATCCTTACCGCTACTTTAGCGGCGGCGAGAGTGACACTTGCTCCTCGGCAGAGTCGTCCCCTTTTAACTCACCTCTGCTGTCCCGCTCGGCCTCACTCCTTCGTTCCATCACGCAGGAGACCCAAGCCAAGGCAAGAGTTGTTTTTTTTTTGTTTCTCAGGAATAAATGTTGTTTGCATGCTGTCCGTAGTAGAGGAAAGATCAGGGCTAAAATAATCCATCCCGACTGGATCCAGGCCCGTGGGTATTAAAGCCCAAGCCATCCGGTTCCCGACCAGTTAACTTAGTCTGCAGGACCGAACTCGAAAACAAACCTGAAATTTCATATTAAATGTATTAGTGTTGGTAGGAGGAGGGTTGATTTTTCATAACAGATTAAAGCCTGTCTTTTGTAACGAAATCTAAGTTAAAGTCATGTCATGTCATGTGTATTTGTATAGCCCTTAATCACAAAGAGTCTCAAAAGGCTGCACAGACCACATATTATTGCAAACCACAGACTATTATGACACCATCCCCTGATCTAAAACCTACATGAAGGGAAATAAAACACAGATATTGTCAACATAAAATATAGGTTATGAATATGCTATAGAATAGAAGTGTGTTTTAAGCTTAGATTTAAACATTTCCACTGAGGTGCAGATATATGTATAGTGTACTCCAGAGGAATACAAATGAAAGTTTTTTAGCAAGTAAGATGGAATTTGCATGTGTTAGTAGTCTGTACTACAAGTCCCAAAATACTTTCGGGCAAGTCTCTCAGTGTTGTGGGGCATAAAATTATCCCACTTGAGTGGAACTGCGCTTGCACACCAGCATTTGGCCCACACGAATGCATATACATGCACGTGTAGTCAGAAAATAAAAGGACTAACCCAACCATATCGGATAACTTACATTGGGACTAAGGATTTAATCTGATTATAGTGCACATTTATTATTGATTTGTCCACATGTTGTGCATATGGCTTTACATAATCGGAATACTAACGGTATTTCATCTCAAATCGGATTGTGGCTTGCATGGAAACGTACCCATTGTTACTGGGTCAGTCATGCAAAAGTCACTATCATGGTCGATGTACTTCACAATAGTGTGTTTAGCTGATGTGGCCTTTAATGAAGGTGTGAAAAAGCTATGCAGTTGCCAAAACATTGCTAACCAAGCTTTAAGTGCATAAATACATCAACCACCACAGAGTGCTAGTTCTGCACAACATTTGTAAGAAAACGTGCACAGATGTAGTTTGGCTTGGTTATTAGACGGGCGCTAAGTTAAGACGACAAATGTTAAATGACTGACAAACAACGCCCATTACTGCTCGAGAAAAGTGTGAGATTTAGGGGTGGGCGTTGAAATATGTCGATTCCTGGGACTCGTTTCAGCCTGCAAACGGCATTGGCAAGGCGTTTTAGATGGCCCGTGCTATCCCTGGGGTTGCATTGGATCGTGTCAGGGCCTCACTCTGCCTTCCACTCACTGAATAAGGGTACGCTACTTTTGTCGGGCTTTCGGGTAACTCGGGTGATTCTTTGGAACTCCTTTGACCTGGAAACGCCGCACTTTTTTTGATTAGGCTTTATATCGCGCGCTGGGGATCACATTGCACTATGCGAGGTTCTCCCTCTGCCACCCACTAAAAAAATGGTTCCATCACAAAAACAACATCTCACACTTTCCACTTTCATTTGAACATCCAACAAAATAGTGTGGACCAGTGACAACATCAAACCGCGTATGTTGGACCCATCCTATATGACCGACTGTTTACATTGGGGTTCGCAGGTGACTTGACGGGGAAAATATCATTTCTCAGGAATAGTGCTGATTTTGATTCAAAAAATCAAAAGGATTTATCTGTAGTTTTGCGGCTCAATATGTATTTAACTGACATCATTTGCGCCCATCCCCAGGAGACAGATTACTACTTCTCCCTAATGCTTTATGTTGATTGTGTTTCAGGTCATCTTTACCATATTTTCTAAACTATAAGGTGTACCTCCACATCAAAAGGATTAATCTTACATTTTGCAGCAAAATATAGATTTTTAATGGACAAAATTTGCCCCCCTCCCAAGGAGACAGATCACTGCAATGATGTGAAAATTACCAACTCTCTCTAATGCCTTATGTCTACCGTGTTTCAGGTAATATTTACCATATTTTCTGCTCCTCGAAAAATAGTCTTTTGTCATCTATATTTCATACATAAAGCTCACCAGGCTATAAGGCGCATAAAACTAAGACTAGAGTAAGAGCTATTGCTTGGTGCTTTATAGAGGTACGGTATATTTTAAACAATCATTAAGCAATGATTGATCTGTTTATAGGTGTAGATGAACATAATTGCAAAACATTGCATGCAATTGGAATCGAATCCAAGTGGTGGCAGTGAGCGCACACCTTACCACTGGAGCACACAAAGCTTTATATCTCATCCCATCATCACAATATTTGTACTCAAGGTACGAGAAACACTGATTTGCATAGTTCATTCTGGGAAGTTAAACACTCTCTCCACTTATTCATCTGTGCATCAATAATCTCTTGGTTCAATATGTATGTGTATGTATATTTTACGGATGTAAAAGAGCTTGGAATTTGTTGAAGGACTATGTTTTCTCTTTTCTCTAACAATCGTTGGTGAAGATGTAGAGACTTTTTAACCTGTACGAATGCACTATGCAGATCAGTGTTCCTGGCAATGTGAGTAAAAATAGTGTGATCATGTGATAAGCTCTAAAGCCTTGTTATATATCATTTGTGCAACTGGTGGTTTAGTGTTGGTGCTCTCACAACACTATTTAAGTTGGATTCTTGTGATATAGATTTTTTTTTTGCAATTTAGGTCAGCAACGATTATCGATTTGATAAATCATTGCAAAATCATTGCTTAACTATGGTAATGTAAGGGGCACCCACAATTTTCTAGCCGAATTGGGGTTTTCAGGTGTGTCTAATAGTTGGGAAAGTATGGTACATTCTGTCCGTGTGTAAGTGTGTATTATGAGTTGATGTTTGTGTTTCCCGTCTATCTATAGGTATCTCGTGCCAAGCGCTCACTCGCACGCCACAGCTCCCTCTCCACGGATGATTGCAGCTCCGCCGACAACAGCCCAAACATGCAGCGCCGGCGCATGCGTTGCCCAACCTCACCTGCTCTCCGCAAGTGCAGGAGTAGCAGCTCCAGGGCCTTAGCGTCCGATCCCCTGCAGCGCGAGCACACCATTAACCTGCACAAGGGCGGGACGCTCCGACTCAGCACACACTATGACCCCGAGGCGGCACGGCTGAGGGTTCGCGTGCTGAGGGCAGAGGCCGTTTACAGCAAGCACACCGACCTTAAGAGCATTAACTGCTGCGTGGCGCTCTACCTGAAACCCGGCAAGAAACAGAAACAGAGAAGCACCATCATCAAAAACAGCCGCAATCCAGTCTTCAACGAGGACTTTTTTTTCGACTCGCTGCCCAAGGCGCAAGTCAAAAGTCTGGCCATGAAGATAAAGGTAGTGAACAAAGGAACCAGTCTGAAGCGCGACATGCTTCTCGGAGAACGCGAAGTGCTGCTTAGTGAGCTGCTTGCAAGCCTGTAGGGAATCTCTGTCAAGACTTTTGTAGAAAAACAAGCAGGAGCAGCCCTTCCTCTTCAGAGCCCTTCTTATTCTGCCTTTCATTCCACTTCACAGATCCGATTAATGTTGAACAGGTGTGAGAAATCCCAAGAGAGATGTATTTTGCACACTAAAAGCCAAGCCAAAAACCGCTACCCAGGAAGTCTTAGTTGAATTGTTATTTGCAAGTTTTAAAACAGTAAAGTATTGGATTACTCCATGAACTGTACATTGTGTCAGCATTCTTAAAGAGCGGTTATGGTCTAGTTTACATAGGATCTGTATTCCTGCAATGATGCCAAATGATAATATATTATCTGTGTTAACCGCCCAAAAGATAATACTCTTTTGTTTTGAGTCTTTGTATTCATTAATATCTTGGGTATTGAATGTAACCCCCCTCAAGCTGCTGTATAAATAACTTGATGTTAAAGTAATAAATAATTTTCTCTATGTTCCACTGAATAATGTTTTTAATAGTATTCTGTTTTTTCTCATGTTGTTTTATGTCCTCAGATTTTTTTCTATACAAATCTGCAAAAGTGCTCCTGTGGGCCTGGAGGAAATTGGAAGACAGTCGAGAGGTTTAGGGTCGCGTATGTGCACAAAATATTGTCTCTGTGAATTCGAATTCCCTGTTTAATATTAGGAAGGAAAGACCTGATTGAAATGTGCCTCACTGTGTAAAGGGCAGCAGGAAGTACAGTCATGGTTTATGACGGGGTTAGTCACGTTGAAATTTTAATATCTTCCCTGGAAATACAATAAGCGGTGATTGTCAGAGTGGAGTTCAAATCTCACGCAAAAGGATCCTTTCTTACTCTAGCCCTGTTGTATTTGAATTTTTAATTCCAAGTATTTGCATTTCATGCAGTGGTATTATTTCCCTGTATTTTATCTTAGCAGAGGGTTCATTTAGAATATTCATGTTTTCATTTACAAAAAAATTACATAATATAAAAAGGATATAGGGTATGAGAAGGGTGATTACTTATAGGGGCACTGTGTAATACAGGGGTGGCGAACAAGTTTGACACAAAGAGCCAAAATTTTGAACTGTGAGAGTCAAAGAGCCACACCATGCACTCACCTGCCATGACAGACAGACACACACAAAACCAACAATTAAAAACATATTATTTTCCCATTTTTTCCTCCTCTCCTTACAATACAACAAGTATTGTTCTTGTGTTGATTTCAAGGAAAGTGTCCACCCTCAATACAAAAAAACTAAACATGAAACAAGGCAAAGAGACACAGTATATAGAAAATATGATGAGGCAAAGAGTCGCATTCTTATTACCAAGAGCCGCATGCGGTTCTAGAGCCACGTGTTCGCCACCCCTGGTGTAATATTTGACCAGTAGTGTCTCTTGAAGCCAAAAACAATGGCTCAAAAGTACAGGGGTAGAAAAATAACTATGGAGACTCAAATTGACTAAACCAGAACATTCTTCTTCTAATTGACATGCCCAGCCTTGTCCGATTTATCTTGCACACAAGCATAAGGTCATCTCATACAGTACATGTTTCACTACTCAAGTGACGTAACAATTCAAACTCATTTATTATGTATTCATTATTCATTTATTCCTGGAAAAGTCGAAAGTTGCGATGTTAGGTCCAGGTTGCAGGTTTTGGGTCTTCGGGGGCCCTGGAGCAGCTCCCGTTAGGTGAGTCTCTTTTTCAATGTAATATAAATACAAATTTCTCTACTTAATACAATTTTTTAAAGCACATTTATATTTAAGTACATGTATTTTTGCATAATATTCAAATAGTTTTATTTTTTCCAAATGAACAAAGTTTTTATCACTGTGAGGCGCTAAATAATACAAAATGTCCCTTTAAACCAGTTTTCAATCCACTTTTGGAGCAGAGTTTCATAACATACTCTTCTCAATCCTGTGTGAGTTTCCTTCAGACGTTCCAAATTCCTCCCACAAAAACATGCATGGCAGGTTGATTGGTGGGTCTAAATTGTCCCTAGGTATCAAAAAGCGTGTTAATCAGCGAGGTCAAACTCAGTTTGGTTCTGGGGTCGGAACTTTAAGGTCTGAGGCGGACCGGATCAGTACAAGAATATCAACTCCTAATTTTTAGCTTTTTTTTTTTTTTTTTAATTAGACTTTAGCATTCAGCGCACATTATTAACCTACCCTCTATATTATAATTTCGGTTGACAAAGAATCTTCTCTAAACACAAAACATTTAATGACAAATAATGCTAATGTTACCTAGTTTATATTAACAGTTGAGTGAATGCCCTTTTACACCTGAGGTCAAGTCAAGTCACATTTATTTGTATAGCCCATAATCACAAAATGTCTTGAAGGACTGCACAGGTTACAACTACTGAAAACAATCCCTGATCTTAAACCAACATGCAGGTAAGGAAAAACCCTGAAACATTAGCACAAGGAAAATAAGAAACTTTGAGAAGGGGCCTCAAAAGTGATAATCCCCCTTCCAGGATGACCAAGGTACAATAGATTTAGCATTAGGTAACAATACACTAAACATAGTGAACATCAATAAAAACATAGATACAGTGGAATCTCGGTTTTTGAACGCCTCTCAGTTCGAACAAATCGGAGTTCGACCAAAAATTTTGAGAAATTCTTGCTTCGCTGTTCGGTCACAAAATCAAAGTTCTAACACCGGTAATGCGAGAGTGCGTGCGCTAGGGTGCGATGCTGAGCGACGTAAGGGTGTTTTAGCCCCTTATTATGCCTCCGAAGAAAGTCAGTGCAAGCAGCAAAGTTGCTACAGGTGAAAAAAGAAAAGTAGTGAGTACAACTATTGCATTTAAGAAAGAAATAATAGCCAAATATGAAGGAGGTGTGCGAGCGCCTTCTGCTGACCACAAAGGTAAGAAATCCTATTTATAATTATTTTCTTTATCCTTTATTTTATTTTTACACGTTTATGTTAGCGTAATCTTTCGTACGGAAGATTACGATAACGCGAACGTACGGTTAGCCTGGGTTAGCTTTAAGTTTACGTTAAACATTCAGGGTGTTGGAACGGAGCCCAACATTGAGGGTCTTGGAACGGAGCCCCCTTTCCAATGAACCGCTCACCACTTGTTGTGGAGACCCGGGTGCTAAATGACTTGTAAACGACCTGATTTTTTTATTTTTACACGTTCATGTTAGCGTAATCTTTCGTGCGGAAGATTATGATAACGCGAACGTACGATTAGCCTGGGTTAGCTTTATGTTTACGTTAAACATTCAAGGTAAACATTCAGGGTGTTGAAACGGATTAAAACGATTTACATTATTTTTAATGGGAAAAATGTTTTCGGTGGTCGAACAAATCGGTTTTCGAACAGGGTTCTGGAACCGATTATGGTCGAGAACCGAGGTTCCACTGTTATATGTGTTCAGAAAGTGAATAACAGCAAAGACTCGCTACGCTACACAAACTCAATACTGCCCTCTATGGCCGGAGGAAGCATTTAGTTTGCATTTATTTAAAAAAAAAAACGTAACTTTTGATAGAAATGACCGGAGACTGGCTTCTTTTTTTGACAGACTCAGAAATGTATGGCGGGCTGGTGCAAATCATCCAACGAGCAATATGTTTGACCTTCCTGATGTAAATGGTTTTCGGTCTCTGCGTGCCCTGCGACTCGCCGGATACCCGTCAAGGGCGGCCCCTGCCCACTGCCGAAGACAGCTGAGATGTGTTCTAGAACCCCTGTGACCCTAGCAGTGAGGATTAAGAGGTCAGAAAATTGGTGGATGGATTTAGCGTCTTGGAATTAGCGTTTGATGCTGGGTCTCCAAGTCAGATCAGTTGAGAACCACTATTTTTAAGTACCGGTACATGGTGAAACTACGTCGCCAAAATGACAATTAAAAATTGTATTTTGTCTCCATCTACTGTTCACAGTATCTAATTACAATAAGTGACTTATCTGGATCGTCAAAGACGACCAGTGTTGGGCACGTGACTTTAAAACCAATTAGTTACAGTTACTCACTGATTCCAAAATGTAACTGAGTTAATAACTGAATTGCTCCATGGTAAAAGAACTACCAACCCAGGGAAGCAACTATTTCCGTTTCTTTAAAAATAAGTTGTATTTCAAAAACATTGAAATTTTCGACCAGTATTCGAGGCAATTAAATAAGAGAAGAACAGACAGGTAGTTGTGTTATAGAACCTTGTAATATTTATTGCACCTCACCAGAAACAGACGTTTCCTACCCTTGAAGTGCAACAAAAATAAACAATATAATAAAATAACAATCAGCGGTAATCAATTGAAAGTGGGTTTAATAAATTAAATCTAAATTTAACAACCTGAGACAATTGGTCAATTAGACATTGGCAACTGAACTTGAAATATTTTCTTCAAAACAAAAAAAATCGATAGTAAAAGTTAACGTGCACCACCCCATGGACAAATCAAGATTAACGATGAATGACACACACACACACACACACACACACACACACACACACACACACACACACACACACACACAAAAACATCTTACCACAGTGTT
The DNA here is from genome assembly GCF_059441175.1 of Urocampus carinirostris. Lineage (NCBI taxonomy): Eukaryota > Metazoa > Chordata > Actinopteri > Syngnathiformes > Syngnathidae > Urocampus > Urocampus carinirostris. The sequence goes on from NC_142349.1 coordinate 33,126,535, forward strand.
GCATAAACAGTTCATTCAAACTGTACAACGAACCAAAGAAAAAGGCCAAAATGTTTGCAAACGTGATTTGTTTTAAAAACTTGTTGCGCAATTGCCCGAGGTTGACAGGTATGATATCATAGAGATATTGAAACTTAAAAACCTTTACTATCAACCTTATTTGGCAAGTAATCAAATAATTGCACTCAGGCTTTCAAGTGGCCCTAAGCAAAATTAGATTTGGGGGGGACCCTTATAAATTGATCATGTGTCCACCTACTTCAATTTATTCCATGTTTTACTCTGTCATCCCAAATACACTTAGAATACTAGATGTGGAATTTTTCTGTTATAGTTAAATTGCAATCCTCACTGACCGAGGCCCAGGAGGCAGATAACAGATTTGCAAATTTGCAGAAATATATTTTCAAATTATTTTTTGGTATAGTGAGCAATTTCCCCTTCTGGTCAACAGGAATCAATCCATAAAAGCTCAAAGGGCAGCCAGGCATGTTTTACCTATTGTTTTTAATCTGAAATAATACAAAATATAACTACAAGAGCAGTCTAGGGTTAATTAACACAAACTATTTAAGGTGATATAGTTCAAAGTGGAATAGTGAGAGTCATCTCAGCCATCTAAACATAACAATGTACACCAAATATTTACTTCAACCACAATCTTCATGTTATTTATGTTTTAAATTAACTACAACAACACAAGAACAAAAACTGAATTTAAACCAAAATGCTTTAAAAAATGAATAAATACACAGAGGTACCTGAAACAAGATAACAAAATATTTTAAATAAACGGCAATAAAATATGTGCAAAAACGGAGTATCTTCAATAAAATGTTTTTAAAAGACCAAACATATACTTAAATAATTCTGTTAATGTGCAGAGTTAGCTCGAGGTGGTAACACATTTGATTAATAACCAGAAAACAAAGTTTAACAAACATACATCTAAAGACAATGTTCAGTGTGAATTAGCGACCCTTTCAAGCAGGCATTGTTTGTCGGGTATTTCTACGTGTATTTTGTCATGTAAGATGTGAGTAAATTGCACCTATTCATATATTTAGGTATTCCATGATTTATACATGTGTGAATTGTTTATATGGCATATATTTGTAGGTATTTGTTTATACATTCATTCCTACATTTGTCAAGATCGGTCCTAAAAGTACTTTGTCCATCCAATCTTTAAAACCAAATAAATTTGAAATGTTTTGGCCACGTAAACCTTCTGAATTCTGGGTTTGTAGTTCATCTTCTTGAGAATATGCACGTTTTCATCGATACTAAGGACTACATTGACCACGAGTCCCCGCGCCCTACGTAAACATAGAGCTGTCAAGGAACACAAACGCCATCTTGCCAGCGCCCTCAAAATGGAAGGAAGATGAGAGCAAGAAGTAGAGCTCGTAAGAAATTTCACCGTTCGTGCTTTGTTCAGCCGAACTCACCATTTAGGTGGTAGATAGAGGTTATGGGGTTGATGCCCCATACGGAAATTCTGAGCCTTTAACAATGGATATAACGACAGCGGTGTTCAATGCGGCCAAAGATGGTAAGCTGAAACTTATACAGAAGTTGCTGAGCAACAAAACTCCCGAAGAACTCGAAGCTTTAGCCGAAGAGAAAACTCAAGGAGGTACTCCTCTCTTGATAGCCTCGCGTTATGGACATTTAGAAGTCGTCCACTACCTCCTTGAACATTGTAAGGCAAATGTCGAACTCGGGGGCTCGGTCAACTTTGACGGTGAGACTATCGAAGGAGCTCCGCCTTTGTGGGCAGCTTCAGCTGCCGGTCACCTGCCGGTGGTCAAGATGCTTTTAAAACACGGCGCCTCCGTCAACAACGCCACGTTAACTAACTCCACGCCGCTGCGAGCTGCTTGCTTCGACGGTCACTTGGTAATCGTCCGCTATCTGGTGGAGCACAAAGCTGACATGGAGGTGGCCAACAGGCACGGCCACACTTGCCTCATGATCTCCTGCTACAAGGGCCATAAGGAGATAGCCAAGTTTCTCCTGGACCGTGGTGCTGATGTCAACCGCAAAAGCGTCAAAGGTAACACAGCCCTCCACGATTGCGCCGAGTCTGGCAGCCTCGAGATCATGAAGATGTTGTTGAAGTGCAACGCTCGCATAGAGAGGGATGGCTACGGGATGACTCCGCTCCTCGCTGCTAGTGTCACGGGTCACACTAACATTGTGGAATACTTAGCCCACCAGCCCCGCACCTCCAGGGAGGAACGTGTGGATGCACTTGAGCTTCTCGGAGCCACTTTTGTGGACAAAAAGCGTGAAATGTTGGGCGCTATGAAGTACTGGAGACGAGCCATGGAGCTGAGGAAGCCGATGGAGAAAGCAGGTTGCCTGACCAAGCCCCCTCCTGGGCCCCCCGTCCCCGCCTATGGCTGTGCACAGGAGGTGAACACTGCGGAGGAGCTGGAGGCTCTGATCACGGATCCAGATGAGATGAGGATGCAAGCTTTGTTAGTCCGCGAGCGCATTTTAGGCCCGTCCCACCCAGACACCTCCTACTACATCCGCTACAGGGGAGCTGTCTACGCAGACTCGGGGAATTTTGAAAAGTGCATCAGTTTGTGGAAATATGCCTTAGATATGCAGCAGAGAAACCTGGACCCGCTCAGCCCCATGACTGCTTCTAGTTTCTTGTCCTTTGCCGAGCTTTTTTCCTTTGTCCTTCAAGACCGTGCAAAAGGAACTCTGTCACCACGCATCACCTTCCACGACTTGATGACCGTGCTGGGGAAAAGCGTGCGTGAGGTGGAGCGAGCAGTCGCCCAGAAGGACAATACGCCAGAGGCCCCTCAGTTCACCAAGGCTCTCGCCATCATCCTTCATCTTCTCTTCCTCTTGGAGAAGCTTGAGTGCAGCCCAGATCAGGAGCACCAGAAGAAGCACACTGTCTACCGCCTTCTCAAGCTGAACCCTCGCGGACGCTGCGGCTTCACACCGCTGCACATGGCTGTGGATAAGGAAACCACGTCTGTGGGCCGTTACCCTGTGGGCCGCTTCCCTTCGCAGGCGGTAGCGTCCTTGTTGCTGGAGTGTGGTGCTGACGTGGACGCACGAGACAGCGAGAACAACACACCGCTGCACGTGGCCGCTTGCAACGGCTGTCCGGAAATCATGGCGCTTCTCATTAAGGCAGGGGCACACTTTGATGCCTCCAACGCGCATAGGAAGGCGGCCTTCGAGCTGCTAGATGACCACAATACAGGTGACCCGGCTCTCTGCCCGCTTAATTACATCACCCTTCAGTGCCTAGCGGCTCAGGCCGTGGAAAAGCACAGACTTCCATACAGAGGACTCATCTCGGAGGAGATGGAAGCGTTTATTGAGCTGCACTGACCCACTATTTCCTAATCACACTACGTTGCTAGCGTCTCTCCTTCTTCCATCAGGTTCTCAGTCCAGCATTTAAAAGGAAAATGTTAAATGTAAAATGGGAGACTTGAGTGAATGAACCCTCAAAAATAAAAAGTGTGACATTTCATGGTTGTAGATTGAGACGATTTCTTTTGTGATATAAACAGATGATTCAGCAAAGCCAGCCAGAAAATCTTTTGGGGTGTTGGTTGGTTATTGTTTGATGATTTGTTTTGTCTGGAACCATGTGCCATATTTTCCATTAATGGGTATGCGTTAAGAATAGAATAGAATATGCCTTTATCGTCATTGTTACAACATGGGAAACGCTGTGACAACGAAATTGGACGACTCCAGTTCCACATTTACGGTGAGGATAAGGTAACAAAGAGATAAAGGAACAAAGAACTAACTGACTTTGTTGTAAGTAGGCTTTGTTGAGGGTCAAACAGAGTTGCTGGATACAACCGGATTGTTTGATGTTACATTACACTTAGTCCAGTGTTTTTTCCGAATTGCTCAGTCCACAATTGAATGGATTTGGGAGTACAGTCCATAAACATGCCCGATTAAAGTCGCTGTCGACGATAAAGCTCCGTTGGGGTATGCAAGCTGCTGTTTATTGATAGCAGCGGGCAGGAGATTTAGCGCTATGCTAACGTTAGCATCCGGTGAAACAGTAGCGGTGTAAAGTAAACAGCAAACACAAAGACCACAGTTAACTCTACCGGTACATAGAAGGGTCTGCACGATACTGCTAGAAACTCCATATCGAGTGAGCTGTGTGTGTCAATGGTCCGGCTGTTATTGTAGCGCGTAGTCTCCAACCCCTGTTTTTACTTGAGTCTTCGTCTCGTTCGAGCCGGTGATGTAATGCGGCGTCGGGAAAGCCAAGACTCCAAAGCATTGTCGTTATAACAAAGCAATTGTTTGCTCTGCTCCTTGAAATTTCTCAGGTCCAAACAAACTTAAAGTGGGAGTGTTTGATGAAAAGAGTCGCTGTGAACCAATTGGAATACTGTTTTGCATAGTTATTCCTCACTGGGGAAAATACCATTATGTTATTAATTAAAATTCTCATTATTTCTGAATAACGCCTTAATATCCAATCTCTTGCTTTTCATCGACCCCACAATCAAACACCAGATTCACCCGCTAGCAACCAGCTGTTGAGGATGCAATTGACCCTCGGAACAGAAATCTCTCAAATTAAATCCTCGGCCTTGTAGCCACTGTTGTAACGCAGTCTTATGGTTTGAAAGTCTCATCTTTCTTAGATGTTATCCTGAATGTCTGCTTTGCGTCCAGGCCCGGAACCACCACCGTGTCCAATGCATTAACGGGCTTATTTTCATTCATGCGACAGACCGTTTTCTGCAGTGTGTGTCTGTGAAAATCCTGAATAAAAAAAAATGATGAAAACACTAACTCTGGACACAAATCTGCCTCTTAATTTGATTTCTAATTGAGCAAAAAACATTTGTGGTGCTCTAAAATGGCTTAAAATGGTGCTACTTCTGACTCTAATTATGCTTATTGGATCATTAGAAAGTCATTTTTGGTGCTTTGTCGAGCCGTTGGAAGCAGTCAATTCATTTGGTCGACTCTCTAAAACTGCAGCTTACCGATATAAAGAATAACAGAAACCCGAGCTTTGAGAGCGGTGAGCTCGTATTATAAATAGTGTCTTAATCGTCACTGCTGCGAGGCAGCAGTAGATACTGGGTGCTCGCCTTTCTAATTTTAGGGCTTTTCTTCCCTAGCATCCGCTCTGAAAATGGGGACGGCGTCACTCGTCCCACTCAGTCGGGTCACGGGCGACTGGCACCGGTGGCACGCAGCCAACAAAGATGTCATTTATTGTGGTTGGGACGAAAAAGAAATAACTTCACATCTTGTAAACATTTTAAAGGTTGATTCAGTATTCGGAGTTTCGTGAGATTATTTTTTTTTCTTCTAAATTGAAAATACCAATGTCCTTATTCAAGCTCTCTGAATTGAACCCTTTTCTTGAATTCGTTTACAGATACCAACGCCCCATGTTATCGTGTTGGAGTTGACCCGTATCTTAAATCCGCTATAAAATACACTAAAACCAATAATTAATCATATATTGTTTTTCTCATCTTTTGGTTACCTTGTTAGGGGACCTTATCCATAAACCTTTTTCTTTATTTTTTTCATGGGTCTCTACTCTCCAAGCCTTTTCACTGACAGTATACTGTACCCCTATTTCCATTTTGAAAATCCATCCATCTATAATCTGCACCGCCTATCCTCAGTAGCGTCGCAGAGCCCATCCAAGCTATCTTCTGGGAGTTGGCAGGAGACACCCTGAACTGGTTGCCAGCCAGTCGCAGGGCACACAGGGACAGAGAATTCACTCGTTCATCCACACCTAGGGACGATTTGGACCGGCCAATGAACCTGACATGCATGTTTTTAGAATGTGGGAGGAAACCGGAGTGCCCGGAGGAACCCACGCAAGCACGGGGAGAACATGCAAACTCCACACAGGAGGTTCGATCTCATCACCTTAGAACTGTGCTGCACACGCGCTAACCACTGCACCGCTGAGCTGCCCCCATTTTGAAAATGTTAAAATCAAAACAAGAGTAAATAAAAAGGTTGTTTTGTTACTTGTCATCTAAATATTCTTTTTCTCATTGTATTTTAGTGTTAAGGTCCGTTTTGACTTCAGGAACAAGGCTAAAAATGCTTTCTTTTCGCTGATAGAACGTTGGTACAAATATAAAATAAAAAGTTCAGCAGGTTAAAACACAAAATTTGAAATACTCAACAACAGCCAAAAAGGAAAAAGATATATTACTCGTTCCAAAACATCTAAATAACAAAAATCAGAGTAAAAGTCCCTGTGTGGAAGAACTTGAACGTAATATGCAAGTATGGGTTAAGAATTATATGTGGCAAAAACAACAACACTTTTGCAGATTTTTACTTGCAGTTGATGCACAATATTTCTGTTTGTTCAGTTTTGGCTGTAGCTAATGTTTTATCTTGTTTTTATAGCTGGGTCAAAACCAACCCCCAAAATACAAATGTGACAACTTTAATGAGAGCATTTGATAATGTAGTGATTTTTTTTAACTTATTTTTTTTCAAATAGTCATTCCCGATAAAGTCAAGAAGCCTTGATACAAAACACTAATGTATGCGTTTTTTGTATGCATTTAACCCATTCAACTAATTGGATCGGTGGCGGGCCCCCATGCAAAAGGATTAAGAAGCGCTGGTATTGTTAAATAGTTGGGCCTTCCTTCGTTTCTCATTGCAGAGCCAAAGGTATATTTGATTGTCATGGTAACACACATCGTCAAATCAAAATGGACACATCACAAAATCTGTCGTCCATACACAGCATCTCTGCGAAAATGTTACAAAATGAACTGAACCGTTGTCATAACAATTTTTCATCCATTCCTACACATGCTTTTTTGATAGTGTAAGTTAGCTACCACTATGTGTTCCCAGGTAAGTGTTTTGGTTTAGTTACCTCCCGTCCCGATTACTGTAATGCACTGCTCTCTGGTCTCCCGAAGTCCAAAATCAAGAGCCTTCAGCTGGTACAAAATGCTGCAGCGAGGCTTTTAACAAAGACAAGAAAGTTTGATCACATTACCCTGATTTTAGCTAACCTGCATTGGCTTCCTGTTAGCTCAAGATGTGATTTTAAGGTTCTGTTGGTGGTATACAAAATCATGCATGGACTTGCTCCCTCGTGTCTTTCAGATTTGAATTCCTCCTATGTTCCGGTCTGGAGCCTTTGCTCTGAAAATGCTGGTCTACCCAAGAGCCAAGAGCCAAGAAGAGATACACAGGTTCCAGAGCGTTCTCCATTTGGGTCCCGGTGCTGTGGAATGCTCTCCTGAGATCCGATCTGCGACCTCAGTGGAACTGTTCAAATCTAGGTTTAAAACTCACGTCTATTCTATAGCATATTAATAACCTATATTTTATGCTGACAATATCAGTGCATTATTTATTATTGCAAAATCCATTGCAGCCTGGTCATCCTAGAAGGGGGATTAACTCATGTGTGCGGCCCCTTCTCAAGGTTTCTTCATTTTCCTCAAGTTGAGGTTTTTGAGTTTTTCTTTGCCCTCATATAGGTTTTAGATCACGGGATAGTGTCATGATAGTCTGTGGTTTGCAATAATCTTTGGTCTCTGCAGTCCTTTGAGACTCTTTGTGATTAAGGGTTATACAAATAAACATGACTTGACTCATGAACAGATACAATCTGTTTTCTGGCTAGAGTTCTGACCTTAAATCCTAAACACAATTGTTCTTATGATATCCTAACATAGCCACCACTACACGAATGTCGTCTCATTAACTCACGTGACGACCACCAAGTTATGAAGTGTTTTTTTTCTTTTTGCAATGAACTGAGTACTGTACATTTAATTCTGCTAGTAAGCGTTGTAACAAAACTTCGCCACTAGATGGCACGCTTAGCAAATTTAAAGAATTCAAACTAATCTTCGTTCCCAACAAAGGGTGAGTCCTTTGTGTCGTGGTATTCACTAATTGCTTTGTTATAATTGGGCGTTTGTTTTAGAGAAGTTCAACGAAGAACACATTTAATTTAGTGATATATAATATAAGTTTGGGTGTCTAATTTACGGAGTCCGTGCTCTTTTTGTCTATATTTTTTGCGTGGATATATTAAAATATTCAAATTTCGCAAAGGGCAAACGAACGTAGTTTTTTCACATGTGAATGAACAATTATATTTTTAAAATATCACATTTTGGTGACGTTTTCTTCTGTTTGAATGAAAAGATTACACAGTTTAAAAAAATTAAAATGCCTTTAATTGAAATTACAAGATATGTTTATTTTCGATCTGAATCTTGTAAACGGCTTTTAATCCAGGATGAAGAATTAAGGGAGTAATAGTTTCCTTCTGGCAGTCAACCCCCACTGAAGGGGTCTCATTTTGAAATTGCTGTTTTCGTCTTTAATTTCGGTTTCCACGTGCACTACCACGATAAACATCTCCACTTATCTGTTTTATATGGGAGAATTTAATTCCATTATTCTCCATATAGGTTATGTACCTTTATTCTGCAAACGAAATCCAAACTTGGTTAATAAGATGCAGAGGGAAATTAATTTCATACGTTTTTTGACCATTTCAAATTGTGTACGCCGTATAACATTATTTCGTACTTTGAAAATACTGCTATGTATAATAAGAAACACAATATTTACTGCAAGTGGGGACATAACAAAGAAATATGCTGGAAAAAATGTTTTGTGTGTGGTTTACCTGTTAACACAAATTATATTTTGTTATCACACGTAGTCGTGAGTAAATGGATGTGCGTTGTATCTCTAAGGTTGTTATTGCTTAATAAGGAGAATTGCAATTGTTAAAAATGTCTTTAGTGTTTTCTTGAAGTTTTCTGTTTGTAGTATTTTGGTAGTAGATTATTGTAGTATTTTTGTAGTAATACTGTAGTAGGAGTTTTGTAGTTGACATTTGTAGTATTTCTACAGTATTTTGTAGTATAACTGTAGCTGTATTTTTGTAGAATTTCTGTTGTAGATTTTTTTGTAGGATTTCTGTAGTATTATAATTGCAGTATTTACAAAGTAATTCTGCAGTAGTATTCTTGTAGCATGTCTGCGGCAGTATTTTCGCACTACAGTATTTCTGTAGTAGGATTTTTGTAGTGTTTCTGGAGTATTATTTTAGTGTTTTTGTAGTAGGATTTTTGTAGTATTCCTGTAGTATTTTGGTAGTATTGCAAGATCTGTATTTTTGGAGTATGTATGTTGTAGGATTGTTGAACTATTTTTGTCATATGATTTTGTGTTATTTCAGTAGTATTCTTGTAGTATCTCTAGTTAAGTATTTTTATAATATTCCCATAGTAGGCTTTTCGTAGTATTTCAGCAGTAGTATTTTTGATGTTGGATTTTTGCAGGATTACTCCAGTTTATTTTCGGAGTATTTCTGTTGTAGTATTTTTTGTTGATGGTTTTTGGTACTATTTCCGTAGTAGGATTTGTTTTAGTATTTCTTTAGTAGTCTTAGTGGAGTATTTTTGTAGTATTTCCACGTGGGCTTTTTGTGTTATTTCTAGAGTATTCTTGTAGTATTTCTGCAGTAGTATTTCTGTAGGATTTTTGTAATAAAGAGCTAAGAAAGATGCTAAAATAATTATTTGTTTTGTTTACTTAGTAAATCAACTTATTTACACAAATGATCTTTGTAGTTATTCTACATAGTGTTGCTGTGAGTAAATAGGAGCTGCGTTGTGTTTGTAAGGTTTACGGTTTAATAGGGGGAATTACAATCATTTATAGGGGGAGCAATTAGCTGAGGTTGACAGGTACGTTATTAGTGATATGTACTGGCTGTTTGCAGCCTTTCTTCACTTTATATGCATTTGCTAATAAAAATATCAGGGGATATCTGGTAAGCTAATGGAGATCATGGCTAGTGATGGGGAAGATACGGTTGCTATAGGAGACCTCTCCTGCATCACGTCATGCAACGGGGGGAGGGCAGTGAGGGAGGGGGGACGAGCTTCGACGTGTGCCATGAAGCTGGGAGGGGGGAGGGAGGAGGACATCCAGCCACAAGACAGTGCGCTTCTCAATGACATCAACCTGAAGCCCTACGACTGAACGAAAAGGCGTCGAGGAGAAGGGCGCCCCCCGCCTGCCATGCGTCCCCCTTTGTAAAGCACAACGTCTTTCTTCTTTTTGGAGTGGAGCGGGACTGTCGCTGGATTAAACTACAGTCGAGGGAGGCACTTACAGTTGTAAAGCCACCCATGTGGATCGCAGACGGCGCGGGTCCACTTCCTACCAAGGTAACCCCGGCGCACCCTCACACAGTCGCTTTCCTTGCTATTGCCGTTGTCCACGATTGAAAAAACGTGTGAGGCCGTTCGCTTGAGATTCGTGCCTTGCATCCCCATCCGCCCCCTTAACCCCCCCTCTTGTGGTTATTGTTGGCTGGGCTGCATGAGAGACCCATGTAGAGTGGAGAAGCATCCTTTGTTTATCAGTCACTTATATGCAAAGTCTCCGCAAGACATCTGGAATCAATTTTGCAAATGTATCACATTGTAGAAATTTCCGGGGAATTTTGATGTGTGTGTTGAAGGTTGCGTATGCGTGGTTCCGCGCGTTGCTGGGGGGAAAAAGGCAATTAGTTACAGTAACTAGTTACTTCATTTAAAAAAATAATTGTGTTACCCCTCAGATTACTTACTTACAGTAGCGTGTTATTCTGAAAGGAAATATCCAGTTACAAATTACTCTATATCCTTACATTAGAGCTGACCCCCTAAATCGGCTTAAAGGGACAGTGTGCAAAATTTAGTTCCTCCTATTGGTAAAATGAAAAAAAAAAAACATTCATTCAGCAAAACAAACATCGTTTGGAATAATGGGCAAAAATACACGAACTATCATACTAATGTTCATTTTCATAAATATTCATTGGTTGTGAAATTTGTATTTCTTTAACATACTGGAATTTATACCCAGTCGTGTTGTCTGGCATTTTGCTACTACGCGGTGCTCATTTGGGACTGTTTTTTTGCAATAGACAATACCGTGCCATCTAGTGTTCAAATATTATACTATGTACTTTTAAAATGGCCAAATAATAAAATAAATTGTATATACCATGGGTTTCTAGCACACATGCCATGGGCACCAGTGTGGCCTCAAAGGACAGTTGAGAAGCCAACTCCCCTGTTCTAAAGATAACTCGCCATAGCCTCGTAATTTTGATTTTCTTATAGATTTTTTTTTTATTGGTTTACTGAGTCTATTCAACCCTAGCTATAACAATTAACATGTTTATAACAGAGGAACAACATAATGATAGAATAATAAGTTATTTTGGAAATGCATATCAAACTGGGTTTCCTTTGCGCTAATGAGTAGCAAAAAGTATGTCTCGGCTTGAAAAAAGATCAGAGACCCCTGTGGATGCTATAAGGCCTTCAAATTTCTTGGCGTGTGCAATTTGAAGAGCTTGCAAACCAACACTTAGCTGAGACACTCCATATCATTTTTCTCTTTTGCCTTCAAAACACTCGAATATTTCCTCTTCCATCTCCTGGTAATGTCCAATATGTTTTGTTTTTCTACAGGCATGGTGTTTTGCAAAACTGATGTCACTAAAAAAGGCCGTAATTCACCACTCTTACTGTAAATTCTATGCTCACCTTTACACCATTGATATTGTTGTTTCTGTATAAGCCTTGCCCGCCCATTATTTGCCAGTGGTGACACACAAGCAAATCTGTGATTGTAAATGGACTCCCTTGATTTCAGTATTATCTTTATAGTTGTAAATACGGTTTGGATGCAAGTACAGTAAATGAGTCAGAAAGAATATCAGAATATCAGTGGGGAGAAATTATCTGTTCACCTACATCCCAACCTAATGTACATGTTGGTATTTGCGTCGGGCAACATCTTGAAGAGACAGAAGACATTGTAATTCTTAGTTTGTTTCTAAAAAGTTGCAGAGTAACCATGTTGTAAAGATAGTTGAGTTACAAAATGTTGCTAAAGCATTAAAATACACGTTACTGAAAAAAGTAAATGCATTCCAGGGACACGTTTCTTTGTAACGCGTCAGTCCCGAGACTGGTGGCACAGGTGGTAAAGTGGAAGGACTTACTTAAGCATGCAGATTGTTTTCTAGACAACAGACTAACTGCTGCAATCTGCTACTGCCAGGCTGTGCATAAAATAAAGAGCACGAGCATATATAATGGTGCTGTACTCTTGTATTTCTGTAATTACCCACAGTTGGGCTTTCTACATACACGGGCAGACTCCTGAGTGTCGTTTAATTATACATTGATTTACTTACTTGTGCACATTTCCCCACTACTGATGCTTGTTTTTAGGATTCCCGAGTTTCCCCACATATCGTGCAGTTTTGCCGGAACCCGGGAGTCCTTTTTCCGATGCACACACAGATGGGATCTTTTTCCCCCCGGGCGTAATGTGTTTGCTGGTTATTGTTCCAGACCATTTCCACATCCCTAATTATTTGAATCATTCATTCCTCATGCTTGAGTTCCCTTATTTAGTCTGTCCGGACCCCCACCCGCAACCCTCTTTCTACTCCAGGCTTTACCTTAACGAGAGACCAAGATGTGGATTTTTGCATTCGCCGGAGAGGAAGAGGTCACCGCGGAATAAATTCTTTAGTCATCCTCGTCTCCTCAAAGAAACCCCCAAATCCTCGTCCTCGTGGATATTCACTTAGGAGCTCCACAAAATCACTCATGGCATGAATTCCCTCAAATAGCATTTCACAGAGTTCAACTACGGGCCTCAATGCTTTCGCGCCTCTCTCGCCGAAGCCGGCCATTTTCGAAAATGCAAAATGACTAAAGCTCCCAACGGAGCAGCTTTGGTTGTCTGTCAAAGGGCGCATTGAAGTGTGGCGTCGTCCTCGCAGTTGCGGCCTGAAAGAACGAGGACATCAAGGAGGTTTTGATGCTGAGTTCAAAGTCACCTGTACAACGGGAAGACAAGAAGTCGGTTGTTCTTGAGGCCCCATGATTATTTGACCTTCGCGGGGATTTTTGAAAGAGTCAGGTTTTGTGCTAATGCAGCAAGTGGCATTTAGAAGGGAGCCAAGAAGCTGTCCTAGCTATGCAGTGTAGCGTGCTACTGACTGATTAATTCATAAGAAAAGTATTCAGACAGGCTATAAAAAGAAATTGGTGAGAGGTGCAACAACTAATTGGTTATCAAAATCATCGGCAAACAATTAAATGATTGATTCATACCTTTTGGATTAAAATTTGTCCACATTTCAGCCCTTTGACAAGAACTATTGGACAGTTTATAATAATACTTTATTCATTAGTGTAGCATCAACATAAATCCTTTTTGTGATGTCAAAATGTTGTAGATTTAAGATGTATGTATGAATTACAAATGAAATGGCCATTCTAATTGTGAAAATGCAAAGTTGTTTAACAAAGCATGCATTTATTTGTTAAAATTGATTAGCAACAGAATTCTTTCTGCACCGCTTATCCTCAGTAGAGTGGCGGGGGTGCTGGAACTCATTCCAGCTATCATCGGGCAGTGGGCAGGGGACACCCTGAACTGGTTGCCAGCCAGTCGCAGGGCAGACAGGCACAGACAACTCACTCATTCATTCACACCAATAAGGGACAATTTGGACCGGCCAATTAACTTGACATGCATGTTTTTGGAATGTGGGAGGAAACCAGAGTGCCCGGAGGAAACCCATGCAAGCACAGTGAGAACATGCAAACTCAGCACAGGAGGTTCGATCACATGACCTTAGAACTGTGCTGCACACGCGCTAACCACTGCGTCACTGTTCTGCCATGTTTTGTACATGATGGGACGCAGGTTTTGAAATATAAAACAGCTTTTTCATAACAATCCACAGATTGACCAAATATCAGTAGACATGTCTCCAAAGTGCTCTTATTTTAACAATGTGATTTCGCATTCGTTCTGTATAGCTCAGCAAAATATAAGGGCATGGAATACTAGACCAACGTCCTGTGGTCTGATGAGACCAAGACAGTTTTTTATTTCAAATAAAAATTCCTTAGAAAAAAATTCAAACACTGCACAATTCTTTTCTGACCTTGTTTCGGGGCTCACTGATACCTAGAACAGACATTTGATTTAGTCATTATAACTATAAATAAGATGAAAATTGCCACAAAAAACAAACAAATACAACTGTTTTGTATTTGAACTATAATTGAATGTCCATCTAGCTCACTTAAACACTGCTGTGTAAAAAGATGATACCTGCAACGAAACAGCAAGTTAAATATTAATTACATGAATGAATGGGCAACAAAAAACACTTAAGATTGAAGTGGGAACAAAACTCACTGTTAACTTCCTAACATGACAACACATGAACAACTGCAAATTAGTCCGGTACTGAAAACAAATTGTGTTTATGTCTGCAAAATCACTTAAGGTGTCATGAATCACAGTTTTGCCTCAACGTTCTGTGAATAACAACAGCTGCTAGGTGCACTTCACGCTTAACTGCAAAAGAACAGATGAGAAACAAAGATCAATATCTATCTATCTATCTATCTATCTATCTATCTATCTATCTATCTATCTATCTATCTATCTATCTATCTATCTATCTATCTATCTATCTATCTATCTATCTATCTATCTATCTATCTATCTATCTATCTATCTATCTATCTATTCGTGATGTTCTATGAGGTTCGTGTCTGGTACAAATAAATGAACCAACATCTTATTCATCATTTGATTCGCAGATCAAGAAAGCAATATATAAACTGTAGTATAGAAAAACATGTTCTATTGTCTTACCTTAAATTATAAATGAAGTCTATGCACTGCTCCATGTGAATGTAAACATTAATAGATAGAGAGTCCTGCGTTATGAAAAAAAAGTCCATGCAATGAGAAAAGAAATACTGAATGGATTGACTTACTATTAGCTTGCGTATATGATCACTAATTTTATTGTTTGAGGCTGGGGTCTGTGCCAAATCAGAATCATTGCTCTGACTATAGCCCTTTACCAGGAGGTACGAGAATTGCGTGCCTCATTTTGTATCTGCAGACGCTAGTCAAAGTAAGACGTTATATTGTCCCAATTGTATTAATAATACTCATCATAAAATGTGAAAATTCAGCGATTTTGAAAAATAAAATAAAAAAATTGCGGTCTAAACGAGAGAGAACTTTATCAATGATTAAATACAACCATGGAATATATTTATAAACTGATATTTTCATGATGATAGGTGAGACACAGTCTCACATGCCTTCCTGTACTGCACACTAATGTCTACATGTCTGTTAGTCTGTTGGCTGGTCGGTTGTCCGTTCGGCCGTCTGCCTATAAATACATACAGTAGCTGCGCAATCCCGAGACCTTGTGGAGCGACTGTAAGCACACGCGCATTCATTTTTAAAGGTGGCCGTTTGCCGTGACGGTTAGCCTGCGTGCAGGTTTATGCGTGCACAAGGTTGAAGGCTACAAAATGTCAGGATGGTGACTTGCCTTGATGCCCTTCCCCAAATGAATCACTGGTTGCGATGTGTCAGCTGGGATGAATTATGCACACTCCCACACGACCTCTCAAGTCCTCTTCTCCTGTCCGCTTGCCTCTTGTTTTCCGTCAACCTTTGATCAGAGTTGACACTCGTGAAGACATCTTTGTTATCTTTCGACGTCACCTTGCCCCATTAGCAAAGAAGGGTGTGGTTTTAGCTACATCTGGCTGAAACCTTCATCAAAAGCACCTTCTCCATGGCTGGAGTCTAAATCTGCTTTCTTTGAAGTCCTTGTGTGGAGAACAGGGCTAAACTAATCAGAGGTTGTTACTCTATAAGCGAGGGAAGACGCGAGGCCATCGACTCGGGTTGACAGTTACATCGCTGAGTGACAGGAGCCATTAGGCCCGACTGACAAGATGGCTGACACAAGACAAGGCAAAATGCATCAGCAGAACTTACTCCAACATTGACTTTGAAGTGTTGAGGTTTGACAATGAGGGTTAAATGACATCATCAAAACTAAATGCTACCGTGTTTTCCGCACTATAGGGAGCACTGGCTTATTAAAACCCACCTCTCAAAAATAGTCTTTTGTTATATGGTTTTCATTTCTAAAGCCCCTTTCCCACTACACAGGTCCAGCCTTCCTCGCCTCGCACCACCTCTCCCCGGGCTCGGAGTACTTTTCCCAGTCACCTTTTTCATTACAGTCGTACTGCATGATACTGTGCCTTGATGTCAGCACGATGCACGGGCGGTATAGTCCCTCTTGTCGTGAAATTCGCGACCTACACTAAATCAAATTGGCTTATTTTCCCTGCAAACCTGTGACCATAAATGTTTTTAGGTGTAACATGTACATCCTACACAGATTAAAATGATAAAAAAACGTATAAATCAGGAAGAAAACAATTTTTGTAGGGGTGTAAAGTTATCACATTTGCATATCACGGGAAAGGTCCCCATTTCGAGACCGGGTGGAAACATATGTTGGCCTGTAGAACAATGTCCGCCACCAGGCTGTACTTACCCAAGACACACCATACGAAATGGTGCCTTTTCGGCCCTAGTGTTTAAGGGATGCAACCAACCAACTGACCACTTAACCGACTCTAGGGCCAGAAAATCAAACTTCAATAGGAATATGTGGTTATGAATGCATATGTTTGTGAGGATCCTTACTAACTGTATTAATCTATTTTTAGGCAAAATATTTAGATGTTATTGACGATTCTTTTGGTTCTATAAATGTTTTTTTTTTGGTTCTAAAACAGTTTGGGCAGTAAAAATTGTATTTGCAGAAGTTTATTTTAAATTATCATACTGTTAAATGATTTTACATTTTTGTACTTCAATTACGCTTTACTTAATTTCTAAAACTTTGTACAAATGTTAGATATTTCAGTTGTCATGTTGACTTGATAGTTTTAAGTGCAGTATCCTAGTTGCGTATAGTTTTTAATTGAGTTGTGAATATTTTATATTAGAGGTGAAAACTTTGTATTTTCTATTTATTCCTCTTTATATTGTATATTTTTCCAACTGGGGCACAACCATTATATTGTTGTAGCATCCATCTATCTATTATCTGCACCGCTTATCCTCAGTAGGGTCACGGGGGTGTTGGAGCCCATCCCAGCTGTCTTCGGGCAGTGGGCAGGGGACACCTTCAAGTGGTCACCAGTTGGTTGTAGCAATCCAATGATAATAAAGGTGATTGTGATCCTGAAATGCACCTATCTACCTGGAAATCCTGATGCAGTTTTGGGATGGCCCTCAATGCAATTAATAAATTATTGTCATATAAATAAACTTATTGTTTTGTAACTTGAAAGACACGTTTTTGTCATGGTTTGGTATGTCGTTGGCTTAAGGATTTCAATTATCAAAAGCATTAAAAAAACTGTTTGATCAAAATAATAGATAACAGATGTATTCATGTTATGTTCACACAAAAGTAGAAAAGTAAACATTTAAGAAGGTGCATCCCACCTTAGAAGTAAGGATACAAAGATGAATGATTCTTTGGACATTGCTTTGTGTTGGAGCCTGGAACGAAGACGGATGTCATCACCTTTGGGAAACTTGATTGCCAAACGAGGTGTCCGGGGGCAATAAAATATCTGAAATACGCAAATAGCATACACATTTTATATGCAATAGTAGGGGCTGAATGTAATTAACCAATCACATATGTTGTATTATATGTTGTATTTTACATTTCAACCGAATTGTAATATTATTAAAATACTCATTGTCATTCAAAACACACATTGGCTTTTAAGGCATACTCAAACCGTATTGCTAAATTAAGTTGGGTCAGAATAACTCGAGTTTGGCTCAAAAATGAACAAATATTTTTTTTAGAAAGACGAGATAAAAATGTCTACTCAAAGAAAGTAAGATTCCCCTGCATAAAAAGATAAAATCTTGCACATCATTTTGCTGATGTAGTTATTCTTAATTTACTAAAAAATTTCGCCAAAAAAAGTGAAAACATAGTAAAAAAATAAGTTTTTCTTCTCCTGGCTTAATATTTTTTTTCTAATTTCATTTTTTTTTCCAGGAAAAAGATAAGATTTTCTGAAACATGAAAAACTGGTTAGAAATATATTGTAGTAAAATCCAAAATTAAAGTAAAATTGTGAACCAAAATAGAATAACTTTATACACCTTAATTTTGGGTGACCTTATAATTCAAGCTTAAAAAAACGTGTCTGGAATGAATTTGTAATCATTTTTAACTGTGTGCCTCAAGATTTTTTAATAATAAAGTGTGCCTTGGCTCAAAAAAGGTTGAAAAACCCTGCTATGTTGTCATGGTACACCAGCAAATTTTATAATAAGCAATGACGGTTCACGGATCTCTTAACCGCATGCGTCGTCGGGGCGCCAATCTGGACACCCTTTGCCACTGTTGACGATACCTAGCATTTTAAATGAAAAGACCGATTTTAAATCAACTTATTTGTGAAGTAAAGACCAGTAATCTACTCATAAATTTAGACTTAATGGCAACGGAAAATAGTTAATACTGCATCGCAACGCATGCACTTTAGAAATGAAACATCTGTTAAACATTCAAACACAAAGAAATACTTATCTATTGTTTTTTGTTTTCATCGTTTACAACTAGAACCCACATGCGAAATTTTAGCAAATGGCTACTACGTTAGTCTACAGTCTTGCTTGTTGGAACCACTTCAATTTTGTTCCATCAAAATCCAGCTGGATTCGTTTATCGACTGCATCTCGCCAACTGACAACGGGGAAGAATTAGGTATATCACTGGAAAATATAGTTATTTGTTCAGGTAATACGCAGGCCCACAATGGTAAACCCAAAAACGCGTGGGGAGGAAGGCCAGGACCGTGTAGTGCAAAAGGGGCATACAGCGCACTGGACTATAAAGCACATGGAAATAAAACTACATCAAAAGCTAGGGTTGCATGAAAAAATAAACAAATGAATGTATTTGGATGAAAATAACTTGTTTCCTAGAACGTGAAATTATGTTCACATTATGGTATCTGGTTTCACTATTTAAACTAATTTTAGCGACAAACAATTAACATGTCGATCACAAGAAGTGACTCAAAGACCACTCAATATGTTTTTTAAAGGCAGAACAGTGACCGTATTCTTTTGGAATATAGGAGAAAACCAAAGCAGCCTATTCTCTGCACCGCTTATCCCCACTAATGTCGGGGGTGCTGAGGGCCATCCCAGCCATCTTCGGGAAGTAGAAAGAGGACACCCCGAACTGGATGCCAGCCAGTCTCTGTGACTAAGCAGTTTATCCACTTTATTTTTCGGTAAATAATGCCCACCGAATTACAATGCACAATTCTGTTTTTTAGGTGTGCCTTATAGTTCGTAAAATATGGTAGATATTTGAAATGGGTCTTCTTACTCACGCTATGATTTCAATTTTAACTTCACAAATATTTGAAACATAACAATAGAATACACAAAAAGCACCTAATTGCATAGAACGCCACATTGCTAGGTTACCATTGACATGCAGTAAGGGGAGGCAGGTGTGGTTGCGCCTCATCTGTCATCATGCAACATATCATTACACATATATTAAATAGTTGCATTTATTTAATGTTAGTTCTTTTTGAGTTAACTTCCCAAATTTTGTTTTTTCCTTTTTAAAATCTCTGATGCTTTTATTCAAAACGAATAATATGTAAGTATATTACTGTGCTGGGCGTCTGCAGCGTGAGGCACGCCAGAGGGCAATAGTTCCGAACCTAAGATTCTGATTTGGCGCACTTATCAGCCCCAAACAATTTCATTAGTAATAGTATCATCAAGCTAACAGCAAGACAAGTCACCAGTCGTTGTTTTGTAATGGAGGATTATCTCATATCTGTTGATACTTTTATTCATAAGGAGCAGCGCATGGACTTCGTTTGTAAATTGAAGGTGGAGAACGTAACTTCGTACTATTGTACTTGCTGACGCCATCCTCTGGCTAAAATCATCATTGCAGCCTCTGTCAAGCTCCTTTTGTCGTGCATGCAAATATGTGAATCTATTTGATGCACTCGAACTTCCATTTTCACCTTTTGGGGGGTTTGGGTTGGCATTCGGACTGTATCTGAAACAGCCCTTTTCTTACTTTCACCACTTTAATTCTAGAAAAAACTAAACCGCGACCGCGCGTGATATCACTCCATCTCCCCCCAACCCGCTTTCATCGAGCAAATACGACCCATGGCCAGAACACTGAGGGTAAAAGTAAGATAAGAGCAGATAGGTGCGGTGAAAAAAATAATATAACAGCTTTTTGAACTCAGTTTAGCATTGTTAACACATTCTTAATAGAGAACATATCTTATTTCAAGCTTTTTAAGAACACCTCAAACTATGCAACCCACCTCTAAACACCAAATGCGCTTTGTTTTTCAGACTTTGCTAGCCTAGCCCTAATCTTAGTCAGTAGGAACAGCCCATTGAAATACTAGTGGGAAATTTTGCATCTACTTCGAATATCGGATCGCGAATATTCAATATTTAATATTCACCAAACTGATTTCAAAAAAACTTGTTGGGTTGTGTCTTTCTTCTGTTATCATTTTAAAACCGAGCAGGTACAGTATGTCGTTATAGTGTCCCTGAGAGGCCAAATTGTTACTTTTTATCAAACGTTGCATGACAAAGGACCTAAAATGTTAATTTCTATTGTGAGTAATTGAGGTCTGGTCCTTCACAGCCACCAGCCTTGTGTGCAAAAACATGAGGCAAACATTTTTTTTTTTAAGATGGTGTGAAAATATTATTGCATTCCTTAATGCGATTTTCTCCCAATTTTGCTTCAGTGGCACCCAAAGCAGGGCATTGGTGGCAACAGGCCAACTGCCTTGGATATTATGCCAAGAGTTGCTAGGTGCTTTTTGTCTCGCTGAAGGACACATTTGCCTCCCAAGCCACAGCTGCACTTAGTCAGCATCAAGCTCACAAGTTTTTGTGCAGCAGTTTTAGCTTTGGGCTGCAGGCGTAGACTACCTTTGTGTGCTCTGTACATGCTTGCAGCCTGATGCACCACAAGCACTGCAAAACAGAGGACTTACCCTGGTTCTTGAATTCTTATGCGAAAGTAGACTCACTTCTTGGAACAGTGGTCTGAAATTCATGTGATTCATGTATGTAAAGCTGTACAAATAAGATTGATAAATTTGAGGCTGAGAGGGCTTCTTAACAAAGCAAAGTTATATTCACATAGATGTGAATGATTTATACATCAGAAGCCAAAAGCGTTTGTCGTGTCAATCCCATGAGTTTTTCAGACTTGATATATTTCACTTAATTTACTAGTGGCGGGTGATACTGGGAATTTTGATATCATTCCAAGTTCTCAAGTACAGTAATACATGGCAGTATTGATCGATACCTATCTAATATCAATACTGTTTGCTTGGAAATGTCATGATCATTGAATAATTAAATCCTCCCAGACAAAGAGTCTAGGCACGAAAACGTTTCACTTTTCCATTAAATGACTTTATTGCAAACTTTCACAGTATAAAAAAGAAATAGAAATACAGTAATCCCTCGGTTACTGGGTTAATGGGGACCAAAACCACCCGCGAAAAGTGAAAATCCGTGAAGTAGCGACGCCCCTTCAAAAATGCTTAAAAAAAATAAAAAATAATATATATATATATAATATATATTATTATTATTTTTTTAAATTATTTTATTTTATCATTATTGTTTTTTAGACATGCGAGCTCTGAACCCGCGAACGTGGAACCACGAAGTAGCGACGCCCCTTTAAAAATGCTTAAAAAAAACAAAACATTTTTTTTTTCAAATTATTTTATTTTATTATTATTATTTTTTAGACCCACAAAGCTCTGAACCCGCAAACGTGGAACCGCGAGGTTCCACTGTAGTCATAGTACAAAGGCCGAGACAGTCAAACTAAAAAGCAGCAATAAAAAAAAAATAGAAATACTGTAGTATACAGTGGGACCTCGCTACTTCGTGCTTCGACATTCGCGGATTCAGAGCTTTGCGGGCCTAAAAAATAATAATAATAAAATTAAATAATAAAAGAATTTGATTTATTTATTTATTTATTTATTTAAGCATTTTTGAAGGGGCGTCGCTACTTCGTGGTTCCATGTTCGCGGGTTCAGAGCTTTGCAGGTCCCAAAAATAATAATAATTAAAAAAAATAAAAATAAGAATATTAATAATAATTTTTACTTTGCGGATTTTCACTTATCGCGGGTGGTTTTGGTGCCCATTAACCGCGATAACCGAGGTCCCACTGTAATGTAATCTAAAGAACTAAAATACCAATATATTGAAGATTAAATTAAAGTGTTGACACTCTTTCCATTTCTTTCCTTTTATAAAACTTGTGAGAAACGTAACACAATTGGGTCCTGTTTCCTATCTGGTCCTGACAAAAAGTTATATACACTGGTAAAAATACTAGAAAGATCGCATTTTTAAACCGCTCGTACAACATTTTCTTTTTCTCAATCATTTCCTTCTTCGAATCAATGGTTGTATCTGTTGTCAACTTTACCTTCCCCTTATCACTAACTTTCATGGGACCCATTATTCGGGGCAGAAAAAGGAAATAAACAAAATCACCTTAAAGTGAGATGTGGTCCCTCTCAAAAAAAAATTGGGACAGCGCCGACTGACTGAACAGATCGGGTATGGCATTTTCGTCATGTACTGTGTAATTAACGCTCCCTTTTTTCATTTTCTTAGCATTATTCTGCCAGGGCAAAGGCTCGCGACACACTGAAAATGGGTCCGCAACTCACTTTTGGGTCCAACCCACCAGTTGAGAAATCATGATTTAGCTAATTTAGGTATACATAAGTATTTTTACAGTATTTTTACCACACCGTTTCAAGGTGGGTTAGTGGTTAGTGCACAGCCCCACAGGGTTCAAGACCAAATGCCGGACCTTCCCGTGTGGAGTTTGCATGTTCTCCCACATTCCCCCAAAACATGCATTTCAGATTAATTGGCCTGTTCAAATTGTCCCTGGGTGTGAATGAGCGAGTGTCATAGGTTGCCCTGCGACTGGCTGCCCAGAGTGGCCTGGGATAGGCTCCAGCACCCCTGCGGCCCTAGTGAGGATAAGCCGCGCCGGAAATTGAAACTTTTCACTAATTGATGTAACTGTTCTTGGGTTTTGTTTTGTTTTTACAAATAGAAAGCTCAGACAAATGTATTTGAGCAATCTGAGAATTATCAGTTGTCAGTGGCAAAAAGCATCCAAGCAGAAGTCTGTTCTCATCGCCGTGCCTTCTATTTACGATGACACTCTCTTGTCCAATCTGGGTAAGACAGAGGACAAACAGATTTTTTCTAGCCAATTACTCCAGTTTTTGTTTCCATTCACCACTTGATTGTTCTTCAAGGAGAAATTCTTCTGCCGTCCAAATCTCATCTCTTGTCCACGGCTGGTTAGTGACCAAAGAACTTGAGGCTCATTTAAGCGGGATTTGGTTGCTGGGAAATGCCAAACCTCATCCATCATTATTCCTTTTAGGTCCCGCCTCTGCTCCATCTTAACCTTAAGCAAATAGCATAATGTAAGCTTAAGTTCCACACAAGATCTCAGCGGCGTTTCCATCGTGAGATAATGAGCTCCCTCTGGGCCGCGGGCCACGTGGCAAAATCAGTCAGGTAGTACCATGGTAGCGCTAATACACAGAAGAGAAGAGCAAGACGGCCAAACAAACCATCTTCAGAATATTAATAAGCTCTGGTTGCCGATCTTCAACGCAAACCAAAGGTAAGATCTTAAGCCAAAGTTAGAACTCTGCCCAAATTTTGGGCCGGGTCGGGAAAAAAATCTCAATCATTACATTTGGGTCATACTGGGCTTTTCTCTCGCTGTCTTTTTTTGAAAAATGATCCACCCGTCATTGTTTTTCTTTTTCTCTTTACCTCTCCTTCTCTTAAAGAGCCACTGAGTGTGTTTGTGATAGGGTAGGTGTGAGGCACATTGTAAAGCGCTTTGGGAGGTCTTAATTGACTTGAAAAGCGCTATATAAATGCAGACCATTTACCACTAAATTCTTAAGGACGTCATTATGTTCGGGTCGGACTGGGCTTATCTCTTGCTGCCTTTAAAAAAAAAAAAAATCATCCACCCGTCATTGTTTTTCTTTTTCTTTCTGCCTTTTTTCTCTGAAAGTACCGCACTAGATTCTTGAGAAGGTACTGCTGCTGTGATTTATGGCCCAATTTTCAGTCCGCCAAAATGACGGACGGCCTCAGAATGATCGCGTCAACTCTAAAAAAATGATAGAAAATTGTCGGTTGATGTAACCTCTGCAGACACAGAAATATAAGAGATGTAAATCTTTATACGGTCTTGTTAACGGAAGACGAGCTTAAATTTGCAATCATAAATTACTTCTTTTACTGCCGAATCCTCATAAATAAAATGTGAAATTTCGGTTTTGTTTCTGTCTCGGTCCCTTAAATCAAGGAAATTGGTCGGGCTCGGGCTGAATCAGGCTTTAATTTCGGCGGGCCTGGGTTGGGTCGGGCTTGATTTTTTAAAGGCCCAATCTTACCTCTGCTTCTGATGCAAACTGAGAAAGTGAAAAGCAATCGTCAATGCAGTCTACAGACTACCGTGAAGTTAAATTCCATATTTACAGTAACGCGGCAGCACCAGATTCGAAAATCAAATTATCGTTCCAAAATAAGCAGTTCTGCTGACGTCAACATGAATGTTTTTGGAATTATCACCCAATTAGCGGATTCGCGCAGATGACTGTGTCGTCAACCCGTAATGAAGGTTCTGGCAAATTTTCACCCAATTAAATAAATAATAAAGAAGCGCGGTTAGCGAGCCATGATGGTATATAAAGTCTAACAATGGCAATCCTGGGAGATGGCAGTTGTTCCGTGTTGTCAGGGAGTCTTGCTCCTGGAGGAGCTCGCTAATTGGCTTCGGTGCACCTCGGGGGGAGGTGTTTGTCTTGTGTGACTGGGTGCGGAGGTGGTGTTTACGGAACAGGCCTTTGAACATTCGTTCTTATGAAAAATGATGACAGGATTGAGAAATACAAATGATGTTTCTGGATGGTTTGTAAATGTGGTTCTTTCACGCCGAATAGGTTTGAGCAAGGAAATTCGACCATGAAAAAAGAAATTGCACCCAAATACATCACCAGTCACTTCAAAGTTTGTTTAAATGTGAAAGCTAGTTGAAGGCCTATTACTGATACAGTAAATTCACTGGAATTACCTTTGATTATATGCTATTAAGGAAATGAATAACTTTCAGGGTGAAGTCCCCAATTATGGTAATGACACATTATGAAAATTAGAGGAAATAATTTGGAAGGTTGGAAATTGATAAACATTGAAAGGAAGGCTAAACCTCTACAGTGATGACTTTTTAAAATAATCACTGGTGCAACATTTCTGGGAAGTTAACTAACACGACCACTTTGTCGAGATCACATGAGTCAGGTTGTTGGTTTAAAGTTATCTAACAATATGCTATATTTAATTTCACTAATTCTAAGAATTTGTTTTTTTCGTGTAAGTGAAATTATTAAAAGGACAGTGTGTAGCAAAGGCCCTGGGGCTGTGGAATGCTCTGCCCTCTGAGATTCCATCTCCAACCTCAGTGGAACTGTTTAAATCTCGGCTTAAAACACACTTATTTTCTTTAGCTTATGAATGACCTATATTTTATGTTGATGATGTCTGTTTTTGTTGATGCCTTTGCAACATCCATTTTGGCCTGGTCATCCTGGAAGAGGGATTACCTCATGCGCGGCCCCTTCTCAAGGTTTTTAATTTCTTCATGCTGAGAGTTTTGAGTTTTTATTTGCCCTCGTGTATGTCTCAGATCAGGGGATGGTGTAATAATAGTCGGTGGTCTGTGCAACCCTTTGAAACTTCTTGTGATTAAGGGCTATACAAATAAACATGACTTGATTTGACTTAAGGTCGTAACCTTTAAGATTTAAGCAAGAGAAGTAGAGCAGATTCAAGCAAATCACAAGTCAAGACATACAATGTCATTTCCATCTTTGCCAAAATTACATACGTTTCTTTGAATAGAGTTTTAAAAAATGGGCAGTCTGTAAACATGAATAAATGCAATCGGGTCTCGGATTTGTTTTATATGAAACCAATTGTTTTTGTTTTTCAACAATTGCATTAATGTTACATGGTTATTTTGAAAAATGGAAATATTCTGAAATATAAAAGAGCTAATGTGAGATCAAAAATGTAATGTGAGGTTAATGTGATTCATTTACTTTGCCTATCTCGCCAGTTTTTTAATGTTGATGTTGAAGCAGGAAGAGCTTTTTTTCTCCTCCATGGATTCTAATTAACATCTTAGTCGCAAGGCTGGATGTGTAAAAACAAGCGCTGGAGCAAAGCAGTTCCGTTGAGGTTTTTATTACAATAAAACCACTAAAATGTTAAGCAGAATATATATTTAGCCTTAGTACAGAACAAAGCTGTGTGTGTGTGTGTGTGTGTGTGTGTGTGTCTTACGGGCTTCGATAAAATGGTTGACCATCGTTTTTATTGGAAATGGGAATGGTTTAACCTCCTAAGACCAGGCTTTCAAATGCGCGCACATAAATGCACGGAAAACAAGACGTTTGGGTCTTAAAGTGCAAAACTTTGAATGAGTGTAAAATAACCAAAATCCCATTCTCACCCAAGTACGGTTCAGACCTGATCTTGCTGGATTTTGTTGTTGTTCTGGCAAGACTCAAGGCCTCGCCTTTAACGGTAAGTCAGAACACTACTTAGAAGAACAATGAGACTGTTTAACGACTGAATTAATGGATATGTTGATATATGAAGTGAAGATATGTTGATATTTTACGAGCTAACTATGAGGTAAACTATTAAATTCATAATGTTATCTTAGCCTCACAGTTCATGGCGTTAGCTTACCTCTGCCAGTATGACTGAGATAATTCATTCGTTGCTCGACTGGTGGCACAAAATGGAGCATTCTTTTTTTCAAATTTCTTCTATAAAATATTTTCACACATCAAAAAGTAGAGCGGATTAAGTAACTACCCGACATGTTTGAAGCCGATCTGCAGCTTCAATTATGTGGTCCTTTGGGGGGCATTCATAATTCACGTAGGCACCATGTGAATGACCCATGAACTAACACGGTATGTGTCAGAGTGAAAAATGTATTTGTCAAGGCGGCTATCGCTTGCTTTATTTAGCTATTGGGGAAACAGTAGCGTGACTCATGTTCGTGACATTAACGCTGATACAGTGTTATTATTTGCAGTACTTCATCGCTGGAAGGAAAAACAGTCATTATTTTCTACTTTGACCTCAATGCTTTTTTTCCCAGAATTTTCATACTGCAATGTAAAGATGATACGTGCGTCCTCTTTCATTCAATTTGGAGGTTTGGTTAAACCCCACGTACAATTGATACAACTTTGCATGTTCATACTATTCAAATTAAGATTTTTTTTTAGATTTTTTGTTTTTTTTTACCCAAAGTTCAAGATCTTAGGAACACGGTGACAAACGAGCAAATTAACAATAACATTTAAAAAAAAAACAATCATGATTATAGGATTTTTTTTTACCATATCGCCCATCTGATTTTTATTGTGTTTAAATCGAAAAAAAAAACATGTGTTTACATTAACAACATATTTACTTATGTCTATTGTAATAATTATAATATCATAATTATTGTTTTTAAAGTATAAATGATGAATTGTTGTTGAGTTTGAGTAAATGTATAAATAACTAGGGTTGAATTAAAATCTTGTGGACAAAAAATGCTAAATGTCCTCATTTAATGTCAATAAATCTATTGCAAAAAGTCCAAACATAGAGGAAAACCTGAAGTATAATAATTATCCTTCCAATTACATTTCCTTCTTTTGTTGGCATATAATATTGCTCATTTTTATTGTTTTTGTTTATATCTATTTTATTAATGATTTATGTCAAGATTTATTTTAGGTAGAATAAGAACATTAGACTTAAAATTAGCAAACACAAATCCTTATTTTACCTGAAAGAATAAAGTTAGAATAGGTACTGAAATGTATGATATTTTTTTATTTTGTTAAAAAGAGTCTTTAAAAAAATCCTTAAACTGATCATGAAGTCATAAAAATATGAATTGAAATTAGCAGAATTATTTACCAATGGATCAAAATAGAGTTACTGTATGTATTACTCTGTTTATTCAAAAACAAGATAAACATAATGTAAAATAAGATACTATAACTTTACTTTTGAAATGAGCAAAACTGTGTACCAATTTGAATAGGAATATTATTTTTTTGTAGTCTTTCATGGATGAGTCAGAAAATCAGAGGTATTTATTTATTTTATATTTGAGATGCTCAAATTAAAAGATTTGTACTTTTTATAACAGCATTTTTAAAACTTAGTTTACATTTTATGCCCATTAGGTTTATTGGCTAATGGACTGTTACTACGGTTTTCCCGGACATAATGAATCATAGTAAATATGAAATTTGGTTATTAATGAATGGAAAGTCATTGATGATGATGTTGGCCATAAATGCCCTTTATTTCTATAAGGATAGCTTTATCTTGGAGAGATTATAGGAGGACATGTGCAGGACCGTGCTACTACTACTAAGATCGGGTCATGTGGAAATCAGTATGATCAGTATGTATATAAAGTAGCCTGTATTCGAGTACTATGCGGCCTTAGATATGCTAATGGGACTTCAAGTTGACAACGACTCAGCCGCCAGACTTCAAAATGAGTGGCTGTCTCCGCAGCAACGCTTTGCTTCTGAAAAGAAATTGAGAAAGGAGGCAATCATCTATGACAGACTTTTTTTTTTTAATTGCCTCAACATTTGTTTGCCCTTGGTTTTTGTTATTACTGACTGAGCAAGTGTTGACCTTACTATGCAGTCACACACAAATGATCTATTGTCACAGATAATGTCAGGTAAAGGCAGACATTGAATCTACAAATAGATCCCTTTGTGGTTTATGAATGAGCTTTCCGGTTTTAAAGTAAAAACCTTACTAGCAAAAGTGCACCATTTTAAACATGTTGCTGCTCATTCGTTTGGTGTCTTTGACATGCTCTAGCAAACTGTAGTCGTCAGGCTGTATTTCTGCTTCGGCCATAACATTATTTAGGATTGAAAGACTTGTGAACTTCATAAGCCCTCAAGACTCCATCGTCAGCAAAACGTGTGTTAATTAATTATGTTGATAAACAAAAAACTTTTTAATTGATTGACATTTGCTAACATAACAGTCAGCAGCAACGGACTGACAAACCTTCAGTGAGCGGTGACAGATTCCTTAGACGAACAGTGTGTATCATTTAACAGCCTATTGGGGTAAAAAAAAACAGTATTGATTTATATAATAAGTGAAAATACATGAACTATCTTATAAACATGCAAATATTCGTTGGTCCAAAAAGTAGCATTTATTTCACATAATATGATAACAATATTACTTTGATGTCCCGTAGTTTGTATTTTTCCTTGTTCTTTTAGTGCTTGTTTTGTTTGCACTACACCATACAGTGACATGTTGAGCTCAAATAATACTCAATGTCCCTTTCACAATATTTTATTACCCATTATTCACAGTACTTATGTTTCAAAGCATGCCAGAAGATTTTGATTTACAAAAGACAAAAATTACAATTTTCAAATACCTATACAAAATATGTTAATAAAAGACAAAAACAATATAAATAAATTGACTGATTTGTGTTTAACATAAATGAACAATGTACAGTTACCCAAAATAATTGAAGGTTAGGCTTGTTGTCTTACCAAAAGGTGCACTCTTTTTAACCTCTGGAAACATATGTTGGCCTGGACACCAACCAACCAACCAGTGTGGTTTATTAAAGGGACACTATGTAATAATTAGCGCCTCCTAGTGGTAAAAAAAAACTCATTCAGTAAAACAAAAAACATTGATTTGAATACTTAGCAAAAATATTTGAACTATCATTTCTATCTATCTATCCATGTCATTTCCCTTGAGAGGGGTGATCGACAGCAAGACAAACACATACACAAAAACAAACAAAAGAAAAAAGGAAAAAAGTAGCAAAAAACACAGAAAAAAAGTACCAAGGCCAACCCAAATGCCCAAACACCCAAACAAGTTAAGCACCTCGGCACCCAAGTCGGTCACGCTTTCGTCCCTCCAGATGAACTATCATACCAATGTTTATTTTCATAAAAAATCATGGGTCGAGAAATTTGTACTTGTTTTCGTTTGTGGCATCCCCGTGTAAAAGTCGCTGCCATGTTTGTCTGTGGTCTCGCTGCTCCGGGTACCCGGAGCGACCAAAAAACGCTATATGTTTTAAATGTTGAAAATGCGTAAAGCTCCTGATTTGTTTGCAACTGAGATACTGAGATACTACCATTAAGAAATATTTAGGGTCCTCGCTCAATACATTGAGTCGCCGCACAGGTAAAAATATTGTATGTTTGTGTTTTGAAGAAAAGATTATCACACTTTGTTTTAATCAACTCTTGTTTTTAGTTTTGTTTTCCGACTGCTAGCTACGTCATTAGCGCCTTGCTTACCGATCAATTGGACTCACAGCCACACTAGACTTATTTTTAGTCTGCTGGTAGAAATAATTTGTTTGTGTTTTTGGAAGAAACGATTATTCAACTTTATTCTAAGTCGGTTTTATTTTTCTTTGTATGTCACAGACCAGAACAGACACAGGACTCAATTGCATGCGTTTCTCAGATTTTATTATAAGAGAGTGAGAGTAAGGCTTGCTTGATTGCTTGATCCGAAGACTGGCGGAGAGCGGGAACGAGCAAGGCGGGAGTGACACTTACGTGTCGGAAGAAGACAGGCGGGAATGGCAAGTCGTTTGACCAGGGCTGGAGATCAGAGGCGATGTCAAGTTTGTAATAGTGGTCGTAGGCAGGCGGCAGGCAGTACAGGCGTAGTCAGGTTCAGAAATGGGTCGAAAACGGGAATCAGGCAGGAAGCAGGTTTTAACAGGGACGGAGTTGGACGGGAACGCTCACTGAGTGAAACACAACAGCTCGAAACGATCTGACAAAGTTTAAACTACAGTCGGGAGCTTAAGAAGGGTGTGGCCACCAATCAGCTTGTCCGGGCTGTTGGCGCCAATCAAGCTGCCACAGGTGTTCCAAATAAGGGCAATCGTGACATTGTAGTCCTTGTAGTAATTGTTAGCTTCACCCTTGGTGTTCGATTATATTTATTGTTTTTGTGTTATAACACATTACCTTGGACAACGTAACCTAGATATTTTCAACTTTGGATGACAATCGTTCAAGAGTGCAGCTTATTTTTCCAACCTTTCGTGAACAATTTCTTCATTTATTTTTTCGATATTGATCAAAGTTACGCGGGAAACCTAAATGCAGAATGTTTACTTGCCGTTCACAGAATCATCTGAACAGGCATCCTAATTCATGGAGTCATCACCATCCTTCCTAAACCAACAGTGCACAGTAATAATCGCTGGTGGAGTCACATGACCACACCATTCCAAACAGTGGTGCATTCATAAAATTTAAAACTTTTTGCTAGAAACTAAAACAGTGGAGTGACTACATTTGTCTTGCGACAGTACCTCCTACAAACATTCTTTGTTTTGCCTTAAAAATATTGGAGGGTGGGTGAAATGTGGAGTTGTGGGTCCATTAGCACATTGTCTTAATTTACTTTTATCACACTATTCTTCATTGCATTATTATTATTATTATTATTATTATTATTATTATAACTTAGGATAAGCACTTTGTTGTAATTCTTATTTTTTTGGCCTACTCTAGTATTTTATTTCTTTATTTATTTCTTCACATTACACGTTTTACCCTGGAGTTCCATGTCTAATCTCGGCCCACACAATGTTTCACAACGTGGGGATCAGTGACAAGGACGATTCTAATTGTAATGTGCTATACAACTGATCGTGTGAATGTACAGATTATATTTATCATTAGTATATTGCGTAATTAGTGTTCTTTCTAATCATTTTACATATATTTACCTTTTTATTTTGTTTTAATTGCACTGAAAAGAGACATCCTCCAACTTTGCTATACTTGTATAATGACAATAAAAGACATTGACTGGTTGATTCATTCATATTGTTTATTGTGTCTGTTTGGATTGACAAATGTTGCAATGTTATATTTCTGGTCAAGTGAAATAGCGTAAAGGCATTTCGTGTTGACCCAAAAATAGTGTTAAACAGTTTATTCTGAATACATAAAAATATGAGTACCATAGACTCGTTGCTTTGGAATTAGGTAAACTGGATAAGTGTTTATTTTTCCAACTCTGCAGCTAGGTAAGCAGATTTATCAAACAAACCTAAGCCCTTAACGAGGGGAAAACAACAGATTTGATAGCCGGATATAAACACAATTAAATAAATCACGAATTACTTTTTTGCAATTTCTATCAAAACTTAAATTTCCTTACAAATTTGACAACGTTGTAATTTTGATGTTGTATTTTGTGGGTCACTGAAAACCAATTTGTTCATGATGATGTCAAATCATTTTAAAAATCTGCATCAGAGTAAAGGTTTTTTAATGTATTAATAGCCAAAAACACCTCTATCTTTAGCCTTTAATGTGGTATCTCTTAGAATTGTCACTGTCTAGAACAGGGGCAAAAAAAACTTTTTGGGAGACAGGATGCAAATAATTGGGCTGAGAGAGAAAAGTTTTTGGGAGAAGTTTTTATTTTTGTAACTGCTAAATCTTGAAACAGATATCTAAGCAATACATGAGGAAAAAAAGAAGACTTTTAAAAGCCCCAATGTGTCATATTTGACCACTAGAGGACACTGTTGTCTGGTACGAGCATGAGCCAGCGATACAGCGTGGATCCAGGATGCTGGACAAACATGGCGCCCAGCCAAATGGGGATTCCACGGTGTAAAATGATTACAAATTTCTCGACTATTGAATTCTTATAAACATTAACATTGGAATGATAGTGCATTTATTTTTGCCAACTATTTATCTTTTAGTAGATGACAATTTTTTGTACCTCCAGGCGGCACTAATTTTTACACAATGTCTTTTTAATATTTGTCATTCGCAAATATCTATTTATCTATCTAACCTGGTCACATCCCTCGAGAGGAGTGACCGACAACAATACAAACACATACAAAAAAAAATAAAACAAATATGAATAAATAAAAATGCAGACATCTAGAGATTCCCGCTTGATTTTGTTTTATTTTTGTCTTTTAAATACCGTAAATTCCGGACTATAGAGCGCACCTGATTATAAACCGCACCCACCACATTTTAAGAGGAAAACCGATTTTGTACTTACACAAGCCGCACCTGTATATAAGCCGCATGCGCCCACATTAAAAAATGTAACACAAACACAAAATTAACCCAAACCTGACTAAGTCCCTCGATTGAAACTAAATGTCCTTCATTAAAGTACGCAGTCCAAAAATCACAGCCGGCAAAATGAACGGAAAATGATACCGGTACTTAAGGTTTGATGCAGACCTGCAGAGTCCGGGTCCCGTTGAAAGTAATCCAAGGAAAAAAGTGTATATTTCCAAAGGTAAGGGTGGGAAAAATATATATCCACTATTGTCCGCCGCGTCCACAAACAGGTCTGTCTGTTCCTCACCTTTACCCCACCTCCCGTCACCTCGCGTTTGTTCCGCCCCTTCTTTTTCATTCCCCCGTGCAAAACATATCAGAATAAGTGTTTAAAATAAATACAAATAAATACATTACAAAATATACAGTTGCAAATACATATTATACATGGTTACACATATTTACAAAGAAAGACGGTACACCCAGAGAGTTTTCAAAAGCTTTAATAATAACAATATAACTTTCATCCCAAACGGTGCCTGTGACAGGCCAGTTAATGGTAGCAACACGCTAGCAACACGCTTGCAACACAGTAAAGTAAATGGGTCTGTTAAAAAAAAACATACCGTACTTGTAAAAATCATGGTAAACCGTCCTCATCTTCCTCCTTAGAACTGAAGCCATACAAGTCGTCTTCCTCAGTGTCAGAAAGAAACTTTGTCATATAGACGTTGTCCCACGCTCCCTTATTCCAAAACACGCTAGCAACACGCACGCACATTAAACACAGTAAACGGGTCTGGCAAAAAAAAACATACCGTACTTGTAAAAATCACGGTAAACCGTCCTCATCTTCCTCATGTGCTGCGTCATGTGCCTTTCTTTTTGCATTTTGCATGATGAGGGTGTGTTTACGCTAATTTAATTTATGCACAAGCCAAGAAGTTGCAGTCTTCCTCGGCGCATATATTCCACCGGTCTAAATCTTACCTTTTGTACTTGAGCGCCGCTGGCGGCTGTTAAAAAAATTACATAAATTGACCCTATCACTGAATAAGCCGCAGGGTTGAAAGTTTGGGAAAAAAATAGCGGCTTATAGTCCGGAATTCACGGTAGTTATTTCAAATTTTATTTTCATTTTCGTGTAACCCTAAGCCCTTTTTGGGGTTGGGCCGGATTAAAAAGCTTGACACGCGGTTTTTGGTCATAGTTTGCCCCTCCCTGGTGTAGAACAAAAAAATTAAAGTAACAACAACTTTTGACACTGTTTTGGGGAACAAAAATATGAAATGCAATCAAAATGATGAAATATATCAATGCATTAAAGAGTTACGATTAAAAAGAAGATGAAAGTGTCTCTTTGGTAAACAAACTGGAATGTGTCTCAGATTTTTTTCATGAGTTTGAATGTGTGTGACTAATTCCCACACACTTTTGCCTTTGCGAAGACTGTACCTCACTTCCAGAAACACTTACGGAGTGTTTCCTCTCCTCTGATCTTGCCATAATCTTCTCACTACGCACGTTTAGCCATTTTGCTAATACTTTTTTTGGTTGCTTTTTCTCATCTGCAGGCTTTTGATCTGGAAGCTCGGAAGAGGATCGTCGATGTTTTTGGGCTGTAGCAGTATTTTACGTTTTATTTTATAGAGACAAGTTAAGCTTCCCTCCATCCCCTTTTTTACGCCACGCTATCACATTCTTGTGTTGTCCTAGCCATAAAATTGTGATGAGCAACAGATGCAGCACATTCACAAGATTTTTATAGAGCAGGGGGGGACTAAAGCATCCGATGCTAAAATGAACTCAAGCCATTGCGACATCTTTGTGTAATTTCAATAACGTGCTGATGTTGTTCATTGGCAAAGGTTAATAGCGTCTTCAATTACCACTCAAAGCACCAAAAAGCAGGTGAAGCTGCTATCAATGAAGCAAACGTAGCAATAAGTGTCTATAAATCCATCACTTTGCATATCCTACACTCAGTTAGTTACGCCTTAATGGCGAGTGAAGTGCCTGCATTGTGGGATAAAATAAAAAAATAAAAATAAAACACTAGCTGTAAAAACAAAAATGTCACAGCGAATGCTTCCAGGGAGATTTTGTTATTTTGCGATTTGCTTTAATGAGAGGTATGTCAATGTCAATTGGATGACTGTTTTCTAGTTGATGTGTACTGCTGGTAAATCTTGAACTCACAAGTTCTTGTGTTGGTTTTTCTTAATTGTCATTAGGTAGTGCTCAAGGACATGTAGGAATAAATACTGGTAGCCATGCTCAGCCATACCTGAGCAATGGCAAAACTGGGGTTCTGGTGATGGTGACGTCATTCTGTGTTATTGATGGACTCAGACACCGGAACGTTGTATATCTGGGCTCATTTGATGAAGTGAAATATTCAGGCTAGAATCTTTTGCGATATTGTTTTGACAACACTTTATCCGAAGGAATCCCTGGTCTTTGCCACATAGATGGGTTGCACCACCGTTTCAAACACCGTCATCATGTTTATTGATGATCAGAGGAAATTCCAACGCCGTCAATCTTTTTGAATGGTTAACAGATGTTTAGTGCTCCAAGGTTTTGCTTTAAGCTTACCATTGTGCGGACGTCAATTTCCCTCCAGATTAACTTTACGGCAATTCTTTTTGGGAGACGTTCATGACATATGTTGAATGGTATTGCAGACATTGAGTTATGTAGTGGAAATCATAAGATGGTCTGGGAAACTAGGGATTTACAACAAACAACGGAACACCAAAATTCATTACATTACATCTTCATAAAATTACAGCATTACAGCTACCTAACAGTTCGAATACCCCAAAATTTTGTTGCATAAACCTTTTATCACAAACATCTTACAGCTGGCAATCACAAAGTACCTTGGTATAGTGTTTCTGTCTGCCAATTGTGAACCTGTCATATAGACGTCGTCCCACGCTCCCTTATTCCAAAACACGCTAGCAACACGCACACACAGTAAACACAGTAAACGGGTCTGGTAAAAAAAGACATACCGTACTTGTAAAAATCACGGTAAACCGTCCTCATCTTCCTCATGTGCTGCGTCATGTGCCTTTCTTTTTGCATTTTGCATGATGAGGGTGTGTTTAGGTGAATTTAATTTATGCACAAGCCAAGAAGTTGCAGTCTTCCTCGGCGCATATATTCCACCGGTCTAAATCTTACCTTTTGTACTCGAGCGCCGCTGGCGGCTGTTAAAAAAATTACATAAATTGGCCCCATCACTGAATAAGCCGCAGGGTTGAAAGTTAGCGGCTTATAGTCCGGAATTGAATGGTTAACAGATGTTTAGTGCTCCAAGGTTTTGCTTTAAGCTTACCATTGTGCGGACGTCAATTTCCCTCCAGATTAACTTTACGGCAATTCTTTTTGGGAGACGTTCATGACATATGTTGAATGGTATTGCAGACATTGAGTTATGTAGTGGAAATCATAAGATGGTATCTGAGCTTGCCATGGTTGTATAAGCAGTATAATTATCCTTTAAAATAAACAAGGACCCATCTTTTGCTAATTACCCTGGTACTTGTCTGCAAATTCAAAAATATCCAGGAAGGCATTACGGTCAATCATGGACAATCCATCGCATCCACTACACAGCATTATCTCCAGACAGAAGAGCAGTTTTAGCGACAGACTGCTGTCACTGTCTTGTACTACGGACAGACCGAAGAGATCTTTTCTTCCTCATGCCATGAGGCTCTTTAACTCTACCCGGCAGAGTAAAAGCCCACAGTAAACCACACCACCTACATTGCATATTACCGAATCTTATTGCAAAATGTATTCTGTGTAGCACTATTTAGTTATTCTATATAACACGCTACAGTGGGCATTTGCACGTCACACTGGGTATTTGTATATTGTATTCTTTTTGCTTTATTATTGTATTGTTCTCAGCTCAGGGATGCTGCTGGAAATGTGAATTTCCCTTCGGGGATGAATAAAGTATCTATCTATCTATCTATTAGAATTTGAAAGTTCCCAGATTATAATCACTTGTTTATGATCAAAGAAACACTATAATTGTTTATTATTTGAAACAAGGCCATAGGAGCTATGGCTGGCGGTCAGGGGGTCCAGAGCATAATCATTCTTGATATTTAAATAAACAGTTGAATTACTCTTTACAACAAACAAGGTTGTAGAAGCTGTGGCAGGGAATAGTCCCCCAAAATAAACACCCCCCCCCATATCCATTTTTGGGCAGACACCTCCTTATGCTCAGACAGAAACGTGAAATGTTCAGAATAGCCAGAAATTCGTATAATGGCAATAAATTAAAACACCGGAACACTTTTCCTTATCGGCTGCCATACTGATCAATACGTTGCACAGAATGACATCACTTCCTCTATCAACAAAATCTTCAGAGTCCTCGTCATGTCTAATCGTATAGGTCTATGGTAGAGAAATATTCATTAGTCAATGTTTATGGGTGGATTTTCCCCGATTTTCACGAGTTATTAGATAACCAAACCCCGCAATTCCAGCCCCTAATGCTGAGCGCCAAGCAGGTAGGACTCTGTCAAGGCTCGAACCTGTGACCTCCCAGTCCCGGGGTGTGCACCCAACCCTAACGCCACCGAGCTGGTGTTATTCAATGTTACTTACCACCCGTATGTTAATATTTTTGACAGTCAACAGCCAATTAGAAATCACTCAGTAGTGTAACTCCTGATCGGTTGACAATCGTGGCTCGAATGTAGCACTTTGTTTCGATGGCATCAACAGTGTAGAGAGGACGCAAGCATATTCATCTATTGTGAGCAAATGATGAAACGGTTCTGTACATAGAAACACTTTATCTTATGTACGAAACACATTTTATATGAACAAATCACACATTTCGTGCATGGCATTTTGGAGTACGCTTATGTATTTCATAATGCCATTGCGTAATTGTGGCTGATTTTGAATGCCGTAGACTTGCAGTTTTTTTGTGTTTGAATCAAAATCTCATGTTGAAGTTCTCGTTGTTTGGTGTTTAGTTTAACAACAGTATTTTTTCAGAACTGCCATCACCGAGTATCTCCCAATATATCTACCATTCCTCAAATGATTGCCCTTAACAGAAAATTAAAAATGATAAACAACAAATTAATAAATGGCATATAGAAAACTCGTATGTCCGAAACACCCAGTTTTTATGGCTCAACTCCATATTTTTATTGATCTCTACACGGATTTCCCCCAAGTCTCTTGCTTTCAGGCCGCAACATAAATACTGGTCTTAAATATCGACTTTGTTTTATGAATGTTTTCATGTCGTGAATAACGATGCGATATAACCTCACCGTCATTCAAAGTGCGTTTCCAATCAGCCTCAGTGTGTAGTGACATTGAACAGAAAACTCAAACAGACTGTAATCAAGCTCTTTTGGATTGCCGTCAGTATCAAACATGGACTTTTGAATAATGTTGTGTTTGTAGAATAAAAGCTTCCCACCTATTTTATTTAGTTTTGGGCAGTGGCCATTTTGCCATTTGCTCCCCACTGAAAATTCAAAATCTGGCCTGGGTGCAAATGTGATGATGTCATCCTGCACAACATCAAGTGTAGACTTGCATGCCCTGAGAATGGATAGCAGAAGTCAAATAAAATCCAATTTATTTGTAAAGCCCCTAATCACAGTATCCAAGTACTGCACAGGCCATAATTACAACAACCACTGATCTAAAACCTACGTGCAGGAACGAAAGAAACCAAATGAAAAATATAAGAAACCTTGAAGGGACCAAACAAGAGGTAATTCCCCTTTCAGGCCGCAATAGATGTTTCCTGGGCAGCAATACACAATACATAGTCAACATCAACCATAAACATACCTCACTCCGCTACCAGGCAGGCAGGGGAAAAAGACATGAAAACAAAAGTGTGACGTCGGCATTATTCATACGCTAAAGAATATAAGTGCGATGTAAACACTTAGTGGTATTCACCATCAGTGGGGCCCTGAATGAAGAACCCTCTCGAGCCTACAGATTTCTTTTTGGCTCTTGGAGTCTCAAGTAGACCAGCATTTTACTGCTTGATTCATTTTCCACAAATATGATTTTGATGTTTTAAACGGGCATGCATGAATTATTTTATTGTAAACATTTTCGCTTCACGCACATGTACATTCTATCATTACCACTGAATGTAAACAAGTCGTCACTGCTGCAATTTTTTGAGAGACAAAAACGCACTAGGGACAGCCGTCTTCGTTTATATTCAGGGCAAAGATTCTCCATACTTGAGTGACAGTAGTATTCTCTATTAGAGTCTTAGATGTTTCCCCCCCCAATCTTAAAAATGTAACCAGGGCAACGCCACTCCTGCCTGCGGTAAGCCAGTCTGCATCCTGTCTCTCTGATCCTCTTTATTGTGTGTGTGTTCGTGTTGTATGCACGCCTCTCAAGTTTGAGTTTAAAAAAGAAAAGTGTGACGGAGCAAGCTTGCCAATCTCCCCCATGATGCTTTGCCATCTGCTATGTTTGTGTGAGTTTTTTCCTCATCTTTAGTGTGTGTTGCTGTGTGTATTTTACCTAGCGGGTGTGCATGGATTTGTAAGTGTCACTCGCCTAGAGGTTGCAAGGTCGCAGGGAGCGTGAGGTAATATCAGTCCCAGCCGCTCCCAGCTTGTGACTAACGCAGCCTCTCCCTCGAATTATCAAAAGAATGGCACACAAAGGCATGAATAATTGAAAACAAGGGTTATTTTGGAGCTGCATCGTGAGCACTATTAGATCACGGGCTGGAGTGTAAACATTCAGAAACAAAAGTGGCTGGGAAATGGTTAAAATTCTATATAACGTTGCGGTGCAATGCAGTGCAATGCGAATGAATATGTTTATATTTGTTTTCACATTCAAATTCAACAATCATAGACCTATAATTAGGGCTGCAACTAACGACTGTTTTAATCGTCGACCACTTTTTGACTATTGAAACGATAAGTCGAATGAACAAATGATTATTATTATTTTTCTTGAATTTCCAATACATTTGATGTAATTATGCATCAAATTAGCAGCACGGCGGCGCAGTGGTTAGCGCGTGTGCGGCACAGTTCTGAGGTCGTGGGAACCTCCTGCGTGGGTTCAAATCCAGCTCCCGACCTTACTGTGCGGAGTTTGTATGTTCTCCCCGTGCTTGCGTGGGTTTCCTCCGGGCACTCCAGTTTTCTCCCACGTTCCAAAAACATGCATTTCAGGTGAATTGGCCGGTCCAAATTGTCCCTAGGTGTGAATGAGCGAATGAGTTGTCCCGTGTGCCCTGCGATTGGCTGGCAACCAGTTCAGGGTGTCCCCTGCCCACTGCCCGGAGATGGCTGGGATGGGCTCCAGCCCCCCCGCGACCCTAATGAGGATAAGCGGTACAACTGATGAGATGAGATGCATCAAATTATAATAAACACAAGAAAAATGGGAAATAAAAAATACATATTTTAATGGACATACTCCGGATTTGTACTAAAATTAAATAATAATGCAAATCTAAAACCAATTAGGCACAGTGGTCGCTCAGCAGAGAAAAAAAATAGATGAATGAACCTCTGTCCATTTTTTAGGGGCAGGCAAATAAATAACCGATCAAATTAGAGTAAATATTTTTACCCCTGTAAAGAAAGAACTGGTTCATTAGCAACAGTAGAACAGTAAATAAAACAATTATAATGTGTATTTTGTGAAGTACATTCAGTGGTAAACCTAACAATTTTCAACAGTCTGAAATCAAACTTAGTTTTTTTCTTTTCAAACATTTTAACAACTGACGTTTGTTCTTTGGACTGCATGCATTTAATTTCACGTTGGTCAGGCACATTCTGGCATAACGTTCAAACTCTCTTTTATGACAAAATATACACGAATATAATGTACAATCAAATTGTATTGGCTTGAACGTCACTTGAATTTTACCCAGGAAAGTCATTCTCCGTTTAGTTCAACTGTCCGAGTACCGTTTAAATATTCGTGGGTCACCAGGCTATCGCCATGATATGCAAGGTCTTCTTCTTTTTTGCAAACTTGGCAAGTAATCTTTTGATCTGTCGTATCTAAGCTTAACTGCCTCAAAACCTTATAGGTTTTGGTACGTTGTTGATGTTGACGTCACCATTTCTGTATGTTTATGTTACCGCTCGAGACAGACGCCATTGCACATGTGCGACTTTCAGCAGAGATTATATCTATGTAGAAAGGTCTCTCTCTGTTGGTAAAATGTATTTTATCGATTATTGTTTAAATTGTTTACTGATCGTTTCAGCCCTACTCATAAAGAGAAAATATAACTTTACTAGAATCCAGTATGCTGCAGAATGATCGCTTGTTGTCATGGAGACAGGATACGTAACCCACCTCCTCCTGGTGAAATGCATCACGGGTAAAATAGGGCAAGGTGGCGGAAAAAAAGTCTTACAGGATCTCCCAGGGGAACAGGGCCTCGTTGAATAATATTACATCAGTGGGATGGCTTGCATTTCACCACCTGAGCTGGTGTGTCATTATCTATTGCTGCAATAAATAGCACATGTATCCCCCATCTATCCCTCTGTCTGGATGACCATCTGTGTTGTCATGTTGAAACGGTGATCAGCTCCCCCCACTCTCCCTCCTTGCCCCTTCCCACCCACCAATGCTTTCTCTTGTGCTGGCTCGACACTAAGAGATGATCAGACGCAGCGTGTTTTCAAGTCGGCCTTACAATGCATTGATGCTCACCAAAGGTCTTTTCAAAGCCTTGACAACCACAACACAACATTGGTTGTTGGATGGAAAAATTTGGCGGCATTCTGTCGAAAGCCATTTTGAAGTATTTAATAAAGGTCAGAAATGACACTAAACTCTATGAAGACTGAAGAAAGTAGACACTATACATTTGTCTGTGGCTTTCTATTTAGACACAGCACAAAAAAACAACATCAGACACTAATAAACAATAGGAAACAGCAACATATTTGTACAAAAACAACTGTATAATACAATATGATACATGTGCCCACAGGGAGTATGCTGAAGGCTAAAACTTTTTTATTGACTAACCCTATTGCACTTTTTTCTTGCAGGAAGAACATACAGTATTCCATACCGGCCAATTTATACATTTTCCTTATATCTCATACATCTTTGATCATTTCAAATTGTTTTTGCAATATGATCAATTTTGTATAGGAAAATAAAATAAAGTTAAAAAGTACTATTCTCGTCTTGCCCATTTTCGTTCTAATCCAGATCGTCTTAGTCAATGGTAGCAGACGACAATGTCATTAATAGATTGCGAATGCAGATTAAGTCTGCAAAAGTACTGACCGCCTTGTATATTAAGCAACAATAAATTTACGGCAAAAGATGCTGAAAGAATTGTTTGTTTCTTTTTTTTGGGTATAAACCCTTTGCACACTCGTGACCATAACCACAAAACAATGGTGCCGAGGCCATGAGTGACGGTGGTAAACCATGGTAATCAGTACTCCGCGTAGGTGAG
This sequence comes from Urocampus carinirostris, assembly GCF_059441175.1. Lineage (NCBI taxonomy): Eukaryota > Metazoa > Chordata > Actinopteri > Syngnathiformes > Syngnathidae > Urocampus > Urocampus carinirostris. Next base: position 33,169,336 of record NC_142349.1, read on the forward strand.
GCCAGTAAAAAGTAGACAACAACAAAATAAAGACTATGCTATTCAACACAATTGCCAATGAATAATCAAGCAAATATTGTGCAGCTATTGGATGAGGTGGCCCACCTTGTCAAAAAGCGCATAGAGCGGTGCAAATAAATATGACTTAACTATTTAGAGAAACTGAGGATAGCAGAGTCAAGTCCCGACCCATACCTTCTTCCTCCTGACATATCTAACTAATTGTTCAGTCCGCCTGACTTCTGTCCACATAATCAATACCACCATAATGCAAATGGAGTATCCCCATGCAGCGGCAATGATCTAACTAGCTTATAAAATTCTGGATGCTTACCAGTTCTTTGTAGCTAGATGGGTTACCCGTACACTTTGCTGCACCGACAAGGGGGAGGCACTTCATACAGGCAAAGGTATGCTAATATGTTTTATCCTGGGTGCCATCAATTCTCAAATTAATTCCAACCGAAAGCTGGTCAAATTGTTGATCATTTTTATTTTAGCTACAGCACTAGCTCACTTAACCTCCTGTGTGGGTTCAAATCCAGCTACCGGACTTCCTGGGCGCAGTTTGTATGTTCTCCCCGTGCTTGCGTGGGTTTCCTCCGGGCACTCCGGTTTCCTCCCACATTCCAAAGACATGCATTTCAGGTGGATTGGCCGGTCCAAATTGTCCCTAGGTGTGAATGAGAGAGCGAATTGTCTGTCCCTGTGTGCCCTGTGATTGGCTGGCAACCAGTTCAGGGTGTCCCCTACCCACTGCCCGATTGCTGGGATGGGCTCCAGCACCCCCGCGACCCTACTGAGGTTAAGCGGTGCTGCTAATGAGATGAGATGAGACTAGCTCACTTTTTGGTAGCTACATTGAGTGTCTATGAGGTGACTCGTACCTACGTATCATAAAAATGCTCGAAAATACTTCAAACGCTGCTACTCCCTCCGAGTGATTGCAGATATCTGTCGCCATCTTCTGTCTTCATAAAAGAGATACGATAAAATGCTAAATTGGGCTTACAAGTTTGCCTGTTTGCACAGCCCACCGCACAGCAAGAAATCACCATCGTTAACAGTCGGGGTTATTTATACTTGTTTCAACTGCCAATTCAACTATTGTGCACCCAAGTGCTTTTGCTGTTCATGGGACTCAATTCCCGCGAATGCAACGTGACGTCAAGAGCAAAAGGTCTATATAAAATAAACCTGTTTACACAAGTTTTGATTCTACATAGTCTGTCTCTCTGTAGGTTGTGTTTTTAAGGTTTATTAATGCCTAATAATGGGAATTGTAATCATTAAAAACGGGAGAAAGCGGCTGAGGTTGACATGTTTGATATTCAAATAAAAAAAAGCACACAGAACACAAAGGGGAAATTAGAAAAAAAAGACATTTCAGACATGCAATTATTTTGGGCGGCAGTGGCTCAGGAGGTAGAGCGCTCGTCTTGGGATCAAGAGATCGCAGTTCGAATCCCGGTTCCTCATGTGGAAGTGTCCTTGGGTAAGACACCGAACCCTTAATAAGCAGGTTAGCAGCCTTACATGGCTGCATGGCCGCTATTGGGAAATGTGAAGCACACTATATAGCGCTTTAGGAAGTCTTGACTTGAAAAGCGCTATATAAATGCAGATCATTTCATTTTCATTTCATTTCATGACGCTAGACTTCTGCAACGATACCCAAATAAACTCTTGATTTCGATCTTCTTTAGCCTATTTATCAAAAACATGTATAGTATATACTTTTTAAATAACTAAAATTAAGGACATTTTTAAGGTCATCATCTAAATCAGGAGTCACCAACCTTTTAAAGCTCAGAGCTATTTTTTTTGTTACTGATTAGCGCAGAGGGCTACCACTTTGACATGCATTACAAAATAGAATGTTAATACTATCTTTTCACTATGTTATTCCCAGGTTGTAATTATTTGTGGTTACTATAGGCTCAGTCAATCACTAAACATTATGCAAATTAAAACTCAAATTTCCAAGAAAATCACAACTACCCCTTATATATTTTCAGAAACAGTCGGCGGGTTACTCAGGTAACCTTAGGGGGCTACGTGGTGCCCGCAGGCAACACGTTGGATCTTAATCATTCCATATTGAATTACTTTTCACTTTGCAAATGTATTTTCAATGCTGTATGTGAATATTGGACCTTAAAGTTATGGATTCCTCTTATTTGATAAGTTTCTGTTCTGTAAAAAAAACAACGTTTGTTGGGAGTTTATGCATACTTTCTTTATACAGTATACCAATAATAGATTTTTGAGTTTAGCTATATCTTCAAGTTTTAACTTGTTTGATTTAAGAAACACTTGTTTTGTATGTTTGTTGGACCAACTGTTCATGGATTTTGGAAAAATCCCTCTAGGTATCTTCTTGCCACATTGGTTTCTTATTCGTTATTTAGGGAAAGCATATTTTATATTGAACATTTCCGAATGTTTTGAATATATAATTATATTATTATTACATATATTATAATTTTTTATAAATAGAATTGTATTTACTGAAATAAATATTATCTCATCTTTAGTAAAAATTTGTTTGAGCTCATGTGCAATTAATTGACATTCGATTAGGATTTCTATTATTACGTTCCGGGATTATGAGATTAGCATAATTATTTGGGTCCGATGAAGACGGCATAAGCGTTGCTCATGGCTCAGTCAAAGACCAACCATGGTTCTGTGTTGAAAAAATGCCATATTTAGATGTAAAACATAGTAGTGGCTATAAATACTTTGGATTGATTCTTATTTAAAAGGGACACTGTGTAATATCTGAAAACTAGATGTCACTATAACCTATTGCATATCATTCATTGTCCAGACCCAATTGGGGAGTTGCGGAACGACTGCACAGAAACACAGATTAGTGCAGTAATGGAGGTCTTTATTCGGACAGGTTTTGATGCACAGGATGTCAAAGGCGAGCTTTGAGATGCAAGGAAGGGGTCGGTGATCTGGTAAACTCACTCAGCAAAGGCGACAGTCTAAGGGTTAGGCAGGCGGCAAGGGTTCAGTACACTGGGAAAAACAATGCTGTGACAAGAGCGTTTAGGACAGGACAAAATAGTGAAGAGGGAGAGGTGTGATTCGAGGGTAATCGGGACGAGTGAGACCACCAGGTTTGGGGTGGAAATTAGAGGCGGGAAGTGAGTGACCAAATAAGGTAAGGTCAGGCAAGAGGGAGAGAAAACCAAAGCTGAGTGCAGGAATGTGACAAGAATTACGTTTTTTTTTCGTCACAACAAGGAAGGACTAAATAATACACAATGTACTTTCAAGGGCTGACATTTAGGACAATGAAAGTGAGTCACTTGAACCCAAATTAGAGTGGGGCTAATGCTTATTAAATTGCTGACAAACAGATTGGAAACATCAGCTCCCAATGTTTTCTTTTCAATGCCATAACAGTGCGTTTTTCGCTCCATGGCTTCAAACCCGAGCGCCAGAGGCCCGCCCTGCATCTGCTTTGGCTGGCTCCTTCCAATAACGCAGCTGCAAGCTTGTTGTTTGAACGCTTTCGACGGCCCGGCGGCAGCTGGAGGGCCGATGCTGAGCAGCTGGGCGCGGGAGAAAGGATTTGGCCATGAGCGTGAGGTTAGAGTGCGCTAGAAAAGATGGATTGGCAAGGGGGTGCAGAGGATGGCTCTACCAGAGGTTAACTAGGAGCCATAAGATAGGAGAGGGGGGGGATGAGCAGATTTCATGAATCCGCCACCTAACGCAGGAGCGAGATGTGGGAAAGATAAAGGGTTTAGGAGGCTGGGTATATAGGGAAGTGAGAGAGAAGGTGTTTGTCATCAAGTGAAAGACAACTGCAACAAAGATAGAAAGGGTGAGACTGAGGCCACGGTCAGAAATAATGGCGCCAAACTGGAGTGAGGAGAAACGACACACATCGAATCAAATCAAAATGTAAAGCACCTTTCAAGCAGTGAATCCAATCGCTTTTAGAAAATCACTGTTATATATTTCTTTGGTCTCTACGTTTTCTTACAGCACATACCCATGGATTTGGGATTCCCTATACTGGATAACATCAAAATAATGTTTTCTTTACCTATTTGTTGAACCTCTTTTTCATTCATTTGAATTGTAATTCAAATTTGAAGTCCATTATTGTGTGGCACGAAAACAGATTTAGGCTGTAAAGGTAATTTTTGAGACTAATAATTTTAATACATTTCTCAACCAACACCTTCAACCAAGTAAAAGTGTTCTCTACTATATTTTATGTTAAATGTTGTCTATTATCTTGTCTATTGTTCATTATCCCTGGAGAATCCTCAGGTGGTGATGTGCTTCTTGGGTCCAATCCCTGAAGTGTGTGCCGAATAATTTAGGTGAGTTGGTTGGTTCATGAACGGCCAGTAGATGCATCTGTTGATGACGTATGCGTTGAGGTTTGCTTCCCTGCATAGCGGTACACCACATGACTGATTCGGGAAATGATTTGCTAGGGTTGAGTGTAGTTCCAAATTAAAGCGGCAAAAAAACGCCATGGACCCCTTAACTTGCCTAAAAACTTTGAACAAATGTCCAACATTGAATGAGTTCGATACAAATGAATAAGTACTTTATTTTACCTCCTTATTTGACATTTGTACGAAGTAACACAGAGAAATTCATGTTAAAACTACTAAAAAACATGCATGTCAGTTTAATTGAGCGGTCCAAATTATCCCTAGTTGTGAATAGGCGAATGAGTTGTCTGTGTCTGTCTGCCCTGCCACTGGCTGACAACCCGTTCAAGGTGTCCCCTGCCCACTGCCCGAAGATAGCTGAGATGGGCTTTAGCATTCCCGCTACCCTACTGAGGATAAACAGTACAGATAATGGATGGATGGATGGCTATACACAGTATATATATATATATGCCATAAGTGTAGAAAGTGCCCAATGGTTATTCGCGGATAAACATGGTAGCTCTGCATGGTGCGCCTTATGTATGAAAAATGTATGACGAAATACTATATTCAGGGGGCACCTTATTAGCGGGTACGTCTAATAGTGAGAAAAATACGGTAAGTAAAGATAATTAACTAAAAGCCATGTTAAAATGTGGGTCTTATCAAATCTCAGGGGTCTCCGACGACCTGATGTCCTCCAACATAGCATTCCTTAGGCAAGGACCAAAGTGAGCAAACATGAGCGCCTTGTACAGCCGGAGCAGCCGTGTTAGATTAACAACGGCAAATTGAGTTTCTCTAAAAGGGAATTTACTTATCGTACGTCTGCTGGAGCTTGAATGAGCCTTGATTCTTCTTATCATACTGTCCAATTGAAAAAAGAGGGACATGTTGAAAGCTTTTCTACTCAACCTCGATTACACCGGCCACAGATAAGAGCGAGGCTACGAAGCGGTGAACGAAATGGAGCCTGCATATCAGATGGATGGATGCGCTTTTCCAGTTTTGCTATTTTTAGAGGAGGAAGTGGCAGCCAGTGATGTGTCGAAGCGGGTCATTAGCTTGATAAGTAGACGGGCGAGTCTTTGAATATGTAACGTAACAGAAACGCCGCTTTGGTTTAGGAAAACAGGGCAGTACGGGTCAGTGCTAATCTCGGCGCGCCATTAGTGCCCACACGGCAGTGAAGGCGACGCTCCTCGTGCATGCTGATGCATCAATGACAATACGGGCTATCAAGCGCTGAGACATGCTTTGTCACGCTCGGGCTTCTCCGACATGGCGGCCCACTCCAGTTAGGAACATGGATGATCTCCCTCTTTAGACTAACGCTGCCATATCACAAATTGGAATATCTACTATTTAATCATTTGAATTTCCCCCAAATTGTCATTTCCCATTGGGATTGATACTGAATGACCAAGCTCCAACAATTGAAAAGTCCAATCATTACAATTGACAACTTGGCGCAACATCTCACATGTCAGAATATAGCTTATACTGGCACCAGAGCTGCAACAATTAGTCGAGATTGTCTACAAAAATCAATCATAGAAATAGTTGTCAATGAAATCCCATGTTGAGCACTGTAACCAGACACATTTTTCCAACAGAGTGAAGCATCTCTACTTAATATAATCTCTGCTGAAAGTCGCTCGTGCGAAATAGTGTCTCTGTCTCGAGCGGTAAAATACAGAAATGACAACATCGAGATCTAGTGCGTGTACCAGAACTTCTAAAGTTTGGGAGCATTTTATTTTATTAGTTTTATTTACCGTGAATATAACATTTATATATAAAAAACTTTACAGTAATACATAACCCATTTAAATAGAACAGTTTAACGAAATGGAGTCTGACTCGCCTCTGTAAGTTTCAAGTAACATTCCAGCCAGTACACTTTTGATGACATGCATTGTAAATATTATCTGAATATATTTTTCAATAAAAGAGAGCTTAAGCATTATGCCAGACTGTGCTTGGTTTGAAATGCAAAGCATGCAGCACAAAGTACAAACGTCAGCTGTTAAAACGATAAAAATGAAAATCCTCAGTCGTTAAAAACAGACTGGTTTCAAACTGTTGCATATCGTTAAGTACCTTTTTACATACTTTGCAGTTACCTAACTACTTCCTGTTCATTTACTGTTCTATTGCTGCTAATGAGCCTATTCTTGTGTACTGTTACTCAAAGCTAAATCTCTCGCACCCTGGTCATCCTGGGAGGGGGATTACCACTTGTGATGCCCCCTTGTAAGGTTTCTTATTTTCCTAATTTTTGTCATTTTAAGAATTATTTTTCACCAAGATCATACTTTAAACAAGAAAAATATTCTCCAACAGCGATATGAGAACGTGTTGCGCAATTCAAGGATATTTATTTTTCTTATTTAACGATAAAAACAAGTATAAAATAGTTCAATTTATATATGGTTTATGCAAAGCCTGTCAATGTCTTATTTTCCTATTATTTACAGAACATTTGCTATCGAAATCCAATATTGCTAAGACGCTAGGCAAACATTCCAATAATGAATCAATACGAAGGAACGTCACACATGCAGAGGCGAAGGGCCTTTCAAACAGTCCTCTCTGATGGCAATATTTTATGAGGTGCTCTCATTTGAATGGGAACATTGTCATTAGTTGTTGGTTAACAAATCCATCAACTCCGGTCATTCACAACTTCAGCAAAAATAGGTACCGATCTGATTATAGATTTATGCATGATGAAAAGGCAATACAAAAATAATACATATCAAGCAACACTTTCACCAATGTCTTTTCATAATACAGATGGGTGACCTTTCATGAGAAAAAAATAACTGGATGGCTTCACATGCCGATGAGGTGTTTGCCAAATTAAGAATCATTGGTCTCACTATCCTCTGCCATGAGGTAAGATAATTGCGTGCTTTGCTCTGCATCTGCAGATGCTCAGCGCAGTAATACATTAGATACTAATTGTACTTAAAGTATTTTTAGTATAACGATAAAATTCAGCAATTTTGAAATAGAAAATGAGGCGCGAACCCACCTTCCTCACTCGGCTGCACGTTACTGCTGGCTCTGGCCGTTCCTAGGATCAGTCTTCCACACCATTTTCTTTACCACGGATAGGTTAAATGTCTGACTAGAGTCCTGCAGCCCTGCCAAATAATAACATTGATAATAATATCTATGATAATAATTAGCCCAATTTCACTGTGTAATGACTATATCAATAGGGATCTGGATGACATTGGAAAAGGAATTTGATTTTATCTCATCACAGTATTTTTTACTAATTGTACCACAATGTACAACAGTGTTTTGGTTGAACTCTTTCCTGTAATGCTCCATAAAAACATCCTACAACGTGGCACGATAAGTAAAATAGTGAGATTATCAGATGGTATCTATCTAGTTATCTATCTACCTTGGTCATATCCCTTAAGAGGGGTGACCGACAGCAAGACAAACACATACAATAACAAAGAAATTAAAAGGGGGAAAAAAATAGCAAAAAACACACACAAATATTTTTGGACCATGGCCAACCCAATTGCCCAAACACCCAAACAAGTTAGGCACCTCGGCACCTAAATTGGTCATGCTTTCGTCCCTCCAGATGAAATGGGACACCAGAAAGCGGCCATGTCACTCGGGTCAGGGTGACACAACACACTCTTTTGTTCAACAGCAGAGCCCGACAGCTTTCACTGGTTTACCCCTGCTGCATCATACGGGTGCCCAGCCCATCCTTAAGAACGCGTCCACAATCCCACTATCCTTTCACAACACCTCTCCACTCATTCCTATCACCAACAAGAGCTCTAGCCTCCACTATATTTAGACCTCTTTCCTGCAGTGCACTCATAGCACCATCCATCCACGTCAATCGCGGCCTTCCTCTTGGTCTCCTTCTATTCACTTCTGCTCTGTAGATCCTCTTCAACATTCGCTCCTCATCCATCCTCTCCATGTGTCCAAGCCAACCGAGTACTCTCTTATCAACACGCTTGCTCAGTTCCACGACTACTCCAGTTCTGTCTCTCACAATTTCATTTCTCAATCTATCCAATCTTGTCACTCCTAACATACTCCTCAAACACTTCATCTCAAAAACATTCAACTTCCTTCTTAACTCTGCGTTCAGGCTCCAAGTCTCTGCACCATACAACACAGTCGGCACAATCACACTCTCATACAGTCCCCTCTTAACATCCATACTCATACTCTTGTTGCTCATCACTCTCCTCAGAGCACCCAAAACCTTGCTTCCTTGATTCACTCTGTGCAATACCTCGCACTCCATTCCACCAACTGCAGCCACATCACAACCCAAGTACCTAAAGCTTTCAACCTCTTCCAGCACCTGTTCATGCAACCTGATTTCTATTGTCATGCCCACTCCATCACGTGAACACTTCATCACCTTACTCTTCCCAACATTGACACATAATTTACGCCTATCACATACTCTTCCAAACTCCGTTACCAACTTTCTCAATGTTTCCTCAGAATCAGCCACAAGCGCTGTGTCATCTGCAAACAACAACTGACTTACCTGCCACACTGTTCCACTGTTGTCCATCATCTCTACACCTCTGCCAAATACTCTTGCATTCACCTCTCTCACCACACCATCCATATACACATTAAACAGCCATGGTGACATCACACACCCCTGTCTCACACCAGTCAACACAGGGAACCACTCACTTGTCTCACTCCCTACTCTTACACATGCTCTGCTGTTCATATAAAAACTCTTCAATGCTTAAAACAACTTTCCATCCACTCCATACATTACCATCACTTGCCACAATGCCTCTCTATCATCTCTGTCATACACCTTTTCCAAGTCCATGAAAGCCAAATAAACATCCTTACCTTTTGCAAAATATTTTTCACTCACCTGCAAACACCTAATCCACACATCCACTTCCTTTCCTGAAACCACTCTGCTCCTCTATCACCACCTCATTTGTTCTTTCGTTCTCGCTCTTAATCAAGACTCTTCCATACAGCTTACCCGGCACAGACAACAAACTGATACATCTTGAATTGCTACATTCATACTTATCACCTTTACCCTTATACAATGGCACCATACAGGCACTACACCAATCAACAGTTCATCAGATGGTATCTAAAGCTTTTTATTTGTCATCTACAATCATAGTGGACTAGTGGTTGGATTTAGGGCTTTCACCGGCGTGATCCCAGATTGAGTCCCGTTGCATTCAATGCTGCGTATGACATGAATAAACACAGAATAAACAAAAATAAGGCAGTTTCTTTTCTTTCTTTTTCAGCTCTGTACCAAAATACCCACCCACGGCCGACCACTGACTCGGAGGATTTTTTTGTTTTCGAATTATTGTTTTATAAATGCAAAGGCGGTTGAGATCTTCCGGGACTCCCGAATGTGCTGGCCCCGGTCAGATTGGATTGAAATGGCAACACAAGCTGACATTTGTTTGGACAGAAAAGAATGAGTTAATGCCCTGCGATTGGCTGGCAACCAGTCCAGGGTGTCCCCTGCCCACTGCCCGGAGATGGCTGGGATGGGCTCCAGCACCCCCGCGGCCCTAATGAGGATAAGCAGTACAGCTAATGGATGGATGGATAAATGAGTTAATAGAATGTTGGTAAATAATTTAATACATCGTCTCCATTAGGTTTTTCTGTAATTAACCACCGACATTTTCTGCATATGAACAAAACTATTGAAACACTTGTTTTTCCAAAGCATAGCAAATGAGGCCAGAAGGAAGGATTTCTATCACTCCACAATCTCCTGTCGCACCATCCATTATTCTCGACTGCTTATCCTGTTAAGGGTCACAAGTGAGCCGGGCTCTATTTTAGACGAATGAGAGTGAAAGACAGATTACACTCATCGGTCGATCACAGGTCACATATTGACAAACTAGCGTTCGCCCTCGGGTTTGGAGTAATTGCGAGTTTTCAGTCAACCTATTACTCAGGATGCTTTTATAACATGGGCGGAGACTGGATTACCAATGAGAGAGGAAAAAAACCTACGCAGAGGAAATTAAACCTGGCATAGGAAGCACAAAATTGTGATTTTCTCGGCTAGATGATGATTTTGACTTAGCTTTAAAAAATATCTATCTTGTTCATTTGAAAATTAGGTGTGACTAGCTCGTGATTGATTGATTGATCGATTGATTAATTGATTGAGGCTTTATTTAAACAACACAAAAAAAACAACATTGACTAATTACCAAAATGGAAAAAACTAAATATAGGCACACAAAAAAACAGATCTACAATACAATAATATAAAACTTAAACATGTGCCCAAAGGGAGTAGGCTGAAGCCAAAGCTTATAAATGCCTACACCTATTCCATTTTTCCCCTGGAGGGAACACACATTCAAAATTGAAACAATAAAACAGCACCATTTACAACAAAGAAAAATTAGAATTACATTTCAAACTTACAATAGCGTCACTAGTGACTTCTATTACATATAATACCCAAAGAATATATTCATATATCACTTTAGTATATTTATCTAAAATATTTACAGCATATTCTGGAAATTCTGAAAATTCGAGGAAATTCTGGTCCACCATCTGGCGTCTTAGGGGGGAAGCGGTGTGCCATCAACACTGTGTACAGTGCCGATGGGGCGCTGCTGACCTCGACCCGGGACGTTGTGAATCGGTGGGCGGAGTGCTTCGAAGACCTCCTCAATCCCACCGACACGTCTTCCTCTGGCGAAGCAGAGCCTGAGGACTCTGGGTTGGGCTCTCGTATCACTGGGGTCGAAGTCATCGAGGTGGTCAAAAAACTCCTCGGTGCCAGGGCCCTGGGGGTCGATGAGATGTTGTGGGCGTGTCACGATTGACGCGCCTCTGCAACATCGCGTGGACATCGGGGACAGTGCCCCTGGACTGGCAGACTGGGGTGGTGGTTCCCGTCTTTAAGAAGGGGGACCGGAGAGTCGGAGAGTGTGTTCCAACTACAGGGGAATCACACTTCTCAGCCTCCCTGGTAAGGTCTGTTCAGGGGTACTGGAGAGGAGGGTCCGCCAGGGAGTCGAATCTCGGATTCAGGAGGAACAGTGTGGTTTTCGTCCTGGCCGTGGAAAATTGGACCAGCTCTATACACTCTGCAGGGTCTTTGAGGGTGCATGGGAGTTTGCCTGTCCGGTCTACATGTGTTTGTGGACTTGGAGAAGGCATTCGACCGTGTTCCTCGGGAGGCCCTCTGGGGAGTGCTTCGGGAGTATGGGGTACTGCACAGTCTTATCCGGGCTGTGCGGTCCCTGTATGCCTGGTGCCAGAGTCTGGTCCGCAATGCCGGCAATAAGTCGGATTCGTTCCCGGTGAGGGTTGGGCTCCGCCAGGGCTGCCCTTTGTCACCGATTCTGTTCATAACTTTTATGGACAGAATTTCTAGGCGCAGCCTTGGTGGGGATGGAGTGCGGTTTGGGGGCCTTAGCATTGCGTCATTGCTTTTTGCAGATGACGTGGTGCTGTTGGCTTCCTCAAGCCGAGATTTTCAGCTCTCGCTGGAGCGATTCGCAGCCGAGTGTGAAGCGGCCGGGATGAGGATCAGCACCTCCAAGTCCGAGGCCATGGTACTCAGTCGGAAAAGGGTGGTATGCTCCCTCCGGGTCGGGGAGGAGTTTTTGCCTCAAGTGGAGGAGTTTAAGTATCTTGGGTTCTTGTTCACGAGTGAGGGTAAGATGGAACGGGAGATCGACAGACGGGTCGGTGCAGCGTCTGCCGTCATTCGGACCCTGTACCGGTCCGTCGTGGTGAAGAGGGAGCTGAGCTGAAAGGCAAAGCTCTTGATCTACCGGTCGATCTACGTTCCTACCCTCGCCTATGGTCATGAACTTTGGGTCATGACCGAAGGAACACGATCCAGGATACAAGTGGCCGAAATGAGTTTCCTCCGCAGGGTGGCTGGGTTCTCCCTTAGAGATAAGGTGAGAAGCTCAGTCATCCGGGAGGGACTCGGTGTAGAGCCACTGTTCCCCCGCGTTGAGAGGAGCCTGTTGAGGTGGCTCGGGCATCTGATAAGGATGCCTCCTGGACGCCTCCCTCAGAAGGTGTTCCGGGCAAGTCCCACCGGCAAGAGGCCCCGGGGGCGACCCAGGACACGTTGGGCTTGGGAACGCCTCGGGGTCCCGACGGATGAGCTGGAGGAGGTGGCTGGGGATAGGGACGTCTGGGCTTCCCTTTTAACGCTGCTGCCCCCGCGACCCGACCTCGGACAAGACAATGGATGGATGGATGGATGGATGGATTTACAGCATATGATTTTTTTAGAATTATGATATTTCATGGCTGATAAACCTATACCCTTTAACGTTCCCTATTTGAACATTACCAAATATCTATTGGTATATAAATGTCTTTTGGGGATTTTTTGAAATACATTTAAAGGTAGTTTGTTTTTGTCAAACCATTCTTTTACTTGGTTAAGTTCAATGGACATTTCCGCCTGCAATTCCTGTAGATTTGTATCCTAGAATAATATCATTGTGTCATCAGCAAATTGAATATCTTTTAATTTTGATGATACATAACATAAGTTGTTTGTATGCGATAAAGGTCCTAACACAGATCCTTGAGGTAATCCACAGCTAACGTTAATACAATTTTAATTGCTATCACCAATCTGTACGCATTACAATCTATTTAAGATGTTTTATTTTACCCAGTGATGAGCAATATCTCGTATTTCATGCTGCTGTAGCTTTTGAAGCAGCATATCAAGATTTATTGAGTCAAAAGCTTTCCTTAAATCTATGAAATTACCCATAGAAATCAACTCTTATTAACGGATTAGCATGCTATGTTCTAGTTTGTCCTTCATCAGTGTTGTGACAACAAAGAGAGGAAGACAAAGTTATTGATGACTGGACAGTGAACCATAGTTAGGCCAGAAACCGGGATCTAACCGAAGCTATCCATATATGCGAGGCTGTGCTTTTTTCTTTGACGGATGACGACCTCCCTTAAATCTGCCTGCTTTGATGTACCCATACATGCTGCTACTGCAGTTTTGCCGCATTCTGTCCCCTCAATGAAATGTTTTCTATTACTGCCGCATACTCCTGCGCTATTATTAATTGACTTCTTTATGTTCCACCATAACAGTGAAATCGAATTACTTAAGTTGGCGCTAAAGATGAATGAAATTATTATGACTTTTGAGGAGAGTATAGCAACTTCAAAATGTATCACGGCAGCTTATTTTACGGTTCACTTGCACGGAAGCTCATTACGGCTTGAGTCATGCGGCAAAAAAACAATTTCAGCTTGTTTCTTGTCTTAGTCAGTGCACAGTGGCGCTATTGTTCCGGTATTAGTTGAGTCGGGGCCGGCCCACATGGGTCCTTAATCCCAGTTTGAAGTGCTGCAGCAAAATCAAAAGACTTAATCCTGCATTAGCATGAATTTGCCTTTAATATTTCCCTTTTCATGAGGAGGTCTTTAAATTTTTGGATGAGTCCCCCTCATCCCCCTCAGAGTGCAGTGACATTTCACCAATGAATCGGAGATGCGGCGCCGAAGCTTTGGTCAGTTTTTGGCTGACCTTTGTGTATTTGTGTGTGTCTGCAGAGTGCCTACCCCTGCTGAGAGAAACCCCAACCTCATTTCAGTCATCTCCGAGCGGCCTACTTCAGGACCATGCATCCATCCGGGGGGCTGAGCCCAGTGTTTCGCCTCAGGACCGCCCCCCTGTTTCTTCTCCTGCATCTGGTCACCATGCTCATTAAAGTGAACAATATTTCTGCAGTGACAGGTATGTCCAATGTGTTTAACACCAAACGAAGTACAGTCGAGAGTCAGTTATGTTGTACCGTAATCCCTTGGTTATTGCATTTAATGGAGACCAGAACCCCCTGCGAAAATTGAACATCAACAAAATAGCTTCACACCTTCAAATAAGCCCCCAAGGGTTAAAATTACCTCCAGATGACATGCTTACCTGACTGAGAGTATACGACTGCAACAAAATAAAGACTAAAGATTTACAACTAAAAACACAAAGTTGCAGTTGAATAGTTGGCCTTTATAGTCATTAAACAAAAGTTCAACAAAATTGGATGGATTCTACGTTTAGTATAACAGAGAAATTTAGAGAGCGGCAGGTTATCTGCATGCTAGCATCAGGTATCCTTGGATTGAGACAGGTCTCCATCATGATTATAATACAACTGTCCCCAGGGCAATTTCCCATGAGTTGTAGCTCCAGTTCATCTGTTTCATTAGTAATAGATCTGACATTAGTAAAATGCAGGCTCTGCAAATATGGCTCAAGAAAATGGTTAGCCAGTAGGCCAGACCTGCAGCTTCACTATTTGCTGTCTGTCTCGACGCAGCATTTAGTCACTTCCCGAACCTGGAAATAATCCACAGAGCACGAGCTGGTGATCACCATTTCTTTGCGCTCTTCTGATTTTCTTTAGAACCCGGAGAAAACCCACGCAATATTTTCTTAATTTTCAAAAGGCACAAAAGACAAATTTACTTGATATAAAAATCCCCATTACATGAACAATAAAATAAAGAATCCAGTGTTATTCAGGTACAATCAGTAATCAATATTTTATATTTTAGCAAAAGTCAATCACTTCAAAGAAAAAAATAACGGCAATTTTCTTTCATCCACTAAACTACATAAAATAAAGTGCAACGAGAAGTAACGTACAGTAGAAACCCTAAATACACAACTATTTCTGGTGCATGACACAATAATGAATCAAGGTCGTCTCAGGGGCCAAAGAAGCCTTCCTGGGGGTTGGATCTGGCCTGCAGGCTTTGACTTTGACATATGTTTTAGAGGTTTCCTTTCTCATACACCCCAGCATCATCAGCAGGCACTGCAGAAACTTGACACACAATCTAGTTGATTTTATCTGCCTGTTATCAACAAGGGAAACTTCTACACCTGGCATGTCCAACATACGGCCCTTTTGGATGATTTAATCTGGCCTGCCATACATTTCTGAGTATGCCGAAAAATAAGCGCTTCTCTATCATTTCTATCAAATGTAAGGATTCTTAAAAGAAATTCAAACCAAAAGCTCCTTCTGACCATCAGATGTTAGTAAAAGACATACTCTCAGCCTTTAGTAGGCCCAGCCTATTATTTTGATCTGATGTAGTCTAATCCTATTGCTCATACGCTCCTTTTTGTAATAATTTCATATCAGTTTGACAATCAAGGTAAAAATTGTATATATTTTTCCATAGCTCTCACTCAGGTTTGTATAGCATTGTGAGTTGGTTCGGGTGTAAAACTGCATCCACTTTACTGTTAAAACAACTTTTAATGCCAAACATAAAGATATTTTTTTCTCAGTGTTTGTGAATAAATGTGTTATGCTTTTAATGGATCCCTTGTCATTTATGATTACCACATGTAGGATAGGTTCCTTAAGTGGGCTAAATGATAAAGCATAATTCCATCTTACCCTCACTCGTGAACTACTAAGTTTACATTCTTTAACAGATCCTGCCCGCCAGAGAACAGAAAATTTGGATCCGGCCCTAAAGCTAAACTGAGTTTGACATCCCTGCTATAGTCAATGCAGAGCTCAAGCTGTTGATATTAGATTTAAATTAAAAAAAAAAATCTGAAAACAAAGTGCAAAAAAACCCCATAATGACCGATATAACGAGCAGATCGACAAGAGTTGCGGCGAAATAACTGTCAGTTGTTATTAACTGCGGTCCACTCCTTAAGTTGGAAACCTTTCAAAGTTGTTGAGAACAGGCAGTCCTACATGATTGAGTTGCCATAGCAACAAAAGTTCTCTGATAGCAAGGAGTATTCCTCGGGAAATAGGCAGTATGTCTGGAAAGATTGCACATTGACATTGAAATTGTCCGTCAATCAGTTTTGCACATTTGGTGGTGCCTCCGCGCCTCGTTACCATCTAAGACAGACGTTCCCAAGAAATTGCACTCATTGCTGTCAATGTCAGCTGCTGAAAAATCAGCTATCAACATGATGGACCTTCATGTGATTATCTGAGGGACACGAGCAAAATTTGGCATGCATGTGTGTAGGAAATGTTGTGTGCTATCACAATGTGTGTGTGGGTGTGTGATAGAGGAGTGCAAGCAGCCTTGTGTGTACTTTGTAACTGGACTGCCGCTTGTTAATGTGTTTTGATAAGCCGGGAGGTCCCATCAGCATGTTTCTCATCATCATTTTGATGACAACATTTGCACTGATTTCCCGCCTCGGCGGTCAACACACACACAGTTTCACATGCACTTACACACTGCACAGGCTCGCTAAAATCAAACGTGCAAATTGCATTTTTTCGTTAGGTATTGTTGTAATGCTAATTTGAGAGCAGGCTATCTCCGCTGCCCTGTCAAGAAATCTTTTAGAATACAAGAGGTCGGCACCCCAAAATATTGAAAGAGTCATATCGGACCACAAAAACAAAAAACAAATTTGTCTAGAGCCGCAGAAAATTAAAAAGGCTTCTACTAAACGCTGCACATATTGTATGTGTCTATACTGTATTAGCCCCGTATCTAAATGTCTCGGTTAGAAGCAGCGCATGCGAAGAACGTTGCACCACGTGATTTGTCTGTTGTAGTACGCAGCCTCAAGTGTAACTTTGTTACTATAATATTGAATTATGGTGTGTTTAATTGCTTAGATCATTTTAAAGAAACGAATCATTTTTATTTTGAGTTATTGATGTATTATAGGCCCCATTTCTGGGCAACAAAAAGAGTGCAATAAAACAAACCATACATTTATACAAATACAACAGCAGCCTTTTGAAAAGGTAAATACAATCAAATTGATACAGTTTAAATTTATTTTCTGTGCGAATGTAAAACAAGTAAAATGGGGCAGCAACCTCTTCTTCCTCTTTTGATACCAAATTAACGCAGCCATCTTCGGGCCTGAACAACAAAACACAACAATATCCCTAAGTTTCCTTTCAAATATATACTGTCAAAAATCAGAAGTCACTTCATAAAAGTAGATATTTTGTTACTAAATAAGTGCCCATGACAGGATTTTATTTTTCCCCCGTTTAATGTGACTTCTGGGTTGAAATAGGGGTCGTAGCGAGAGGCAGAGTTACATTGTGACGCTGCCCTTTTAAAAGGGGCAGAGCTTGGGCTTGCGCAGGTGAAGGTAGAGAGAGTACAACTCACCGAGAAGAAATTCCTCTACGTTTTACATTGCTGCTCAGCGCTCCAGGAAAACATCATACAGGCATACAGGGACCGCACATCCCGGATAAGACATCGTTCGCTAATTAAAATATTTTTTTTCATTTAAGAATTTACTTAAATGATCAGATATTTACGACAATGCGTTTACCCATCAAATGTTAATGTTTTATTTAGATATTGAATTAACCTTTTACATATTTATTTCGACCTCGCTTTTTAATGGGGATTGCATAGTAGTAGTAAAATAGTGCATTGTAACAAAAGTGCAAATAAATGTTGACTTTAGAACCCTTTGCTAAACTGTCCGGTGTTGTAGGAAAGAACACAAAAGATAGTCGTTCGTGGGTCATAAACATAAGTAAATTTTCTGTCTAGAAAAATCAAGTTTAGTCATCTTCTACGACATTCATGCACTATAAAATGATAAATTCAACATTCACCGATTTTCAAATGGCACCAATTTGTTGGACTGGATGTTAAACGATTGCGTCTGAATCATTTTTACGTCTGTGACTTATGCGCAGTGTGATTGAAATGCGATGAAACTGGCATTTGTCAAAACACAAATGGAACGGAATGCATTAGGAACATGACTTTAGGGCTTGTCAGACCACAGCTGGTTGCTGCATAAAGCCCTGACATCACTCATATTTCTCTTTGAGAGCCAAATGTAATTTGTAACCGCAGATCTTCCCGGCCTATATACGTCTTTCAAAGCGGATGCATGTCATTTGGGTTTCCCGCTTTAGGGGACGCTTCACACACTGACCTGTTGCACACACACAAACGACATTGATTGCTTTGTCACGCTTTCTACGAGCGCCATCGCGATCAATCACTTATATCACGGGTACTAACCCTTTTCGGCATGCAAACTACTTAGAAAATAACCAAATCAAAATGATTTATTCAACCCAAAAAAAAGTTTCAAGAGCATCCATTATCTGAATCGTTTATCCTCAGTAGGGTCGCGGGGGTGCTGAAGCCCATCCCAGCTATCTTTGGGCAGTGGGCAGGGGACACCCTGAACTGGTTGCCAGCCAATCGCAGGGCACACGGAGACAGATAACTCACTCGCTCATTTACACCTAGGGACAATTTGAACCGGCCAATTAACCTGACATGCATGTTTTTGGAATGTGGGAGGAAACCGGAGTGCCCGGAGGAAACACACACAAGCACGGGGAGAACATACAAACTCCACGAAAGAAGGCTGGTAGTTGGATTTGAACCCATGACCTGAGAACTGCACCGCGGATGCGTTAAATACTCATCCGCTATACCGCCCAGATTCAAGAGCATTCTAGCAACAAAAAAATAAATCGACACAATATGTGAAATTAATTAGTCACAATAATTCTCAATGTATGCCTAAATAAATGAAATATGTAATACAATAGTTAAATTTCAATAAGTGTTGACTCCATGAATGAATCAAAGTATTTTTGTTGTTGTTGGCAATATGTTTGTCCAATGACAGTCTTGCAAGAAATAAGTAACACTGTACTGCTGTAGTCCAGATTGATTAATCGGAGAAGATTAAATAACCTGTACTCAAACTCGGCAAATACGGTACTTACATATGTGGTTAATAATCAAAATTCCAACATATACTTAAATATTCATTAATCAACATTATTTTTTCTCTATTGATTTGTAAGTCATTTTGAAAAAACCCCATTGCCAAACATTTTACATTTTACAGTTCACGGTTACATTCACGGATCCCTTAACTGCGTTGGTGGTTGGGGCACGAATGCGGATGTAACTCTGGACAGCCTTCTCCACTGTTGACGGTTTTTGTTCTTGGGTTGTGGCAAAGTTGGCACCAGTCCATTCCTTAATGTTGTCTGTCCAGTTCTTTTCTGGTCTTCCTCTCCTCCTTCCCACTTGGATTGTGCCCTGGAGAATTATCTTGGCCAGTCCTGATAACCTTGGGATGTGACCATTTCACTGAAGTTTCCATCTGCGCACAGTTGACAACAGTTCTTCTTAGGTTCCAATGTGCCCTTTGATGGTGTTGCGCACGTTTTTGTTTGTCACATGGGCTAATAAGGTGATCCCTTAAAGCTTCCTGTAACATCGGATCCCTATGGCCCGGATTTTCTTTTTCAGTTTTGCTGTGAGTGTCCATGTCTTGCAAGCGTAGAGGAAGATGGAATTAACCAGCGCTTGCATGAGTCTGATCTTTGATTTTGCTGCTACGTTCTTGTTCCTCCAAATGGGTTTAAGTCTGTCAAGTGCGGCTGTGGTTTGAGCTATCTCGATCATGATTTCTGCTTCTAAACCCTCTTCTGATATGACAGTTGCAAGATATTTAAATTTGGTGACAGGTTCTAGCTCTCTGTGGTTAATAGTTATGTCTATGGTGATACCTTGGGGTTGTTGGTTGTCACTTTTATTTTTTCCTGTGCTGATTTCCACCCCATACTGGATTGATGCTTTGTCCAGGCAATTGAACAGATCTCTAAGTTCCTATTCGTCTCCTTCCAATCCGGCAATATCATCAGCAAAACGGAGGTACATTAGATAGATAGATAGATAGATAGATAGATACTTTGTGCATCCCCGAAGGGAAATTCACATTTCCAGCAGCATCCCTGAGCTGAGAACAATCGAAAATAACACGGGAGCTGCTGGAGTGGCTGCCATTCGTGACGGCGCCGTTAGTGAGGCTGTGTCCCCCAATACAGACTACATTCATGTTGCTCCCTAGTTTCGGACATGATCCTGTCTAGGAAGATGTTGAGTAAAGTTGTAAAGAGAATGCAGCCTTGTCTCATACTGACATTTACATAAATAGTAGAAATAGTAAATTTCATTTCAACTTTTAATCATTAAATACTTATTAAATCGAGTTAATAATCAATACAGTTTCAAAAACATTTATAATTTTAATAAATTACAAAATTTGGAGTTCTCCAATCTGTTACTGCAGCATGAGCAACATTAGCGTTCATGCTCTCATACTGCATTTTATCACTAGATGGCAGTGTATCGCAAAAAATCCATTGCTTTTAAAACACTTTCCCGTAATCTACCAGTAGTACCTCTGCGAAGCACTAGTAGATCGTGATCTACGTAATGAGCACCCTTGACCTTTACGATCCCAGATTTCAAATGCTTGATAAAAAAAGTTGATAGGTCGAATAGTAGTGCACCATGTGAGATTTTATCAAGAAAAAGCTGCTCTCATTAGTTTGCTATGTTGCAGGCAGCTTCCCGCGAACACGCAGTCATAACAACATTTTGTTCAGTGTAAATCCAGCCAAAGTTAGTGACTTGCAGGGCTTTTCCCTGGCTTTAAGAAGAGGCTTAAATGGTAACTTTGCCAGCGGGGTTGCTTTTGCAAGAGGATTGGTGTTGAAGCGCATTTAAGGGAGCACAGAAAACATTCAGGACTTCGCATAAAGCCAGCGAGATCATGTCAGAGCTCAGCAAAGGCATATGAAATTCGGGCATAATCCCATCACAGGAACAAAGCGATCTGGGGTTGCTGTTTTTGTGTTTTTTTTGCAGGTTTTTAGGGGGCTCGCCACTCCCAATGGCCCCACGCCTGTTTTTGAGTTTAGTAGGCCAGATCTACAGGGCTCAGGAGGCTTCAGATGACTGTCGTGAATTTGTTCTGATTGACTGCGCTGCGCCAACTGCAGCTTTCGCTATCATCCTGTTGAGGATTGCGGCTAAGCATTAAATGAGATCACTTCATTTTTTGACATGCTGGATTGGTCTTGTTTTTTCTTTTCATCTCCAAAGTCAGTATGGGAGCATTTTGCATTCACAAAGAAAAAAAAAGCTTGCGCTACAGGCGACATTTTTTAGAGTCTTCTAAAAAAATAATATATGAATATATATATTGACATTTTCTCTTTTGTTGCATTGATTTCAAATACAAAGATATGTAATTTCATTGTTTTCATTTTTCAAAGTAAAACTAGAGAAACAATCCTGAAATATGGAAAAAAAGCATGTGGAAAAAAATGGAGATATTTAGATTCCCCCGAAAGCATAAATTACTTAGAAAAACAACATCAAATTCTATTGTTTCTTAACACTCCCAAACACTTGTTGCAGACAAGCAAATTTGGGGATATTTTCCCTTATACCTGCACAACTTCAGCCTAACAACTTATACAATATCTACTCCTTTTAAAAACAGAAATACCCCAAATTAAGGCATATGTTTACCAACTAAATACATCCGGCTGTCACTGTTCCCACTTAAAACCTTGATGCGCCTATTTTCTTGTCATGTTATTTTGTGTTTAGGTTTCTGATTATGAATCAGCAGGAATGGGCAGCACCAGAAATTTTGAAGATTACGATACCTTTAAATACTCTACAGGTAAAGGCTGGTCTTAGACATTTGACAACGACTAGTGTGAGGTTTACCAATTGCTAATGACGCTAAAAATACCTACTTAGTGGTTGTAAATTTTTTGTCACTGGCTAGTGTTGTAAACTGGAGCCCATACAAAACGCTAATGCAGCGAACTTTGCTGCGGTGTCCGTTAGAATAGAATAGAATAGAATAGAATAGAATAGAATAGAATAGAATAGAATAGAATAGAATAGAATATACCTTTATTGTCATTGTTACAATATGGGATATGTTGTGACAACGAAATTGGACGTGGCATTCCAGTTCCACATTTTACAGTGAGGATAAGGAAAACAAAAAGATAAAGGAACAAAGAAAAGATGTTTGTACTGTCCTTGTTGTATAGGCTTTGTTTTCCTCCGGAGGGAGGGGTGTATTAGCGGGTGAGGGACAGACAGAGATGGGCGGATCCAACTAGATGTTTGATCTTACTGTACACATGGCCCAGTGTTTTTTTTCCCTTATTGCTCAGTCCACGTATTGAATGGATTTGGGAAGTACAGTCCTTAAATATGCCCGATTAAAGTCGCCGGCGACGATAAAAGCTCCGTCGGGGTGTGCAAGCTGCTGTTTATTGATAGCAGCGGGCAGGAGATTTAGCGCTATGCTAACGTTAGCATCCGGTGGAACGTAAACAGCAAGCAAGGCAGTGGCGACCAGTGTTACTATTACTGCGTTACAAAGGAACACGTCCCTGGAACGCAATTACTTTTTTCGGTGAAGAGTACTGTGACGCGTTATTAATACAATCTTGTAACCTCGACTGTCGTTACAACATGGTGCGTTTCTCCGCCTATTATTAAAAGGGTAACAACATACTTTGTAATATCTATCTGCTCCTCCGTTTCTTATGATTATACTTACATTTTGTGGAGCCATATCAAGTGCAGTGTATAAGGATGCTGGATTTTTTATCATAAGATCTTCTCCCTACCGTATATACTCACATCCAAGCTGAATTTACAACTACAAACTAAAATACTGAAATCTGGGGGTCAGTTTATATGTGCATATTTGGTTGTATGTCACCGTTAGCGAATGGCAGGCAGTACGTGGGGAGGGTCCTGGCTTATACAGGAACAACAAAATAAATGGGAAAAAAATGGACCACAGAATTTACACTAAAAATCTACTGAAATTTGGTCTCTTTAGTTATAAAATTATTTTGCAATTCACCATGCCAGGAGAAAAAACAAAATGTTTTAGACAGGACCCAGAAATGGAGAAGGAAATATTCCGGTGGTTTGAAGCCCAGATACAAAACGGATATGGAGTCTATTGACTAAGTGTTCATTTGCAAGCTCTCGAGATTGCACAGGCCAAGAAATATGAGGGGTTCACTGCTTCCACGGGTTGGTGTACACGTTTCTTTTTATTTTGTGGCTATTTTAAACCAGTTTTAGGGGTCGACTACAATGCAAGTTCATATGGTAATTTCTAACTAAATAGATACTTTCAGAGTAACCTTGCTACTCCTGGGTGTCAATAATCTGGGAAATAACAGAATTACCTTTTAAACTAAGTAACTGGTCACAGTAACTAATCACTTCTTTTCATTAACGCCCAAACACTGGTGGCAATGCTCCTGAGATGCAAAAATAAATGTTTGATAAAGTAAATTGAATCCACAAGCGATTATTTAAGAGGCCTTTTCAGCCAGTCTTGATGCTGCCTTGTAAAAAAATCCAGTGTGAGCCAACACGGGAGGACCTCAGTCGCCCAGACTTAGGGAAGTGGGAGGAGGGATTCAGGTTGCCATGGTAAGGGTCATCCTGCCTTCACCCTGATGGATCGCAGCGATTCTGTAGCAGGCGAGGAGTTAAGCTGGCCGCCATGGCAACAGGCCGTAGACAGATAGCAAGGGCTGGTCGAGCGTTGGCCGTTTGATTGATCTGACTCACTCGCCGGGAAAAAGAGTGGGTTCGGTCATATAGGCTCAATGGTCGGCTGAGAAGATTACTGTTTTCGCACAGAGGGCAATTGCGGTGCTTTCCTACACAAAGCGTAATGGTGCCCATCATGCTTCTCAATTTCCCCCCTCTGGGCGAAATAAATTAGCGGTAATGTTGCTGAAATGACCAAACTGTTAAAGCTCTTGAGAACTTTCTCTAGTGATGCGTGTGTTGGCAAATTGACCCATCTGTTATTAATACGCACCAATTACATGCTTATATATGATGTGCTTGCTGCTTGCATAAGAGCATCTTTGCTGCAGTTTGGAGCTCTGGACCGATAGAGCCATTCCTCTCAAGCCCAAACCATCTTTTATTTATGATACAAAGTCCTTCAGCATGTCCTCTAGATGATACCTAGGAACTTTGGTCACCACAAGGCAGCACGAAGCAAACTCTGACCGGGGAAATTTAGGACTATTCAGCACAGTGTCAGTTGCATGGTCACCCTCTAAAAACAGTCGGGTCAAAATTTCTACACAATTTGGGTAGAGGGAAATTAAACCTGCGACTTCTGAGGCAGATTGCTACCCACCAGAGACGTGCAGGACAAGAAGCACGTGAGGCTGCATCACCAGTCTTAATGGACATAAAAAAATTAAAATATATATTTTAAATGGTGATATCTATTAAGTGTTATTCTTCTTATATATTTAGAAACTCATGGATTGGCGTTTTCAAAATTTAATGGTAGAGGACAATATTGAGACCAGGCATTCTGATTACCCGCACACCTCAGCCCCGAACAATAGAATTGGTGATAGTATTAGCAATCAAACAGCAAGTAAGGGCCTCTGTTATTTTATTATGGTCCATAGACCTTTTTCATAATGGAAGTTTACCTTTTTATTGATGCTTTTATTCAAAACGCTACGGTTTATTGAGTTCTCGCTCTGCCAATCATATGATAGATAATGTCTAGGTTCATTTATTTGTAAACAACGCCAAAACTTTGGGTCATGTGTTTTAACCATCTCAATCTGCAACATTTGTTGGGAAGATACAGATAAAGAAATTAATGATTTTGAACTTGAAATGAGAACTGGAAAGGACTGTAACAAACACCCTCAAAATGATCAATTCTAAATACAGGGACCCATGGTACTTCGTGCTTCGGTCATTTGTGGTTCACTCCTTTCCGGATTTTTAACTGAGTGTTCTTTATTGTCTTTATTGCACAGAGTAAGTGCTGCAAGGGGCAGATTGTGTGTGCTTGTCTCGGGTGGGCATGACTGTCTGAGTGCGCGATTCTCATAGGCCCGTGTATGCTGTCAGTCTACGTCTTTGAATCAAAAAAAAAAAAAAATCTTGGCGCAGTGCTGCAGCTACAGCTGGCGACTAGCAGCTCGTTATATTGAAAATAAATTCATCCATTGAGTCAGACACAAAGAAACGGCTGATCAGCACCGGGTTCTTCATAGGTTATTATCGGGGTTCAGAAGCGACTCAGCCGGCGTCTGAGAAAAGGCAAGAGCTGTGCTGCTAGCCTGGCCAACTGCTAACAGATAGACCAACACCTCTGCAAAGCCACTGCTAAGGAACTTGTATCCTGCCAACGCCAACTCCCAAAGCCATGAAACGGATGACATGGAGGAACAACTTGTGGGAAACCTCTACCTTTGGAATTCTTATTTTGATCATCGTGGAGACTTGGCTCAAATTAAGGACACCCGATGCTAGCGTGCAGCTAGCCAGCCGCTCTCTAAATTGCTTTCTTACTCTGCAAGGAGAAGCCCTCCAATTTTGGTTTACTTTAGCATAATGACAATAAAACCATCCATTCAACTACAATTATCTATTTGTGTTTTATTATATGTAGATCTGTAGTTATTTTGTTACAGTGGTACACTTCAATTCGGTAATGACGTCATTTTAAGGTAAGTTGAACCCTTTCAGGGCTTTAATAAAGGTGCCACGCTATTTCGCAGATTTTCACTTTTCTTGGGTGATTCTGGGCCCTGTTAAAAGTGAAAACCAATGGATGTATTTATGTTCTAAAAGCCCTCCACTGATCCCTTTCTTTT
Organism: Urocampus carinirostris; assembly: GCF_059441175.1. Lineage (NCBI taxonomy): Eukaryota > Metazoa > Chordata > Actinopteri > Syngnathiformes > Syngnathidae > Urocampus > Urocampus carinirostris. Next base: position 33,195,305 of record NC_142349.1, read on the forward strand.
TATTAAGTCTCTTAGGTTACAAAAAGAAAATCCACCCGAATGGGTGTGGCTATCAAAGAATAGCAGCATTGTTGGCCAATAGTGAAAATGATGCAAACATGGGATAATAGTCAAAATATCGAACAGCAGTGAGTTGTAATAGACAAAATAACAAACTGGAAATATTAGCAACAGAATAACTCATCACAGTGTGAGAGAAGGTGAGATGAGTGAGAGAGAGAGAAAACAATAGAAAACTAACGAGACCGAGAAGAGATCGAATTGACGAAGGTTGCATGTTATCCGTGTGCCTGAGAAGGTTATCGCTATTGTCCTTCCACATTCCAAAAACAAATCTAAACTGTCCCTAAGCTTGAGTGAGCTAGTCACTTGTTCCTTTTGTGCGCCTGTAACTGGCTGGCAACCAGTCCAGGGTGTCCCTGCCCACTGCCCAAAGTCAGCTGGTATGGTATTCAGCACCCCCGCAAGCCGCATGAGGACAAGCTGTCGGAAAATTTAAAAAACATGGTTTTAAAGTGCAATTTTAGTAATCAACTTCCGTGTGTTTCCTTGTTCTGCTTTCTTCTTCCAGCTGCGCCCAAATTTACTAAGATTCCCACAGACCAGATCGGCGTATCGGGAGGCGTGGCATCGTTTGTGTGCCAGGCCAGCGGGAACCCTAAACCAGTCGTCTACTGGAACAAGAAGGGGAAGAAAGTCAACTCTCAGCGTATCGAGGTGGTTGTCACAGTGCGCAATGTAGAGATCTTACGTCTGCTGCATGGCATGAATTTTATTTATTTAGTTTTTGGTAACTGTCTGTGTGTTCTAAAACACATTTCAATGCAATACACATCATTGCAATTTTTTGACGCCAGGTTTGGAAACAGCATCTGTTTTCCCAATCATCAAACAAGAATCTTGTTTTGTAGATTATTAATTGATTGATTTAATTGGATTTGATGAAGTGATACTCACTTTTTTGGGGGCAGGGGGATAAAATACCTTTTAGGATTAGAAATCGTCCCATTTTTAGAAGATTTTTAGTTTCTCATCAACCAATTATGTTTTTTATCTTCACCATCATAGGAAATGGATTGTTGTATATCAAATGAAAATTGCATGCCTTTTAATGATGTCGGAACACAAACGTATAAGTTATAGTCTGGTAAATTTCACATTTTTCAGAAGGCAAAAATAATTTCCAATTCAATTGTTAATATAATGTTCGTACAAAGACAAACTTTTAGCAGTCTCCGAAAGATTGACCATTTTTGAGGTAGACTGGATTGACATTTTTGTAAAATATTGCATTGATGCAGATTTTCTTTTTGTCCTCCTGGAGCTCAGTCCATTTGATCTGAGACCATTTATCATAGCATCATTGCTCCTTTTTTAAAAATGCATTTTATTTTTTTGTAGATGTGTATGTGTGTGCATGTATTCATGCTCTTCAGTAGAAACTTTGCCTATTCTCACATATTTTTGACTACTAGCAGACTCAAGTAGTCAGGAAACCATCAAAGGTGAAAGTTAGATGTAGTGTGATACCTGACTCTATCCTCATCAATTAAGCATTTTGTAAAAAGGCACAGATTTGGGCTATGTGAAAGGGAAAATAGGAAATCATGTATTTCTGCATATTTTCTTAGATAATATTGGCCAAAGTAGTACCTGCAATATTGATCATTTAAATCGTGCTTATGGTTTTTGCCAAATTTTGTTCTATTTCACAATGCAGGGAATGAAAAAAACATATTTTTTGTTGAAGTGATGTGTTGGCTCATCGTCAATATTATCAACATATTAATCAAGTAATAAAAATCTGTTGCTCTCTTGTAATTGTTACTTACAACAAAAATGTTCTTCACAACGATAACAAAAATGTTAAGTGGTTTGGGTCAGCGTTCTAATTTTTGAGCCTATTTAAATGTCATCATAACTTTGGGAACATCTTGCCAACAATGAAAATAAGTTGATATTCGTTCAAATGCATCGTTAACATTTTATAAATTGGGGCCATTTAAAATCACGACATGATAAAAGTTTCACTATTCACTCAAAGGCAATATTCTGCATTATGCTGGTGAGCCGTCGGGAAGCGGGGTTAAATGAAGCAACTGTTGGCTTTGCTCCGAGGTCTGAACAGATGCCATTTTTTCCTTTTTAAGTAGAGGGCTGGGGGTGAGATGAGTGGCTGTGGGTGTTTATGCACCAGTGAGCAACGTGTATCTGAATGAAGCTTTAGTATCTGCTTCCGTTCACACATGCATGCGACTTAGACCAATGCTCGCCTGTGAATGAATAATTTATTGTAACTTAATGCACGGTGCTGCATTGCATTCCAAACAGCAAACTGCGAATGGTAAGTGTGACCTGCCGGGGTGTCTTGCCACAAGACACCAGTTTCCTGCAGGTACGTGTATTAATGAGGACGTCAAGTATTTATATTTCAAATCCCCAAAACAGTGTTGTATTGCCGTAATGACAAACCTAACATTATCTAATTGATTAATTGATGAATACAGACTTACATTTTGCCATAAAATAATCTCCAAACTAAAATCTGAAACATTTTCTGGGCAAAGTAAGTACAAATACAAAGGTTAAGTCATATTTTTTGTATTGCCCTTAATCACAAAATGTCTCAATTGCTACATACCTTAAAACCGACATGAAAGCAGGGAAAAACTCATTACGTATTTTTTTTGGTATTGGCAACATTAGTTGCTAATTATTTTTTATTGTAATTTGTGTTCAATATATTGTTTTTACAAAATGAAATAATGCCTAAGACATAACCTTTTTGGAGCTCAGGATTTTATTTTGTTAGTGATTGGCACAAAGGGCTATCAATTTGATATGCATTACTAAAACGACAACTTATCAAGTTATTATTATGTTGTTACTATGTTATTACCAGGTTGTAATTATTATAAGTTGAGTCAAAAAAGGCTCCATCAAACACTAAAAAAATCATGCCAATCAAATATCAATCATTCTGGAAAATTACAGTGACCTATTCCTGGTGAGCTATTTTCAGAAACTGTCCACGGGTTACTCAGGTGTTCTTAGGGGGCTACCTGGTGCCCAGGGACACCACATTGGAGAACATTGACATAAGATGATTGCAATTTTCTGATATGGCCAATGGAAAATATTGCGCAGTTCTTTAAAAAAATATTATTGTAATAAAAATGTGGATGCAACTGGCATATACAGATTTTAAATTAAAGATTATGGGTGCAAGTCTATGGGTGTAAAACGCGGTACCCGTCTTATTCTCACCATATTTTTAAAGCATTTTACCGTTGAAAGTTTGCTCATTTTCATTATGATACAGTATGTGTTTTAAAATAAAGTTAAAAAATTGAGAGGTGAGCAAAATTGTTGTATGACAGTCGGCAGAATAATTTGTTAATTATTAGATTATTTTGTGTAGAACAGTTTGTTCATTTGAAGCTTTCTTGCAAATGATATTATTTTAATAAAAAAAATAGTCACATACGTAAAACAAAAAACAAAAATTAAAAACACCTTGACTTGGCAAAATTATCTGTCGATATTTCTTCTGAGAAAATGTGTGTTTTTGAAATGTGTAAGGCTTTGAAACCAAATAACGGCATCTGTGGTAATGATACAAAGATGCATCAAGCAAAGGTAAATAACGGTACAGTTACTGGCAAACTAGCCAATGACGGCGCAGTCGGATTTTAGTCCGCCTTAATTTGGTCAAGTTGTGGTGATATTTTGATTTTGATACCTGGTCTAGTATTCTGCAAGAAGTTGTCCATTTACTTGTACGGTATATCTTTATCTTTACTTTCTTGATCAATCAGTTAACTGTAGCATTCTTCCATACAAGTAGGTTGCAACAGATGATTATTTTTTCTTTGTATAAACGAATTATCTTCTCATGAGGTAGTACAGGGAATATATTTCTCAACTTATTTTGTTGGGTGAAGCTGTATGGGATTGCTGTTTTTAATCATTTAGATCATTTTTTAAAGAGAAAGATAGGATGTCGTAAAACATTTTTGTTCTACTAACAGATACTTTGTTCTCATTTTAAGTGAATAAATACATTATTTTTTTTGTCATTTTCCTTTGAAAAACAGGCTAAAATTTCAGTAAAATCCATAGAAATAGAAATAGAAGGACAATCTTCCATGGGTCCACTTGAATGAGTTTACTATTGCGGGTGTGTTTCCAGGAGCGTGGGCCTAATGGCTTTTTCTGTTGCCGTTCAGACTATTGAGTTCGACGAAGGTGCTGGTGCTGTGCTGCGGATCCAACCCCTCCGAGCGCCTCGCGACGAGAACGTCTACGAGTGCGTCGCTCGTAACAGTGAAGGGGAGCTGTCTGTCACAGCAAAGCTGGCCATTATTCGAGGTAAGACTCATAGGTTTTGGGGTTGATGGACCCATGTTGGGGAAGAAAGACATAGACATAGAGGGGGGTGAAAAGGAGGATGGTAATTATTAACAGGATGTATATAGTACCAACTAAAACAAGTGGTATCTAAACCAAACCTGACAGAATCCAAACCAGACACATAGACCAACATGTGAAAAAAAAGGAAGTGATAACAAACTAACAAGTGGGCACTAAACCACTAACAAAATGTCCAAAGAAGAACCCGGAAACAAGAAAACAGACCTTTTGAATGATATGTATTTAGTTCAGAATCTAATTCAGTGGTTATGATTCTGCCAGCCGGTATGCTAAACTTTCTGCTGGGCACGCCTGTCGGTAAATTTTTCAAACTAAACATTTTATGATCAGAAATCAACTATGGCCTACCATGACATCAAAATAGGAAACCTTGTCAGTCGAACCCTGTAATCTAATTATCTGATGGAACACAATAGTTGTCTTGTGGAGGTAGGGTGTGGCACTTGAGTCAACAGACAAATTACTAAAGTGTGAGCATTTACTGTCACAGGAAGAAAAAGAGGGTAGTTTTTTTTTTTGCGTGTCAGAGAATATCTCTACATATTCTCTACACAGCCCTATTTCAAATGAGTATTCACAAACAAATGAGAATACAAATTATGTGCTTTGGATCCTGGTTTGTATTCTTACTTGTTTTTTCGCACCCGTTTTCTGTTGGATTACATGATAATGGTCAAATATTACAGTGTCCCTTTAAGGCCAGCATGAGCATATTTGCCACCTCTGAAAAAAACTCCCACATGTCTCCCCATGTTTCTTCACTTTATCCCACGTGAGGGAACGTGGCTTTGGTTGCCCTGTCCCTGTCGAGCTGAGCCAAAGCTCGATCTCCTCGGAAACTGCAGCGGACTGTTCTTTTTATAGTCACATCAGGCTCGCAGGCTAGCAGGGGCTGAGGCATCCCAGCGTGCCCCGATAGTGAGCACATCCTGTCCGGAGCGCCGGTTAATCACCGGTTCACAGCCTCCTTGGATGAAAACTCTCCAGCGTGCTGCTCCAGCACGCTATGAACTTGACTTGCAGCTGTGAGCACTGGCCATCTGCCCAGCGTAGCCCAGGAGAACAAAGAAATAGAAAGGACGGCTGCTAGAGCGCCGAGACTCCATGAGAAAGACAAAAGGAAAAAAAAGGGGATTAGATTTTGGGCTGGCAGACAAATCCTTATCTGCCGGCGGAAATTGAGGAAACTTGCGCGAAGGAAGGGGTCGAGGGGAAGTGAAGCGCGATTGCTGGAGGGTGAAGAAACGGAGGATGGCACGAGTCAAATGAAATGAAAGGGATGGAACGAGATGAGACGAAGAGGAAGGAAAGTAAGGAAACAGGAGCGGTGTCTGCTGAGGGATGAACAGAAGGTCGCTTGGTCGTCCCTTGGCCATCTGTTAACCCGGCCCATCATCTTTGTACATGGCCCCCATCTAAAAGCCATTACCACGTGATCCTCCACACCTGTGAGGCGGGACAAGACTCGATACTCCACTCTACCATGCTTGTTCTTCAGTTTATCCGGTTGACTTCATCATGACCGGTGTTGGGCGCATTATTGAAAAAAGTAATAAGCTAGCGTTACCAGTTACTTCATTTAAAAAACAATTCCATTATCCCCAGAATTACTGATACCCAAAAGTAGCACGTTACTCCGAAAGTAACTATCTAGTTACAAATTAGACTACATACTTGCACAGAACTGCGTAAACATAGCCTCGTAACAAAAAATAATAGCAGAACATGTGTAGACAAACCCATGGTAGCAGTAACCTTCATTTATCTTGTGTCATCTTGAGAGCTTGCAAACAAACATTAAGCCAAGACACTTCATATCCATTTTGTCAAATATGTCCTGCTCATTGTTGAGTAATGTCCAAGATGTTTTCTTTTTTCCAGGAATAATGTATAAAAATTATTCTACGAATAAAAATACAAACATTCAGGACACGTTTACTATAAATTCTGTGTTAACATTTGCTCCATTGGTTTGTTTTTCTTGTATATACCATTTGTTACTGGTGACACAAGACCAAACTGGTTGGTTGCTGATTCCCTGATTTCAGTATATTTCATAGTTGAAAATACAGCTTAGATGCGAGTTCATATGGGAGGATATCAGTAGATAAAAATCATTGTACTCTGTGCTTGAAACAATGCCACCTTAAATATATTGAGTTGTAATTTGTAGGGCCATCTAACATGCCACCTCCACTTGACTGTATTAGCCGTGTGAAAAGTTCATTACCCTGTCCTGAGCAAGGGGGAACATCTACAGATGAGATGACTAAGATTTGTCAACCGTTTTTAATAAGTAGCGGAGTAACGCGTTAGAACACTTTTTAACGACAAAAATAATTGCACTTCAGAAATACTCCCAAAACTAATCATGACATTATTGAATTGATAACCAGAAGCAAATTGAAAAATGGCTAATAACAGATGTCGGCAGTGTTTGCCCCCAAATGTAAAAACGAAACTGGTTGTTGGAGATTGTTATTGAATAGCAATGAGAAAGAAACTGCTGCTGTATAACTTTAAAAGTAGGGACTTATACTAGTGTTTTTCAGCCTTTTTTGAGCCACGGCACATTTTAAAAAAAAATCCAAATTAAAAATGGAGGCACACAATTATCATATTCCCTTAATCGACAGTAAACTTTTTCTTCTCATTTGTGGACATTGTGGCTAGGGAGATAATCCAAGTTATTAATTTTGGTAGATAATTTAGCTATATTTTTGGGTATTAATATACAGTATTTTCAAACTGTTATTCAAGTGTTGCTGTATTTTATGGTGTTTTTCAAGAAAAAAAACTACAAAATAATACTTTCTGCCAGCAAAACCGCAAAACTTGTTACTGTAATAATTCTTAAAACGAGCAAAGTTATTTGCAATATTTTTACTTTATTTTATTTCTTTTTTAGAAGTGCAATCTTAAACAGCCTCATCAAAAAAAAAAATCTACAATCGAATGTATTTCCCTGTACTACCTCATGAGTAGTTAATTAGCACATAAAAAGGAGAAAAATACATAATCTGCTGCCACCTATTGATATGGATGAATTATTTGACAGATCACCTGAAGAAAGCAAAGACACTGCACAATGGCATGGATTTTTGCAAATGTAAAAATGAGCACACTAGACAATCTCACGGCACACTAATTGAAATACACTGATCTATAATAATATAAATGTTTTCCATTCACATCATCCATAGATCCATACTAGTGGTCTTATCATCCCTTTGCTGTCCGTCTTTAATTACAGTTTAGTGCAAAGGAAGCTTGCAAATTTGGATGCTGAATCGGAGAGACAATCCCTCACAAGGGTTACTTTAGTTTAGCGCTTGCTGGAAGCTATGATGCATTTGACCGGAATGGATTTTAAAATATCACCAAAAGTGAAATGCCAGTTTCAGGCATCTACTAATGTCCAGTAAGGGTTGCTGAGGATAAGACGATTTGAAGGTTGACGTGGCTGTAAATATGTGTAAATGTAAAATTATAATGCAACTGTGCATTGCATTATAATTTTTCATTTACACATATTTCATTGCAAAACCCAACTCAGAAATTGCAAAACAGCAAACTCAAGTCAATTAAAAGAAATTTATTTGACTAAATTTAAAACTCATCAGTCAGATTAGTATCCAGAAATATTTAAACTCAAAACAAGAAGTTAAACCTAGACTATAAAATAAAACAGTTCAACTTCCATCCATCCATCCATTATCTGCACCGCTTATCATCAGTAGGGTCTTGGGTGTGCTGGAGCCCATCCCAGCTATCTTCGGGCAGTGGGCAGGGGACACCCTGAACTGCTTGCCAGCCAGTCGCAGGGCACGCAGGGACAGACAACTCACTCGCTCATTCACACCTACGGACAATTTGGACCAGCCAATTAACCTGACATGCTTTTTTTGGGAATGTGGGAGGAAACCGGAATGCCCGGAGGAAACCTACGCAAGCACGGGGAGAACATGCAAAATCCACACAGGAAGGCTGGTAGCTGGATTTGAAACCATGACCTCAGAACTGGTTTTGTTTTTGTTTGATTTTTTAACTGATAGACAAAATCAATCAACATCACAGACAATTGTACAATGTTTTGTTTTCCTCTCTATTGCAAAGAAGAAAATAGATAATAAGAACACATAATATTCAATATTCTCAATTATACAATTATAGTATACAATATGTTCAATATTCGTAAAGGAGCACCCCCCCCAAAAAAAAACAACAACACAGAAGCCTCTGAAATACCAAAACACACACAAAAAATGAATAATGATGATCATAATAATAATAATAATGATAATAACAAATAAATGCACACAAAAAAACATGATAAGTGCTACTAAAGAAAACATAAATGTTATACCATAACTGCTCGCGTCTTGTTCCGCATGTAAACGCGTGTTTGTGTTTCGTAAGATTCCTGTCAAACTTAATAAGTAAACTTGTTCCTGTGTGATGCTCTCTGGTTGTGCGCTGCTTCATAGCAAAAAAAGATTGTATTAATAAAAGAAAAGAAAAGAAAAAAAGCATGTTCTTTCTTTCAAATGGATTTCTTGCTTGACGAATAGTGAGTTCTATTAACCTTTCAAAAGCAAATGCAGTGGCACTTGCCTTTCACCACAGGATCACTCAATGAGTTTTCTCACCTTTTTTTCTCGCAAAAATCAATATCTCAAAATTAATAAGATTCGAAAAAAGTTACAAAATGAAATCAATGTGTGTAATGTTCTCTTGGTGGGGTGCCATTATGTTCTGTTGCAAAACAATAGACTGGCTGGGTTTGATCTGATGCGATTTTATATATATTGTTTCATTATTAGTGTAGGAAAACAAAATCCTTTTTTGATTAACTTGTTTTGGGATTGAAATGAAACAATACATATAAGTATTTTCACATGACATTCACACTCATGGTTTTTTAATACAAGGGATTAACAGCTTAAACTTTGCGTCACTCTAAAGGGCACGATATGATAATTGCATCAATGTGAGGTCCTTCAAGCCCCTTGTTGCACAACATCAAAACATTGTAGATTTTTATCCATCCATCTGTTATCTGCACCGTTTATCCTCAGCAGGGTCGCGAGGGTGCTGGAGTCCATTCCAGCTATCTTGCAGTGGGCAGGGGACACCGTAAACTAGTTGCCAGCAGGGCACGCAGGGACAGACATTTTGTGTCTTAGAAGTATTTACAGTATTGTAGTTCATTCAAATGACAAAAGAAGTTGTAGCCTCAAACTTTTTCTGTCTGTCTCTCTCTCTCTCTCTCTCTCTCTCTCTCTCTCTCTCTCTCTCTCTCTCTCTCTCTCTCTCTCTCTCTATATATATATATATATATATATATATATATATATATATATATACATACATCCATTATCTGCACCGCTTATCCTCAGTGGGGTCACGGGGGGTGCTGAAGCCCATCCCAGCTATCTCTGGGCAGTGGGCAGGGGACACCCTGAACTGGTTGCCAGCCAGTCGCAGGGCACACAGGGACAGACAATTCGCTTGCTCATTCACACCTAGGGACAATTTGGACCGGCCAATTAACCTAACATGCATGTTTTTGGAATGTGGGAGGAAACTGGAATGCCCGGAGGAAACCCACGTAAGCATGGGGAGAACATGCAAACTCCGCACAGGAAGGTTGGTAGCTAGATTTGAACCCATGACCTCAGAACTGTGCCGCACATGCTCTAACCACCGCGCCGCCGTGCTGCCCTATATATATATATATATATATATATATATATATATATATATATATATATATATATTATATTACTTTTTTTTAATGCATATGATCAAATTCAGGGCTTCAAAAGGACCATATAATTTTATTTTCTGACTTTACTTCAATTACAGTCCATCAATAAACAGATTTACAAAAAATGGACATACCTATACCTACGTTATCTTTTTTAACCTCATGCCAAGGTATTGGATTAAGGCCCGGTCACACAGCCTTTTGCGTCTGTATCGCGGGGAAAATTTTGCGATTTTTTTTTTTTTGCCCGTGGTTGCCCGCGGTGGAAAATGTGCAAAATTGGCCGGCGACTGTTCCGCGTCCTTATCGCCGCGGCTGCATCGCTGTGCCGCCCGCGGTTACCCGTGGTCTAAAGTTTTGAGCAGCGCAAAACTTTTTCGCGCGGCCAACCGCGTGTGAATTTCTTACCGCGTGTAAAGCACGGCTGTATCTCGTCTGTATCGCGATCTCAAAAGCGTCCAACAGCGTCTGCTTCAGGGCCAGAAATTTCTGCTCGTGATTCAGCCTCGATACGCCCGTGAAAGGCTGTGTGACCGGGCCTTTAGAGACGGAATCAGTATAAAAAAAAAATCAAACCAATTAGTTATTTTTTTTCTTCCCGGCGTGGCCCCTGAGCAAAATGTTCTAACTCGAGTTTTTGAATACAATATTAAACCTGTTCACTGAAAAAATTACACTCTACTGATATCACAAGATGCTTCCCATTAGCGGCGAAAACCTTTTACCAAAAAAAGGAAGTATTTTCCTCCCCCCTTGCTTCGTGTCACCATTTAGCTTAATGGTTGGGCGACGCTAATAGCAGCCGGTGTGGTGCTTGTGGTGGGCCACTGGATGTGGTTTGCTGCTCTATAAACCTGCTAATGGGCAAAGACCCGGCCGTTTATCCTCACCAAGATCTTGAGCGTTACTTTTTAGGTCCCATTACCTGCACGCTTGTTGGACCCGCAATCACATTTGTAGTGGGGGCTTCTTCCTGCCCGCAGCTGTCACTTTCTAATTTCTCCTCCTCTTCTTTTATTTATGTTTTCATCTATACGGTCGTCTATCCTTCCTGACCTCACTGTCTTTCTGGCTCAAAAACTCTCCCCTGCAAAGCAAGCTTTTTTTACGGGCCGGATGTTATTTTGTCAAGCCTTCGGGAAATGTGGAATTCTGCACTTCTGCATGTAGAATACTCTCTGGTGGGCGAGGAGTTCTCATACTGCAGCGGGGCCTCACCTTGTTTGTGTTACTGCTGAATGTGTATGTAGACTAATATGTGTGATAATCAACTTTATATCATGATTTTTTGTTGTTGATTTCATTATATTTTTTTATCTACTCTCTACCCATCTACATCATCAATCACAAATATATTAAAACTAAAAACTAAATCTGAAAACACCCAAAGCTGATTTGAAAACAAAAACAAAGGATTGTTAAGTCGAAAACGAATGACAACATGCCTTTAAGTTTTAAAATATGTAAACACTTTAATCAAAACAAATGAATAACAGCACGCCAAGGAGCGCTTTAGACTCCAACCTTTTTTAAGCTGAAAGCTGTTTTTTGTGACTAATTAGAGCAGAGGGTGAAAAAGCAACTCATCTTGTTGTTACTATGTTATTACCAAGTAATTATTAGTAGGGTTAAATAGACTCAATCAACCACTAAAAAAAAAAAAAATAGTAGAAAATCACATTAACCCAGCCCTGAATAAATATTTTCAGAACATGTCTACAGGCACCTAAGTTGTCCCTAGGGGCCACCCTGGTGCCCACGGGGACCGCGTTGGAGAGTAATATATAAAGCCAAGCCAGAACACTTGAGAATAGACAACCTAGCAATAATTACAGTAAATTACAAACTACAGTGAGCACCTGATTAAAAGCCGCTCGCGCAAATTTAAGAGCGAAACACATTCTTATCTTCATACGAACCGCATCAAATTTAAAGCCGCAGGTGTGGCGCATTGTTTAAAAAAGTTGAATTTTAATATTTCCTTTGTTGGGTATTTGTTAACAATGCTAAGCTGAGTTCCAATAGCCCCAGAGCCTTGTTTAGAGCAATACCACCCTGAGGACCCCCGATCTCGGGAAGCTAAGCAGCGTCGGGCCTGGTATGGACTAAACAGGTCATTTGCACACGCTCTGCTGCGACAACACTGACTGTTGCACAGCCCACAAACGTGCTGTTTTTACAACAACTTTTACATGAGATTTCTTATTTTTAGAAAAGTATCGTTTGTTACAAAATACTATAATTTTGTGGATTCATTTAATCACACTTTTTTAGTGGTAGCAGGGTTGGCAAAAAGACTGACTTGATGTTTGCAAATTACTTGAATGTAACAACAGATTTTTCCGCTACCTATAACCCAAGAAAAAGAGTATATATTTTATGTAAATGTGGACAGTCAGACTCCTTTGACGTTTGCCAACACAACATAGAAAAACAAGTCAAGTTGTTGTATAATCATGGTCAAGCAGACGGAAACATGTTTAACAAACTACTCAAAGGAAAAAAACATATGTACAAGGTGCATCCACCATGATCTCCAATGCCCAAACCCCCACCTACCAGTACCCCCACACCCAGCTTCCTATCTCCTGCTCCAGCTCATTTGCACACTTACCGTTGTTTACTCAGTCTCATGTTGATATTGACTTGAAAATAACGCGTTTAAAATGCACTGAGGGAACCTACATCTTTTTTACCCGCATGCACTGTAATCCTGACCATTTCTAGGTAATTAACCTTGCAATTTCGAGCCGTGTCTTTTATGCGCTGGATAGATTTTCTTGTGTGCTGAGAATGTCTGGACAGTGCACATTTGGGCACGCCAAGGCTGAGAGGGAACATTGGTTGGGACCAGTCTAGGAAAAGTCTTACAATTAAAAGTAAAATACATAAATGTCATTCAAAAGGATTTTTTTCGTCTTTTAAACAACACAGTCATTTCGACCCGAGGACAACAGGCTGGTTAATTACTCACAATAAATACTTTACTTTTAAAACGGAAAATCCATCAAAATTGCAATACTGGTTTGAAAAAATCGCAATCATTTTTTTTTCCAAAATTGTGCAGACCGAAAAAGAAGATGCCTGCTTCAAGTGCAGTGAAAACGCCAACACAAACCAAAAAAAAGTTGAGAAAAAATAGTTTATTTGAACGGATCTAAAGATTAAAATATTGTCATACTTGAAAAAAAACTGGTTTAAATATATTACATTCCATAATTACTGCAAAACAATTAACCAAAATGAATAGCTTGTAATATTATGAAAAAAATCATGAAACTGGTGCCAGGATTTAATCACATTTTAAGCATTTTCAAAGCATTGTTTATTTTCAATGAAACAAAATGTGCTTTGGCTCGAAAAGGGTTGAGAAACACTGAAATATTTAATATGATAGTAAATTAAAAGTAGTATTTTTATTTTTGTAACCATTTTTATAAAAGAATACATATGTCTAGTCTGCAAAACCTTTCTTGAACACCAATCAATATTTTTTGTATTCAAGTATTTTTTTATTACAACTCCTCTGTTTTTGTTTGCATTTTTTTCGGTGTTTTAATAATAAGTTCACAAATTTTTCATACAAATGTTTTCCCTCTGTCTTTAAAAATGATTTGATATTTGCGCACGGATGCTTTGCGCCATATAATCCTGATTGTACTCACTTCCTGGTGCCCCATTTTGTGAGTAAGGGACGCCTGGAGTGAGTTGGGAGGTAGAGGATGATGACGATCTGCTACCACTAAACACTCTTGATATGACGGACAGTCAGATCAGATCCAATCCGCCCCCTCGCCAGAGGCTCGAGCCCAAAAGAAAAAAAAAAACTGAGCGTATCAACTCGTCCTGCAAGAGGATTACATTTCTTGAGTAGAGAAACATGTGCCTCATGTTTAAGAATGTTTTCCCAGACTTTCTGCCTCGCCTTCTTCTCCAAACACACGATTCTCCAAACTGTCGATGACACACGACTATAATTGACCAGTGTTGGGTGCGTTACTCCCCCCAAGAAGTAATTAGTTACTGTATTACTCACCACTTTCTCCACCCAGCCACCCTAGTGAATACCGATGACCATGATTACCCTTTAACACTGACTTATGTTAAGTTTCTATGGTACCATATCTGCAATTTTAATGTTTACATAAGGTCGGTTATGGGTTCCCGGTTATTTATGTTTATCTATCATCGATATTTATTCTCTGGGTTTTATATTTTCTTTTAATCATTAGATTAACGGATGCTCCAAAAATAGTCACGTGATAAAAGAAATAGAAGAAAACGCGAGAGAAGTGATGCCTTCATATTGGTTGTCTTGTGTCATCTTGAGGGTTTGCAAATGAAGAGTTAGGCCGAGACACTCCGTATCCATTTTGTCAATGGGCTTCAAACTACTCAAAGATTTCCTCCTCCATTGCTGTATACTGTTCTTTTTTTCCAGGCGTGGTGTAAAGCCAAAATGATTTTACAAATATGAGAAAATGCTTACCGTAAATTCTGGCTTACATTTGCCCTCGTTGATTTTCTGTTGTTTAGCTGTTGCTGTATGAGGCATGCCACCTCTTCACACGCTGCCTACCATTCGCTATTGGAGACGCACAACCAAATTTGTGCATTCAAGCTGACCTCCTGGCTTTAGTAGTTTCATTTATAGTTGTAAATAAAGATTAGATGTGAGTATATTTGGTAAGGAGGATATCAGTAAGGAGAAATTCTTGCACTTGTGCTTGATATGGTACCACTATAACTGTTGAGTTGTATTTTATAGGGCCATATAAACATGTCTCTTCCACTTTGACTAAGGCAGACTAAGGGTTATTTAGTCCTGAGCAAATGGTAAACAGGTACTGATTTGATGGTAATTAGTAGCCGAATAACACACCATGTTGTAACAATGTTTGATATGCATTTTTTTATTAATTAAGCATTAAATGTCATTATTACCAGGAAAGGTAATTGTGTTGGGTTACCCTTGTAACGCGTTCCACCCAACAATGTGTTTGACGTGTGTGTTTAGCTCTGGCGGATCAGAGTGCCAAGCCCTCGCTAGGCTTGTCGATAGAGGTTGCTAGTGGGCCTTTTTTGCATACAGTGATCTATTCTCATAAAAGGTCATTAGCATTTAAAGTGCTCCTCTTCAGTCTATAGGACTCAAAGCATTAGAGTCTCTGTGGACTGCAGATTATTCCGGAATAGGACGCCAGGCCATCGTCTTTTATTCCAGGCTCCTTTCACGCGCATGGTCGTTTGTGACACCAATGAAGCGGAGGAAGAATAGGCAGCGGGTCTTTCCACCAGGACGCCGATTTGTCAGGGAGAGACAAGCTGGAACTGTGTTTGTGTGTTTGCATGATTTGCATCGGGTCCTGTACTTGGCTGCGAGCTCGAGCGCCGCGTCCACGAAAAAACGAGTTGCATATTTGCTCACATCGGGTCGCATTGGCTGCCTGTTTTCAGGCAGCGGCCCTGGGTGTCCTTATGTAAACACAACCGGGGCCAAAATGTGAGCACAAACACAAAAAGCTCCAGGGAACAATGCGAGCCAGGCCTCACCAACATTCCCGAAAACGCCGATTGTAAACGCACCGCTCGTTTTTCCATATGCCGTCTTATCAATTTTTCCAGAGGATGAAAAATAAGCAGAACTTTTTTCACTGCAGTGCTTGCGACTGATAAATGATTCATTTTGTGAAAAGCCCAATGAAGGCCATGCCTGCAGTATCTATTTCAAGCAGCCGCTGACTCACGCTGGAGGCGGGCTCTATACCTGTAGCTCTCCTAATTCGCTTCTGCTCACCATACGACTGTAACGTGGCAGTTCGTATCAGTGACATGTGCAGTCTTATTGAATATGCATATATTTCCTTTCAAAATCTGCAATTTTAAAATAAAACTAGCATGTGTATGTTTTTTTTGTTTTTTGTTTTTTTTTGCACAGACTTGGTTATAGACAAATATTTGGCATTCTATGGCAGGGGTCTGCAACCTTTTTCAAGTCAATAGCTACCTTTTTTTACTACTTACCACAAGGAGCATTCAGTATGATATGCATTTCTACTACGATAACTTGTTGTACTATGTTGTTACTATGTTATTACCAGGATAATTATTTGAATTAGTCTTAAATTGACTCAGTCAACAACTACAAATAATAATTGAGTAGAAAATTACAATGTCCGAGCAATAGAGAGCTATTTTTCAGGTCCACGAGTACCTCATCTGTCCTCAGGGAGCAACCTGTGCCTGCACTATAGTGTTAAATGTCTGTACGAATCAATGTAAAACAAATCTTAAAAACACATCAAAATCGGTTAAATTAGCACTCATGACACACGGTAATCCAACACTGGTGACCTCAGGAAGAGGTTTGGATTGAGATTGTCTTTTCAAAAAAAAATACCAGAAACGTTTTGTAGGGTTAAATTTTCAGTTTTTGTACCAATTACAAACTAATGTAAATTACTACATTTAAATAAACAGTAAATACAAAATATTTTTTTTTGTGAGGGAACCACATGATGTGACATTGCGTCTTGGGAAATGGGAGCAAGCATACTACAGTATCCCTCAAAATTATACGTCCATTTGACATGGACTTTCTGGACTGGTTTACAGGCTGGGGGCATCGTTGCTGTCATACACTTTCCGGACAAATTTCAACATGTTACCTAGGGTTCTCTTTTATTGATGTTTACTATTATTGATGTGTACTGTAACTCAATGCTAAATCTTTTCCACCCTGGTCATCCTGGGAGGGGGATTATCACTTGTGAGGCCCCTTCTCAAGGTTTCTTTTTTCCTCACGCTGAGGTTTTGTGTTTTTCCTTGCCCGCATGTTGGTTTAAGATCAGGTACTGGTGTAATTGTAATCCTGTGCAGTCCTTTGAAACATTTTTGTGATTAAGGGCTATATAAATAAATGTGACTTGACTTGACAATTTGTATATGATTTAAAACTTGTTAATTTTCCCCCAGGAGTGTACTCACTTTTGTTGCCAGTTAATTAGACAAAAATCGCATTTTGTACATTTAAGTGATAGTAAACTTACATTGTAAAGCAAGGTGCCGTTCAGCTACTTTATATTGCAGTGTAACGCCTTCATATATCAACATATTTAATACAAACAAAACAAAAAACACTACTACTATTAATATTTTTAATATTGATATTATTGCTGATTATATTTCATTAATAATTGTATTATTATTATTATTAATAATTACATTCAAGTGAGTTACATCAGAACAAATGCTGTAAAAAACACATTTAGCATAGGATTGTATTTACATTGGGTGTCTTGAATCCAACTTCATTCTTCGCATTTCTGCGTTGCATTACCAAGGAAAAGTTCAGATATTAAATAAAAAGAAAAAAAAAATCAATCTATTTTAATAACCATTCCGAAAATAAATGGTTCTTTGCTGCCCCTCCTTTCATCTTCCTCTTTCCATTCTCCATACTTCTGCAAATAGACTTGAGTAATGAGTCTGACATAGGACTTCTTCATTATTGCTCAGTTTTATGTTCATTTAACATATGAGGGTGCAGCCCGGTGATTTTAAAACGCCATCTCACAAAACGTTCTAAACCACCCCACAGCAAAAAACAAAACAAATTAATAAATAAGAAAGGCAGCATGATGACTGACTATTTAGCATGTCTTCCTCACATTTCAGAGGTCTCAGGTTAAATACCAGCCTCCCTCTGTGTAGGTTTTGCATGTTCTGAGTTGGTTTCCTCTGGGCATTCCAGTTTCCCCTTGGATCCAAATCGCCCATAGGAGTTGGTGAGCGCTTTATCTGTCTCTGTTTGAAATGAAATGAAATGATCTGCATTTATATAGCGCTTTTCAAGTCAATGACTTCCCAAAGCGCTTTACAATGTGCTCCACATTTCCCATTAGCGGCCTTGCAGCCATGTATTAGGGGTTATTAGGGGGTATTAGGGGTTCAGTGTCTTACCTAAGGACACTTTGACATGTAACACGGACGAGCCGGGATTCGAACTGGGATCCCTTGATCCCAAGACGAGGGATCAAGACGAGCGCTCTACCTCCTGAGCTACTGCGCTATGACTGGCTGGCAACAGTCCAAGGCAGAGGTTGCAAACCTTTTTGAAGCTGAGAGCTACTTTTTTGTTACTGATTAGCTTGAAGGGCTACTAGTTTGATATGTGTTTCTAAGAAAATGTGCTATTACTACAATGTTACTATGTTATTACTGTGTTGTTACGAAATTGTCATTTTTACAGGTTAAAGTCGGCTCAGTCAATCACTTAATGACATGCCAGTTTTAAATCAAATCTCCTAAAAGAAAAGCAAAGGGACCCATGATAGATTTTCAGATTTGGCCAGCGATTTACCCAGGTGGTTTATGGGGGCTACCTAGTGCCCACGGGCACCACACTGGAGACCCCAGGTCAAAAGTGTCCACTGCCCAACGTCAGTTGGGATGGGCTCCCACACCCCTGCGACCAATCATGAGAAAAAGCAGGTGCAAAATAATAAACAAATAAGAGAAATAAGTTATTGTAGTGGGCCGCTAAATATGATCTTTTTTACCTACTATGACAATAGCTGTATATCTGTGAGAACCTAGTCGAGTTAATGTGGTATCACCAAGACAAAGAATAAAATACAATCCCTTTTCCGGAAGATTTTAATTCATAGCAGAGTTTAAGAACTTGCGGGAGATTTGACTTTAGCCTATATTTTTCAATATCACCCTCGCAAACAAAAACGGATCCACTCTGATCCCTTAACATTGTTGTACAGGAATTAACAGAGAGAGAGTCCATGCAGGGCACCACGGCCGCGCAGTGGTTAGCGTGTGTGCGGCACAGTTCTGAGGTCATGAGATCGAACCTCCTGTGTGGAGTTTGCATGTTCTCCCCGTGCTTGCGTGGGTTTCCTCCGGGCACTCTGGTTCTCTCCCACATTCCAAAAACATGCATGTCAGGTTAATTGGCCGATTCAAACTGTCCCTAGGTGTGAATGAGCAAGCGAATTGTCTGTCCCTGTGTGCCCTGCGACTGGATGGCAACCAGTTCAGGGTGTCCCCTGACCACTGTCCGAAGATGGCTGGGATGGGCTCCAGCACCCCCGCGACCCTACTGAGGATAAGCAGTGCAGATAATGGATGGATGGAGTCCATGCAAGTTATTGAGGGAGTGGTGCAAAAAAGATCCTGTAAGTCCCCTCAGGAGCATGGGGAGGTTTGCGGTGGTCAGAGGGCAGCAGATGTGAGGCGTCGCATAATCTTCTCCTCAGGGAAACATTCTGACCCACCTATCGATATCCCCCGCTCTTCTTCCTGTTCCCTCCTCCTCCTTTCGTCAGGATCATTAGCATTGATCCTTTGGGAGCGGTGCTCCACACCTTGGGTTTTTATAGGATGAGCTTCAGTGTGTGAGATACCTTACTTCTATGTCATGTCCCCCTCGGATAATCAGATGCGGCTGTTTAGTCTTTCTATTTGACTGCGGTATTTTAAAAAACAAAAAGATTTGATCACGATTTACACTTGATTCTACCGAAGCACTGCGCATGGAAGCAGATGGTGCATGACTGTCATATAGTCCAGGTAGCACGAGGCGGTGGCAGGTGTTTGATAAATGGGACACAAACAGCAAGCTGACTTTTTCCGTGGCCGCGGTCTGCATTTTGGACTCCAAAGCCTACTACATTTCAGCAGCCTGTTTTGTCCTCCTGTCCGGGAGACACCCGTGGGCTTGATTTATCAGCCTAGGAAATTGCCCCTGGCAATTGCTTTTCGGCTGTGTGAAAGTGGAATATGTAATTATAGGCGCAGGTATGGGGGAGGTGTCAGAGTGAATGTGCAAGAGAGATGGCGGTTAAAAGCGCAAGGAGAGGAGGAGGCTCAGGGGTTGATTGATGCTTGATTACGTGTCTGACCATCTGGATTGCTGTCATCGAGACTCTTAATCCTATTTACATGAGAGCCCATTTGTGTATTTGTTTCAGTGTGCAATTAGAAGCAACTGCTTTTGGATTAGTTAGGTGGGTGACTGGGTTAGGTAAAATGTACGGTTTCAGAGTTGAGAAAAATGAATTGCAAAAAAGTTATCAATTATTTCTTAGGCCATTTAGAAAACACTATGTCAAAAATAACTATAACCTCAATTTTTTGTTGTTCACATTAACATATTTCCCAATGACCTTATTTCTGGCCAGTATGCAAGCTGTACAGATGTTCCACAAGGTCTACCACATTAGTAACTCCTTATTTAAAGGGTTAGAAACTTGATTATAAAAGATCCACAAAAGGGAAACAGGACTAGTTGCAGTGTGTCTCAACACAGTTATACGTGCAAAAACAGCTCAAACAAGTGTCGACAAGCCAAGCCCATGTCAAAATGCTCACTGAGCGCGCAAACTGCCTCTAGTATTTACAACTTCATCCTATCTGTAAGAAAATTCGAACAATATCATTGTAGTTGTTTGGCCTTTTTTGTGGTTCAATTGTTTGTCTTGCTCTGTCGGTTTACTGCTTGCTTTGCGTTTGGGGACGACCCTTTTCACGGACCTAAACTGAGTGACCAAAGCAAAGTGCAATATGGCTTGCTTGGATGAGATATCCATCAAACACATTTATGACCAACTGGAACACAGCTTTCGACTCACTCGGATGAGTGCACAATTGCCACATAGGCATGTCAAAAACAGCACACACTCTAGCAGACTTGTCTGCAGCCTAACAACATAATCAGATATCCAGAAGCATGGCCACATCCTAGTTTGGCGACTGTAGTAGTCAGTACATTTAAACAATTACTGCTAACAAGTCCTTATCACCCCCCTCGCCTTCCACCTCCTCTTGATCCTGACTTCTAATTGCTACTGCTGTCACTGTGCAGGTCTCTGCATGGTTATTAGATGGGAATTATTGCAAGCACTCTGAGCCACACGGTACAGTTAAGGCACACAGTTCAAGCCACTGTCACTGTAACCTGTTGTTTCACGCCAGGGGGTAGGTTTTGTTGCATGTGGATTTCTACTGCTGTGAGTATTTTCAGCAACTCTATTACCAATAGGGTGGTGTATTTATCCTCTAATAGTAACGGTCTGTCAAAAACACGATAAATCTTACTGCGCGTCTGCCCGCCTACGAAATCACCTAATGACTAGATAGCTGGGGGGGGGACCTGTGGTTTTAATGAGTATGAATATAGTGGCCCCGCTGTGTTGCTAGTATCTCCTCTTTCAAGCCACTGCAGATGTGAAAGGAGAGAACAGTGGCTCTCACATCACAGTGTTTGTGTGGATGTCTAATGTTTCTCTCCTAAACGGGACAAAGAAGGATTCATGCATGGTCGGTTTGATGCAGGATTGGTAATCTTGATAGATATAAAGACAGACAGACAGACAGACAGACAGGTATGTTTGAAGAGATCAGGTCAGAAAGGCACATATTGAGGGATCAGAACAGACAAGGGAGAATTGGAGGGATCAGATTGGTTGATCCAGAGAGACCTGTATCAATCATTCCAGAGAGACTCAGGTACATTGATATGTTCTGTTATATTATGCTAAATTCATAGTAGTAGTTAGATCCAAATAAATTGATAGCTTCAGTTCGAGCCATAAACATTGATTGAACAAGATTGTTGTCATGATTGATAGATCTAGTCACACATTAAATGATTCTGCAAGGCATAAAGATACATGGACTCAGAGAGAGAGTTCCAAAAAGACAAATCCAGTTAGATCGATCCAGATGGCTCCAGATAGATTTGGAATAAATCAAAGTACCGAAGGGCACCAAGTGGTGTCATACCCCCCTATTCTGCTCTGCACCTCTGAGTAAACCTGGAAGGATTCTAGATGTCTTCCAAATTTCCAAAATTCCTCTCTCAATATTTTTTAATATTAATTTTAAGAAAAGAAGCAGGCCACTCTTTAGGTCTGACAAATTAAGAGCTTCCTCCGGCACTGCAGTGATTCCTTGATTGAGAACCTGTCTTCAGCTAACTGCATGGGGACCAGCTGCGTTCATAGGTGCAGGTCTTTGGTCTGGCTCTCATTGATGGAGAATCTCTGTATCACTTGTGACAGTACTCACAGACTTTTTCTTCATTCAGTGTGAATTTAAAAGGAGGCTCATGGTGCTTGGCTGTTATATGCTGTCTGATCTGATTTCCCTCTCTATCTACAGTGCTGTCAGTAAATCTCTGCACATTTTCCCCTCTTACATGTTCCACTCACATAAGAAATAGACTCTGTATTAGATACCTAATGCCAATAGAAATGTTGGATTTGTATATGGAAACTTGCCAAGCATAATCTAAGGATACATTAGGAGTGCACAATGTCCTGTACCAATCTGAAAGTGTGCTCTTTCAAACATAGTAAATACTGGACTGTCTCAGAAAATTAGAATATTGTGATAAAGTTCTTTATTTTCTGTAACGCAATTAAAAAAACAAAAATGTCATACATTCTTGATTCATTACACGTCAACTGAACTATTTCAAGCCTTTTATTCTTTGAATATTGCTGATTTTGGCTTACAGCTGAAAAAAACTCAAAAATCCTATCTCAAAATATTAGAATACTTCCTCAGACCAAGTAAAAAAATAATTTTATAACAGCAAAACTAAATCAAACATTTGAAAATGTCCATTGATGCACTCAGTACTTGGTTGGGAATCCTTTTGCACGGATTACTGCATCAATCCGGCGTGGCATGGAGGCAATCAGCCTGTGGCATTGCTGAGGTGTTATTGATGCCCAGGATGCTTCGATAGCGGCCTTCAGCTCATTTGCATTTGTAGGTCTGGTGTCTTTCATCTTCTTCTTAACTATACCCCACAAATTCTCAATGGGGTTCAGGTCAGGGGAATTAGCAGGCCAATCAAGGACAGTGATGCCATGGTCAGTGCACCAGTTACTGGTGGTTTTGACACTGTGGGCAGGTGCCAGATCATGCTGGAAAATGAAATCCTCATCTCCATAGAGCTTTTCAGCAGATGGAAGCATGTAGTGCTCTAAAATCTCTTGGTACACAGTTGCATTTACTCTGGACTTGATGAAACACAGTGGACCAACACCAGCAGCTGACATGGCTCCCCAAACCATTGCTGACTGTGGGAACTTCACACTGGATTTCAAGCAACTTGGATTTTGCTCCTCTCCAGCCTTTCTCCAGACTCTGGCGCCTTGACTTCCAAATGAAATGCAAAACTTGCTTTCGTCTGAAAAGAGGACTTTGGACCACTCTGCAACTGTCCAGTGCTTCTTCTCCATAGCCCAAGTCAGACGCTTCTTCCGTTGTCTTGAGTTCAGAAGTGGCTTGACCATGGGAATACGGCTATTGTAGCCCATTTCCCGGACACGTCTGTGAACTGTGGCTTTTGATACCTGGACTCCATCTTCAGCCCACTGTCTTTGAAGCTCCCCCAAATTCTGGAAGCGGCTCTTCTTCACAATTTTGTTAAGGCTGCGGTCATCTCTCTTGGTTGTGCAGCGTTTCCGGACAGATTTTTCCCTTCCAACAGACTTTTTGTGGATATGCTTTGAAACTGCACTCTGTGAACAGCCTGCTCTTTGAGAAATTTCCTTTTGTGTCTTACCCTCCTGATGGAGGGTATCAATGATGGTCCTCTGGACAGCAGTCAGATCAGCAGTCTTCCCCATACTTGTGATTTAGTTTACTGAACCAAGCTGAGTGTTTTTAAGGCTCAGGAAACCCTCGCAAGGTGTTTCGAGTTAATTAGATGATTCAGGTGATTAGTTGAATAGCCTACTTTCTCATGATATTCTAATATTTTGAGATAGGATTTTTGAGTTTTCTTAAGCTGTAAGCCAAATTCAGCAATATTAAAATAATAAAAGGCTTGAAATAGTTCAGTTGATGTGTAATGAATCCAGAATGTATGACATTTTCGTTTTTTTAATTGCATTACAGAAAATAAAGAACTTTATCACAATATTCTAATTTTCTGAGACAGTCCAGTATATCCCAATGCAAAAATAGGATTATTAGTATTTTAGTATTTTAGTTATGTATTCATAAAATGCCTTTTGGACAGGGCAAAAGAATAAAAGTTATATGACTAAAGAGAGGGTGCTATACAAAATTTAAATGAGGATTGTAACAGTTTATAACTTTTAAACTAAAAGAAATAATACAAAGAAATGTGTATTTCTGATGCTCAATCTAGGAAAAGTCACAGCTTGGAATTTTCGACATTGAACAAAGTCAAAATATTAGGACTAAAAAAACACATTTTTTCTTCGGCACTGTTACCGTCAACTCTTAACTTGTCAGGTCATTCTTGCCCGTTTTCGATGGTCTTGAGCCTTGTGTTAGTTATAGACTATTTTTAATTGCTAATGGTCCACCCATCTTCCATTGTTGTTGATTTTTTTCTTGCTCTACCTTTCCAGAGGACCTTTTGCCGTTTGGCTTTCCCAGTATCGACATGGGCCCCCAGCTGAAGGTGGTAGAGCGCACACGAACGGCCACCATGCTGTGTGCCGCCAGTGGAATCCCCGACCCAGAGATCTCTTGGTTCAAGGACTTTCTACCTGTCGAACCTGCCACCAGCCAAGGTCGCATCAAACAGCTCCGATCAGGTGAGCCCTTTCCACTTTATTTTTTCGCCCATTCACTTTTAAAAAAGCAAATAAAACTCCATCTAAAGCTTAGCAGCGCTGTGACGTAAAATCCCTGTTGCTCTAAATTTGGCGATTATCATGCTTTATTTGTGATTATGATCAAAAGATTACGTCTCTTCTTTGACGCTATGAGCTTTTACAACCTTTTGAAAGCCAATTTTTTGAATTTGTTTAATTCTACATCCAAAGGGAAAGTCGATGTTTTAATCAACATTTGGGACTCCCCCTCACATAATTAGTGCTTTCCCTGATCCATATATTATAACTCGGAAACTCAGAGGTGCCTTACAAACGTGCTGTATTGAACAGGCATAAAAAAAAAAAAAAGCTTAAAACTATAAAGATGTGCAATGTGGAGATTTATATCCAAATGATACATAGGTTATCCATGCATTGCTCACAGTCAAATCAGGGCAAATGAGAGAATGATTGTGGTTAGAGAGCATGTGTGTATTAAGAGGCAGATCAAGGAATGAATGTTTTGCACTGAAGAACGTTTGCTCAGCTTTGTTTGTGCTCCTCTGCGGAGAGCACGCAGCCTCCCTTGGAATAAGCAGACACGCATTCCTCAGCTATTTTCCCGCAGCTGTCCTCTAGGGTAATGAAAGTGATGGTAATGCAAAATAATTTTGCTGTGGCTCAAACCCACGCTCGCCAGGCTCGTCGGCCGTCGTGTCCTGCTGATCACTCATGCCCTTTTTTAACCTTTCATCTGCAAACTCTGTTTGTACATATGCGGCTTCAGAAATCTACAAACATTTCTTGACCTACCAGACTGTTAAATTAATGCGCCGAACAGATGCATTTCATGTTTGTTTTTTCAAGTTTTGGAACATCAATGTGTTGTGAATCATTATTAAGACCAGTGACATGGTGAGGTTTGTGTCTAATGAGGGGTAGTCAGATTTACAATGAATTATTTTTTGATTGGCAAAGCAAAAAGCAAAAGAATATAAACTGTATCATAGAAAAAAAACTTGTTTTGTAGTTGATAAAAACATCTGTACTTGGAGGAAAATAAAATTTGATGGCTCGACTTGCTGTTATCTTGCTAATACTTTCACTATTCCTATTGTTCGGGGCAAAGGTGTGTGTGAAATCAGAATCAATGGTCTTCCTGTCTTCCTCTGACATGAGGCTAGAGACTTGCTTGCCTCACTCTGCAGCTGCACACGCATCACAGTAATATGTTACATACTGCTCCTTTTGAATAAAAGCCTCAATAGATAGGTAATCCTCCATTATAAACAAGTCCACACAACAAGAAAAACATTATTCGATAGCTTAACCTGCTGTTAGTTTGCTAATACATAGATACCTCGGTTATCGCAGTTAATGGGGGCCAGAGCCACCCGCGAAAAGTGAAAATCTGGAAAGTAGCGTCACCCCTCATAAAAGTCCCCAAAGGTCAAACTTCCTTACCAACAGTGAGTATATCGCTGTAACAAAAACAACAATTTACTATTTAGAATCTAAAAATAATAGCACAGTTGAATAGATTATCTTTATTGTCATTATACATGAGTGCAACAATATTAAAAAGCTTCTCCTTTCAGAGTACAAAAGCGATTTAGAGAGCGGCTGGCTAGCTTCACGTGAACATCGGGTTACCTCGACTTTTGCCGGGCTTCCTTGATGATTCAGTTTTATTCTATTCAACTGTCCGACGTGCTTTTTATATATTTCTGAGTTACCGAGCTACACCTAGGACACGCATGGTCATAATCGCAAACTTTGCAAGAATTCTCTCGACATGTCCAGGCTAAAACGCCCCCAAACTTTGAAAGTTTTGGTACATGTACTTGATGATGACGCCGCCATTTCTGTATGTTTGCGTTAGAACTCAGGACATGTGCGGCTCTCAGCAGAGATGATTTGTGTAGAGATACCTCGTTCCGTTGGAAAACGTGTCTAACAACAATATTGGACAATTAATTCCATTGTCTACAATTTGGATGAACGCTTGTTGTCGAAAAGGTAGACTAATCGATGCAGCCCTAATTTGAATAAAAAATAGTTGTTCATGAGCCAGTCCCAAATATCTCAAAAGAAACAAAGTGCTTTATTTCTCTGCTACTTGCTGAACTTCTGAGGTATGTTGTGATCTCTCTCAATGCTATGCGGTATGTTATCAGGTCTTCCACGCACGTAATTTAGAACTTTGTCAGAGTTGCCCAGACGTGACACTTGTTCACAAGCGCAGGATTCTAGGCCAAGTATCACTCCGATGAAAAGTACGGAGACAAATTGCGACGTACGATTCAGCCCGCACTTTAATGGGATTTAATCTTGACAAAAGCGAGACAGAGCCGAGCGAGAAAATGCGTCGTATAATGAAGCAAACGGCGCAGTGAGAAGCCTTAGAGAAAATCAATTACACCTGAGCCATGCACAAAATAGCGGCAGAATGTTTTGCCGATGACGCTCCTTTAAGATCACTTAAATGAGAACACCTTCTGAACTACGCATCTGATTTCGGAGACGGCTGCCAGCTCTCGCTGCGTCACAACCGGGGGGTGTTTGGGGACGGAAATGTTGTTTTCCTTTGCTCTCTTTTCCTTTGTTGAAACCTGGCGGTATTCCTGTGATAAAAAAAGAGATTTTTAGAGATAATGACACCCTGTTTTAGAAAGATTCCGTTCTTCTAGAAATAGCGCAGCAATCAATTGTCTGTCCCTCAAGGCACAAAGTACTTTAATGTATTCCATCGGGTTAATTATTGAATTCCATTGTGCTCTTTTCTGGGCTGAAAAGGTTCCTGAGATGTAAAAGTCAAGTGTCAAGGGTACATAAACAGGGCCATGGAGGATTTTTGATGTTTTCTGAAGCACACGCCCTTAATACCTGAGCCAGCTTCTATTTGTTACATAATAGCAGTAGTGGGTCATTTATTTAACTTTAGACCTTGAGTTTATCAAGTTCATAAATCCCTGTCTCATGTTTTACTTTTTCCAATTTGAAAAACTCTAGACTGCTAATTGAAAGTGCCATGCTTCCTGTTCCGTCTCCCTCAGTTGATTATTTTTATATTTTATGTTTTTTGGACCAATTAGGTTGTAAAAAAAGTTAAGGTGAGTGTGATTCTGAAAGATCCCAAAACATTGGGATAAAAAAAAGCTTCATATTCTAGAGCAGTATTTTTCAACCCTTTTTGAACCGAGGTACACTTTTATTCATAAAAAAGTTCCGAGGCACACCGTCCGTCAAAAATGTTGAAAAATGAAGTTATGTCAAATATTTCACTGTACTATTTCATAAGCAGATAATTAGTATCTAAAAAGAATAAAATAATACTTAAAATAAAAAAGAATGATGTGCTTTATCTATGTTTTTATTTTTTACAGTGCAATCTTAAACCGCTTTGTTAAACAAAAGCAGTTATCAAATGTACTGTGCTTCCTCATGAGCAGATAATTAGTATATAGAAAGTATATAAAAAATCCACTGCCACCTACTGATATGGATCACGATTACAGTTCCCCGTCTGCAGATAGCAAAAATACTGAATAATGGGCTGATTTTTTGGAAAGATAAAGTTGGGCAAATTCCAGCAGCACACTAGACAAGGCCTCACGGCACACTAGTGTGCCTCGGCACACTGGTTGAAAAACACTGTTCTAGAGAGATGCGGATTTATGTATGCGAGAACTTAAATTCAATAAAAATCTTTTTAAATTGATTGTAAAGTGGCAAAATTCATTTTTTTGTTCCATAGTTAAAAAGTTTGCTCAACAAAAAAAATGCAGAACATAAATATTTCCTTTAAATTTTCATTAAAAAATGTTTCAGGATATTATACAACAAGAACATGTAAATAGGTAAACTTGGCAATATTGTCTACACTCTGCTGTCACATAATTTAGTTCATTAACATTTTCTGTCTCGTCTAAATTGAATTGAATTATAAAACCTTTAAAACAATTATAAATATAGCTAAAATAAGATATCGGTTTTATCCGTTAGTTTGGATAATTTCAACATTAATTGGTAAAGATATTTACAAAATGGTGTCTTGATTTACAAAAATCATCCGGTGCAAATCTAAAATTCTTTGTTTTCACCTTATATAATACAATGTGGGGTTTTATGTAATTTCCATTATTTGGGGAGAATCAAATTTCAATAAATAAAAAAATATAACTATAACCCACTCATTCAGGGGGCAATACAGCCAATACATTATTTTGTAAAGCAAAAATGTAATTCAAAAAAAGCCGAGAGGTAATCAAGAGATCGATCTTGAATGCTTGTTTTTTCTACCACCTCACTCTTTCAGAAATAAGTGTAATCAAGCATGACACTCTAACAGTGAGTGAACGCCAATGGAGAAAATGAGTCGCAGAGTTTACCAAAGCACTTCACGGACTCTGACACCAGCATCCAAGCAGATGGCCAGCAATATGGCCCCGGAGGTTTACTGCTGGGTAATGGATGGACCAGCCTTACCTAAGAGTTGTGGTGAGAGTAAGGGTTGGGCAAAGTCGGCCAAATACCCAGGGATTCTTTCTCTCTTTCTCTCTCTCTCTCTATATATATATATATACAGACTATTATTACACCATCCCTGATCTAAAACCTACATTAGGGCAAGGAAAAACTCCAAAACCTCAACATGAGGAAAATGAAGATACCTTAAGAAGGGAATGTACATGAGGTAATCCCCCTTCCAGGATGACTAGGCTGCAACAGATGTTGCAATAACTAACAATACCCTCTCCTCTTTTTTATAATCGCTGAGTATTCACATATGATTATTAACACAATTAGTTTCTTGTATATTATAAATAAGGCAGAATGAGGCACATATTTATCTTGCCTCTTAGCAGAGGGTGACAGTTCTGGACACTTTACTGAATAACGGTGTTTGATTATCGTTACTTTTTACCTTATTTAATAAGTTATTCTGGCCCCCCATATTACTGATAATGAAAGTTAGCACGTTACACCGAAAGTAACTATCAATTAAAAAATTACACAAAAACAAATATGCTTGTAAAAGGAAACTCTCTGATTTGTGTATTGTATTTTATAGTTGTAAATTTGTCTCAGATCCAAATATATGCAGTAGAGAGAATGTCTTCATGAGGAAAATTTAGCAACCTCGTGCTCGGTGCTTAAAACGTGGCCGCTATAACTGTGTTCGGGTAAATATAAACATGCCCACTCTTCATAGAAAGTGCAAGCTGATCGATGGTTGCATGTGACGACGGTAGTGATTTAGTCTGCAATCAGAAAAACACTGCAAATATTAAAGGTACATATTTTACCAGCGTAGCAGGAGGATGCTAGACGGGCATGGCAGCGACCACTATGTATGAATTCCGCTATGTAAAAGTCATACCATTTTCTCAAGATATGAATATTTATGAAAAAAATAACTTTGGTATGGTAGTTCATGTATTTTTGACTATTATTAAAATAAGTTAGTTTTTTTGCTGAACGAAGGCTTTTTTGTACCACTAGGAGGCACTAAGTATTAGTCTCTTTGACGCACCATGCAGTAACGGCAAGTAACGCATTAGTCCCAACACTGAGGGCAAGAGTAAGATCAAGGATTCAGATTTAGCACTGTTATTATCATTATTAGATAGATTTTATCAAATCATCACACTGTAAAATAAAATGTGATGAAGAATTAGCCTTTGTCTGGAGAGCGAGTTTGGTGGTTTTGTTGTTAAAAGTCGGTAACACTATCGGTTGGAGAAGTATCATAAAGTCAGTAAGACTATCGGTTAGAGCAGTACTATTTTCGGCAAATTGTCATGATCCACCTTCCACCATCTTAGTGAAACTGGGTTGACACAGATCATATCTCAGTCGAGCTCTTTAAGCAGCTTACGTCTCAATTTGTATTTCTTTGCCTTTCTCTTTTTTGTAGGTCATCCGCAAACTGATTTGCATGTTGATTGACCGCAGCACATTTGTGTATGCGGCGTGCGCGCCCCCCTGCGACCTTTGCACGAGACAAGAGTTGTTGTGTTCTTCATGTCGGGCTTGCCTCTGCGCTGTCGGATTGCATTCTTGACTACACTTGATTTTTGGAGATCTTAGTTGTGCTCACGACAGGCTTTTTGGAAAGAGAACAAAAGGCGGTAATAGAACACAATCAGAAGCGCCGTGAGCTGTTCTCTTGTGTTTTTGAACGAGTAAAGGCAGATGGATGATTGGTTTGGACTGTCGAGCACCAGTTCTCAAAGCTGAGACTAAAATGGCTAAAACTAATCAAACTTGCCAGGGAAAAATAGGCATAAAGGTACCCAAAAAGCACCCGCAAGGACATAATGTGTTTCACAACATTGATATCAATGACAATAAAGACCATTCAATTCATCAGATTCTATTTTAGGTTATTTAAATCACATGCAAGTTGGACTCATTTGGAAACACCAAGTCCAACATTAGGTATAATGTTTTGTGACAGTAATTTTCTCTACACAGTAATAATGTAGTACGTTTCATTTAAAAGGGAATTACTATCTTAACAGGGTTCATTAAATTGACATTACGCTTTTGTTGTATCTCAGTTCGTAATGTAGTGTTGCACTCAGGACAACAGTTCTCATTGGTGTGTTTCTCCCTTTACATGAATGCAAATGACGATATTTATAGAATAATTTATGCTTTTAGAAGGCAGAGAGGAACCTAATTTTAGGCGCGTTCTGTACAGTTAGTTACTCTTTTGATTTACTCCTATTGGACGTGGCTCACAAGTTTTGACAGGAGCAATAGCTTTTACTAAGACAAACACGTTTTTTCCCCATCCTGAAATTAATGAAAGGCTAAAGAAATGAGGATCTTAACCAATGAATTAAACTTATGTTTCATTCTTCACTACCCATTCTGCAACTTATTTTCTAAAAGAATAGGTCTTACTTAAAACTTTAAGGTTTCTGTTGAACAATGTTTTAAGAATGATTGTAAGTAACTAGCTTAAAACATGGATAGCTCGAAAACAAAACCAATAGTGTTAATTATTAAAGCTGCTCAATTTATTGATTTGCCCAAACTTGTTGTTTTAATTCGAATAAAAATTGAATTTATTGTCATGTAGATAGTTGACATCAGTACAATAGAATACCACAGTGCAAAATAACAAAATAAGGGTTGTAGTATAAAATGGTAAATACAATATAAAAATCAAAAAACCTTGTCATTACTGCACAACTCCAGTCCATTTCTAGCTGAAAAATCTACTACTTGGCACACATTTGCAATTTACAATGAATACTCTAGCAAGTTTGAAGCCAATTATTCCTTTCATTTGTAAATGGGACTAAGTGGCTGTATTTTTCACCCACATGTAAAAATAGCCATTTAAAGTTCAAATCTTTACATAAAGTAGCTCCACATCTGTCATACAAGTATACATATATATATATATATATATATATATATATATATATATATATATATATATATATATATATATATATATACATATATATATATATATATATATATATATATATATATATATATATATATATATATAATCTGTACATCTGTTGGTTTTGTTTGACTTTTTTGCACTACTGGCAGTTCTTTATAGCTAGCCACTCCTTGCACATCTGTTCTCCTCTGCACTATTGTACTACAGTGTTATTGTTACTGTTTACCTGACTTGTTTAATTGACTGCCCATTTTGCACATCTTGTTAGCTGCTCCTTTTGCACTCTTTGCACTACTGTAAAATACTATACATAGCTATAATTATTTAGTATATTATTAGTACTCAATACTCCAACTCAATACAACATTTTATTTATATCTGTACATTCAAGGAAACTGTGCGGGTCAGATGTATCGACATTTCGTTCTGTATACACATGTACTAGAATGGCAATAAAGTAGATCTGAATCTGAATATATATATATATATATATATATATATATATATATATATATATATATATATATATATATATATATATATATATATATATATATATATATATATATATATATATATATATATATACTTACCTACTTACCTACTTACTTACCTACCTAATTTCCTTTCTACCTACCTACTTATCTACTTAATTACCTACTTACTTAGCTGATGTGCATCCAAAACAAATACAATTTACAATGTTCAAGTATTATAAATAATAAAAAAAATATATTTAAAAAAAGGTACAATTTGTTTGTCACTGGACACTGTTTAAACCAGACCCCAAAATCTCAGAAAAAAAGGAAATGGTGAAGAAACAACTACCCTCTTTCAATTGAATGCATTGAACTCATTGCCTGTCGAAGCGGGTCCCCTAATTCCAGTGTAAATCCGGGTGGTGGAAGGGTACGTATTGCATGGTATTACAGAGTTTGAAGTGACTGTTTAACCCTACAAATAAAAGTATTGGGTGATAGAGAAGAGTGAAATACTGCAGCCGTCCTTATGCAACTAACATAATTATCGTATTGCCACAGGACAAAACAACAAGCTATCGTTATTCAATTATTTTGTTGTAATTGCCTCTTTTCAGTACACTGATGCCCAGTTCACTCCTCAGTCTATCTTGGGTACATTTTCCAAGGAATTGTAGATATTTTTAACCAGCCTGAGGGATGTAATGTGCCCCACTATATAATATTCTATACTGTGTGTAGATGCAAGGGTAGGTCTGTATGACTGTGTGGATTATTTTTGTTCTTCAGTTAGTGTGTGTATGAGGTGTGTATTTTGAATTGTTGTTGATGTTGTTTTTGTCTTTGTTCTGCGCAATGCAGCAGAGTGTAAACCCTGGTTATGTACTCCCTCCTCAGGCTGCATGTCAAAGTCGGTTTCGGATGAGACGAATGTGACACGGTAGGCTGCAACAAAGATGTGAAAAAAACATCTCTGCCGGCAATTCAAAAGGCCCGTTAGCGAAAGGGAGAATAAAGTAGAAATGAGAATAGAACTCTTTGAAACCAGATAATAAAAGATCACCTGACAAATGTTGAGAATAATTTTAGTTCAGGGAGACACAGAAAGTAGGAGGGTTAAAATTGAGGAAATAAAAGAGGCAAGTGACTTTCTCACTCGGTTAAAGAGCATTTTGGGTTCCTGCTGCAGGGAATGAAGACTGTGTTTCAATTTCTTGCTAAAGGAAATGCTTTTAGTAACTGCTTCTCTAAAGTTCACTAAAGTTATTTAGGAACTTTCGTTTTCCAACATTAACTTTAATCTTTAAATTTGTGTCACTTTTTGGTCTCAGCTTGTACCAAAGAGGTGCATGTTACGTTGATTGTGATCTACCAGAAGATTTCAAAGTCAGTACTGGAGGATCACTGTGCGACATCAAAAAAAAAAGAAGCCTATTATTTCTTTACTTGATTGATATACAAGACAGCCAGTAAAATGGCAACTCAAATTAACATTCAAGTGCCCGAATAAAACAGTCTTATGGTGTCAGACAATCAGTAATCCCATTACTTGATTGGTTTACAGAGGAACCAATTAGATGCAGAAGGATTTTTGACCTTTAAGTCACTGTTCACGCGCAAAAAACAACTCTAAGCGCTAAACCGCGTCAGCATTAGAGCTTAAACAATTGAACATTGTAAACAATATAGAATATTGATTACAATTTAAAACCCAGAACATACAGACTGACACAAAATATAACTTTTGCCTTGTTGAACTTTTTAGTGAACTTTCAGCAAGTCTTCAGATTTCAAGAAACATCACGTAAAACTATGTCGAACCAGAAGAAAACAGTATAAAAGTGTTCACACAAAAACTGGAGGTCACATTTCTGGTGCAAATTACTCATCAAAATAAAGCTCTTTTATGTTTTTGTAACATATTTTCTGTAACTAAAAAATGGTATTAATTGTTTCCCTGAAAATATATATGATAAACAATTGCATCCCATCTTATGTAGACAGTAAATAAACTTTTTCATAAATAGGCCACACCAACCTACAAAAAAGGGGACAGTGTAATTACTGTATGTACTGTTTAAAAAGGATTTCTTATCAATAGATGTTTATTAACATACCTTTTCATGCAGCTGCTTGATTTCTTTCCTCGTTGGAAAGACTGAACTCTTTCGACTTAAAATCTGCATCGTACATATTTCTTAGGGTGCCAAAATAAACTACCTGTGTATTACCTGGGTTGTTTATGTACTCCGAAAACTATTGTCTCCTTTCATGCCAAAATATGTAGTTTCAACCCCTACTTCTATGCTTGGAAATAAGCCTGGAAAAACGTATTAACTGACCACATCCTCACAGCTAGGGTCATCTCAAGAACAAGCATTGTCGTACACACTGAAAAAATAGCTTCATTTTCTAGCATGGTCTTTTTTCATGTTGAAAGCTAGCACCATTTTCTTCTTCTATGCCCAAAAGTGATGTTATATGTCTCACAGCCTTCAGATGTGTTTTGTGAAGGCCTCTCGGTAGATTTCTGAGCCTAGCAACAACTACTGGCTGAAATGTGATTGTTTGAATACTTAAATATGAAATCACACATCTGGAAGCAGCACAACCAGGGTGAAGCAATGAAAGGAATCTGGCAGACTTTTTGTAATTAATGTATAAGTATTGATGGACAAAATGTAATGAATATCACATGATTCAGATATTTTTCAGGCCAGCAGAGAAGGCCTTACAGGCCCTGATGTTCCACCACAGGGTGTTTGCATTACACAGCTTTAAGACTCTTTTGGGGCAAGAGTTGTTCGTTGTCAACCAAACTCCTGCTGGATGGAAAATGAGTTGAGTTTACAGCCACCATACTGCAACTCAACTTTTGATTGATCCACTTCACGATGTCTTGTATGGCCACAAACTACGCGGGCCATCTCAGGCTGCCTTTGTTTCTTTTTTATGAAAAAGGAAAGAGTTGCCTCGTTTTTGGTTGTGCCTATTTCAAACATTGCCAACTACAAAATGAAAAAAGAAAGCTGACTTTGATGGATGTGGAAGTAATAGAAGTGAGGATGCCTCGGGGCAGCAACACACAAGACACAGGAAAAGACCAACAATCGCACACAGAACACGTGCTATCAGGACGCCGTCAGAAATTTCTTTGACGCTCTTAAACTTCTTCTCCCTTCCCCTCAGGAGCTCTCCAAATCGAAAACAGCGAGGAAACCGACCAGGGGAAGTACGAGTGCGTGGCCACTAATTCTCAAGGCGTGCGCTACTCCTCGCCAGCCAACCTCTACGTGCGAGGTAGGGCCTGAAAACGCAACCTGCAGCAAAAACACAAATGACACATTGAAACCACCAGCGCAGGGGGGCTCTTGCGTCATAACCAAACACGTCTCTTCCATTACCATGGTCTTACGACAAGTATTTTAACCACCTCATTGTCCGCAGTACATGTTGACTTTGTTAAGTGTTTTCCACCTCGTCAAGTCCGCCTTAAAACGTGCTACGGGACAAAAACACGGAGCACGGTTTAACTGCATGGAGACGTCGATTTAAGACATGAGGCCGCCAGAACAGCGGTCGGAAAATTATAGCCTGAGGCTGAACTGAATTCTTTCATGCGGTCTAATGAGACTTCAAATCAGGAGTTGCTCTTTCGTTTTTGTCCAAAATTTAACAACCTTAAAGAAATAATTAGCTTCTTAAGTTCTGTTATCATGACCTGAATTAAAATGCTGAACACCATAGTGAATTCATAAAAAAAACAAAAAAAACTCATATGGAAACATGTGTATACCATTCAAAAGTTTGGGTGGTCACCCAGACAATATTATATCTTTTCCATGAAAAGTCGCACTTTTTTCTAATTACTCGAATGACTTGCAAAATAAGTACAAATGATTGTAGACATTGAGAAGGTAAGAAATTTTGTATTTGAAAAAAATTGGTATCCTTTAAACTTTGCTTCTTCGTCAAAGAATGGAAATTTTGAGGTTATGTCGATAATTAACAATGAAAATGTCTTCATTTTCAGCTCTGTTCAGCAATTTCATAACCCACTCAATGTTGCTATTATTTTTTATACATTTATTGATGGTTAAAATATCAATCGCAGAGAGCTGGAAAGGTTTTTACAGTACCCAGCTTAATTGCGATAAACAAATTAAAAAAAAATTGAAAGTAGATAAGATACAGTGCACCAGTTGTATTTAACTATTTGATATTCATTTTCGTTAAACTTTAGAGAAGTGACTTGTAGTTGGTTTAGTTAAGAACACTATTTTGAAATGTGTGTATATATTAAAAAAAAAAGTATATATATATATATATATATATATATATATATATATATATATATATATATTACTTAGCTATCAGCAGCAATACAATACATCTGTTTTGTTTTGTTTTGTTTTTCTTTAATAATAAGAAACCTAACAAAAATTAAGCCAATCCTATCTCTGCTTGGATCCACATGCTAAATACAAGGGCCACTTTTTGATTAATTTTCCAAGCACACCAATTTCCCTGTTGTTTTGGTATGGAACACAAATAAGCTTCTCTACAGTTTAGTTACAATTTTGTAAATACAATTTCAAAATATATGTATTACTTTCAAAATTGCGAATAGTTTTTTTCCATTTTTTGTGACTATTTCAAACAAAAGATTATCCTTCAAATGACCTGACGCATTTTTCTGTTTTGGAAAAACACAAAGTTTTCCCACTCCTAGATTTGACCATGAAAAGTTCAATCATAAATATTATTTTGAAAGATGTCAATCCATTTTCATGTGCAAAAATGTACATTCCTTGCACCATTGTGCATCTGTTTCACCATTTCTAACAATTTTGTATAAGTGTGATGTGAGTGCTTGTGTGTGCTGGCGCGTGTGCGTGGTTTTGCGCAGGCCGTTTTTATTCTCTCTGTGTTTCCTCGTTCTCTCTCCTCACATCATTGTGTTCCGCATCAACCCCTTCCATCCCTCAGAGCTTCGAGAAGGTTGGTGTGCTTTCTCTTTTCTTTTGTTACTCCTTTGTTTCAGAAAGCTCCCCCCATTTGATTGAAACAGAGAGAAACAATCAAGAAAGAAAGAAAGACAAATCCTGAAAGACCACCAGGCTCCATTTATATTGTCCCAGCCATCCTCCCAGATTGGGCTAATTTCCCCAAATCCGCTCTCCTTGCTGTAGCTCAGCCATGCATTGATTGCTTTGTGAGGCTTTGGTGTGCAGAATCCTCCACTCGATCGATGTTTTGATTTGTTTATTTATTTATTTTGCATGATGTGGTCTTGTTGTCATGCAGGACAGAGAATTGGATAATAGGAAGAAAACAAGTGATGTCTGCATGAAAGGAAAGAGAGAGGAGAGAGAGAGAGACAAGAAGCATGTCAACAGCATGACGCACAATGTTTCCAGAGTATCGGTCTTTTATTAAACTGGTCTTGACCTGTTCCCCTCCTCATTTTCAACCCAACAATACATTCTCCCTTGTCTTGCAGTTGTTGCATTTAGCGATGACGTTGTTTTCGATTTGGGTCGTGCATGCTTGCGCTGGTTCGTTTGCTTTGATCAGGATAGCAGGCACGAGGTCATCCCCATTTTACATTTCTGTATTGACATTGTGACCCTCTTTATATTTGGCAGAGTAATGTAGTAAAATCTTTTTTTTAATTTTTTCAAAAAATTTCTTTATTTGAATTGCAGCAATGAGTTGCCGCACTTGGGTTAAAATGAGGTATTCCAAAAAAAAGTTTAAAAGTTTACACCCTGTATTCAATAGCAGAAGTATATTTTTGGTCGTGGGTATTTCTCCAGAGAAGCTGTGTTTTCTTGACAGTCACAATTTTTTTAAAGGGACAGTGTGTATTATTTGACCACAACACGTCCTGTTTTGTTTCTGCAGCCGAAAACGAGTTCTAATAAGGTGAAGGAAGAATACAAACTGCACCAGTTCTTTCTTATATTTTTGCCCAACCTTTCGCAAGGTTTTATGGTTTTGGGGACCGGTAGCCGTAAAATGGTGGACAATTATGTGACTTCTCTCTAGATAAGTAAAATAAATACAAATTTCTCATTTAGCGGTCATTTAAAAAAAATGCAAGTTTACATGATAGCTTGTGTTTTTTTGCCTATTATTTGAAAAAAAAGTGTTTTTTGTGAAATGATTTTAATTTTTTTACCATAAGGAGGTGCTAAATAATACACACTGTCCTTTCAAATAACATTTAAAATGTTTGATTGGCAGAAGAAGTTTCTGCTAGTTTTCACCACAAGAGGTCATTTATTAATGTGACATGTTACCAGTTTGATGCATATTTGTGCTTCTATAAAAACAAATTTTCTCCAATGAAAACAAACTAGTTTGAAAAGGATAATGAGTGACGATTATAATAATAATTCGCACGGTTCCTCATGCTAATTGAAAAAAATAAAAATCAATAAGCGATGTAGAAAACAGATCCAGTACATTACATCTCCCATGACTTCCCCATTTCTCCCATAAGGTGTTTAGGTTTAAAATAATAATTTTTCCGACACTTAAGCGGTCCTTACCTAGGAACATCCATTTCTTGTTACATTAGTCAATTGTGAATTTTATTCGCCTTTATAAAACCCATCCAGCCATCCATTTTCTGCGCTGCTTATCCTCAGTAGGGTCGTGGGGGTGCTGTAGTCCATCCCATCCATTTTCAGGCAGTGGACAGGGGACACCTTGAAATGGTTCCCAGTCAGTTGCAGGGCAGACAGAGATAGACAACTCGCTCACTCATTCACACTTAGGGACAATTTCAACCGGCCTTTTTTTTTGGGGAATGTTGGAGGAAACTGGAGTGCCCTGAGGAAATTCACGTAGGCATGGGGAGAACATGCAAACGCTGCACGGGGAAGATGCGGTAGCTGGGATTGAACACTGGACCTCTGCCCGGTGGCGCTAACCACCCATCCATATTCAATCATTTAATCGCAAGTTGAATGGGACAAATCAAATTTCACGACCATGCAAAAGTGGAAAAAGCAAGTGCATTACAGCGGTTAATATTATCTTTTAAGTCTTCATTTATTTTTATTTAGATTTTGATTTATTATGGTGTACCATTTCTAATCTTCTAGTATACAACCCTAACCCTTACCCAATGCTCACAACATTAGTTGTTAACCCTAACCCTTACCCTAACGATAAACATTTTAATTGTTCTACCACTGTCAAAGTTAATGTTGTAAGCTATATAGATCTAAAAATACATATTAATTTCATAGGATAATTATTTACTTGTGATTTAACATAAACCTTAAACCAGCTTAACCCAATAGTTAAAAGCAGCTTTAAAGCTTTAGTTAGAGCTTCAACTTTGACAGCACTCAGACAAAATTATTAGTATTTCCAATGGTTGAAATTTAAATCATATAAATTGTTTAATGAGTGTCCAATGGGAGTGGCAAATACAAACAGTGGCCTTGATTAAAATTAGATAAATGTACCTGCAATTAAATAGGGATATGTTTTTTTTTAGAATCAGAATTTTTTGTCATTGTAGTGTAAGAAAATTTGAGTTGCACTCCAGTTGGCAATGTATACGAATCAAAATATAATAAATGGAAAAATATAAAGAATTCACCTCTTGTATAAGGTATTCACATCTTTAAAAAATATACACAAGTGGGATTGTGTTCCACAAGTCCTTTGTGTGCTTGTAGTTTAATGTTTTGCTCTGTTGAAGAGGCTATCCCTAAGTCTTTAGATTTTGTGGGATCTGAACTGTCAGCCCGATGATAAAAGTTCGAAAAATTGGTTGCTGGTGTGTGAGGAGTCTTTGAGGATGTGATTAGCTCTGCTGAGGTAGCGAGAGCTTGCAATGTCCTCGAGGTTGGGCAGTGGGCAGCCTGTAGTCTTTGGGTCGTGTTTATAATCCTCTCTAGGGCATTCTTGTCCGCTGGAGAGCGTCTCAGGTTCCACGCCGTAATGAAATATGTTCGGATTCTCTCCATGGTAGTACTGTCGAATTTCACCAGCAGCTTTTCCTTGAGGCTGTTCCTCCTGAGCACTTTCAGGAAGCGGAGTCGCTGCTTGGCCTTCTTTATTAAATTAGATAAATGCAACCGCAATGAAATAGCGCTATGTAGTATTTTCTCAGTGTCTTCCTTTAAACACAACAAAAAATGCACAAGGGACCCTAAGTGGACTCAAGTAGCGAGGATTCAGTCTCTCTCTTTACACTTGAGCATCAACAGGGGAATGCCTCTTAAAACTAAATGGAACGGAACCCATTGCTAACATCTGTATCCGCGCTCCTATTTTCAAACAGAAACCTGCATCTTTATTAGTTGTGGAAGAAAATGTGTTCAGAAAATGCAACAGGTTTTGAACTGGTAGTAAATGATGTTTTACCATTTTTGAATACACCTGATTAAAAGTCGCAACCAGTACATTTTAAAGAAAAAAAGAAAAAAAAAATTTGTACGTGCATAAGCCGCACCTTACTATGAGTCGCATGTGCCCACATTCAGACATAAGATATTTGTAAGTAAGACACAGAAAGAGTTTTGATAATAAACGGTACCTTAACCCCTTAACCTTCCAAGCTTTGATAAACACATACACGTGTCTGTATGATGTCACCAATCCTGCCACATATCTTTGCAAAGCTTAAACTCTTGGGATTCGAGATATGCTTTAAAAATATACTCAACGGAGAAACATCATTAGTTTGAAACAAGATAACCAAAAACCATGAAGCCGACGTAAATCACAAGGATGTACTGACTTCAACTTTTAGAATTCAAGTGTGTAAAATATTTACTCCAAACACATGATAATGCCGAGAGAAAAAAATTAAATACCTCTGCTTTGTTGGACGTCATATCTTGTAATCCCTTGGTTTCGCCATATTGTTTCCGTTTACAGATAAACAGCCTTTTAAGATTATTCCCAATATGGTAGTTAGCCCTCCCATTTCAATTGACCCCTTTTCCAGGACGAGGGTCTGCTAGTTTTGTTCGTGCACATAGCGCAAAGTTCCATTAAACTCTTCGACACATAAATTCAATGTGTCTCACTCTTACTGCTCGGGCAACTCTGGCAGCCGTCAGAGAACAATGCATAAATTGGCCGCATCGTTGCATAAGCTGCAGGTTTGAAAGCTTGGGGAAAAAAGTTGCGGCTTGTAGTCCACATTTGACAGTGTTCACTATATTTTCTAGCAAACCCAAGCAGCATGAGAATCTGTACGTCTTAGTTGGAGTTTTAATTTTAGTTTTTCTCTACAAAATGTATTAGAGACAAGTGAGTAGACAGAAATTACAACAATTATCATAATTAATGTACTTCCATGAAGGTATAATTTGTAAACTCCTAAATGCTAAATGCTTAGGTTTGTGAGGGAATGTTTTTTTAAACGTGACCCATATAATTGATTGTATTTATTACATTAGCAGCTTTTTAAAAAAAATAAATCATCATCATTTTTTCCGTTGATAAAATAAGTAGTTTTTTTTTCTGCAGTCAATAAACAAAGTTTCCCAATTTTTATAGAATTGAATAATGACGCAAAGATTGTTAACTCATCTTTAGGGGGTACTTTTGTTTTGACCAAACAAACCAATTTTTGGTGAAGGTAAAACGCTCGTCTTCAAAAGGTCGCAGGTTCGATTCCCGGCTCCTCTTTGTTGTATGGCAAGACACTGAATCCCTAGTCCCCCCGATGAGCAGGTGTCAGATTAATTTGGGATATTAATCTTTGGCTGATATGAGAGTCAAGGAAGATGCAGGTTTGATATCAACAGGAGGCCTCCAGTAACCGCGGGGAGAAAAACGGACCCACTCCCTTGAATGACTCCCTTTCTCTCACCGTGGCCCAGTGACTCGAATGTTTTTATTTAGAAGAAGTCAAGCAGTTGTAAAAACATACCATGACGACTTTCCTGTATCCTTCAAAATAAAGACTGAAAGTGTGCATATATTTTAAACAGAATCATATAAAAGAATAGAAAAATAGAGAATAAGTAATAAAAATAGTATGAACTCAAGTACATTCCATCAGAGCCATTTGTGACGTGAATAATAGAGATAATAGAGAAAATTACAAATAACTAGATTTAATATACCTTACAGCAGGTAGTTGTCTTGCATGGCTGACACTGCTATCGGTTAGTTAGTGTGTGTACATGGGAAAGTGTGAAGCACATTGCAAAGCACTTTCTGAGGTCTTTATTTCAAACAAAATGACCAAACTTAAACTTTGTGTTTTTCCCAAAACCAGCAAATGTTAGGTC
The DNA here is from genome assembly GCF_059441175.1 of Urocampus carinirostris. Taxonomy (NCBI): domain Eukaryota; kingdom Metazoa; phylum Chordata; class Actinopteri; order Syngnathiformes; family Syngnathidae; genus Urocampus; species Urocampus carinirostris. Next base: position 33,238,291 of record NC_142349.1, read on the forward strand.
TAGTTTTAAACGAACCAAAAAAATGGAAACTATCTAGAAAATACAAAGTGAAAATCGGGTGTTGGGTGTATTACAATGCACACAATATACAAAGAAGTTGGTTGATATTAACCCAAGATATGAAATGGTCACCTCTTCTGTTTCCTTATTTTTGACCCAGCTGTGTTTAAGTGTACTTACAATTTCGAAACGTTTCGTTTATTTTAATTTTTCCTTCCTAGTATTTTAGTTTCATCCATTTTATTAATTTAACAAGGTAGAACCATTAAACCAGACGACGGCAAACCTACAGCCCGCGGGCCAGATCCAGCAAAAAAAATCAAGTCTATAACTCATTTCTAACAAAATATGTTATTTTTAAAATATATTCAAACCAAACCTTTCTGCCACTAGAGGGCAGTAAAAGAGCTAACTTCCTTTCTGGTTTCATGTTAAAGACAATATTGTAAAGTATTTTCACAGCTTCAGGAGGCCCAGCCTTGTAGTTTGAACTGATGTTATTGCCCGACCACTGCTAAAACTCTTATTGTGTACTTCTTAATTCATTTCAAAGCAGTATGACAATTGAGGCAAGCATATTTTAATTCACTGCTCCCACTTGATTTAGGCTAAGATTTTGGTGAGTTTTTCGGATGTAAAGTTTCTGAATAAATGTTTTGTGTTTCGAAAAGATCACTTATATCTGTGATTATAATTTGTAGGGTAGACTGAATGATAAGGCATAGTCCTGAAAAACAAGCTAACTCTGACATTTTTTTACTGATCCGCCCCACCTGAGAACATGAAGTCTGGATTCAGCCCAGGAGCCAAACTGAATTGAACATGCTTTCAGTAGACCGCTAAACTATGTCATGCAGCAATATCCAAAAATAATGAGATGGAACTTTGAAGTAACAAGGCGGTTAAGCATGCCTCCTTGATTGTGATTCTACCATTGCGACAAGCATTTAGTGCAGCATTCAGATTTGTTGTCAGTGTGCATTGTTCAAAACGAATCAGTGCGACGCAAGCCACGCAAAGCGATATTCGCCTGCACCGTCGTTATCGCCACCAAACACTCTGACGCGCTTCTATTGACATTTGGACTCAATCCGATTCCTTCGCATATTAGAGTATTGAGGGGATAAGTTTCTCCTTATTACTCGACTAATGAAAGTCGCATCCTTGAGCCAGACAGGATTGCGCACAGTAAATGTCAGGCCGTCTTTGTCCTCATCGACTTCTAACGCGCCGCGAAGTTTCGAAGTTACAGAAAGAGCGCCATAATCCCCGAAGCTGGTCTCCTATAGCCGATCGCCTACAGAGTCTCAACACAGAGGAAAGAACTGAAATTGGCGCCACATGTAAACCCACGTTTCTCTCATGGAGGGGATCATGACGGCTGCTTTTCTTACTTTTATGCAAGGACTGTATATACTATTACACTGCAAGAACATAGATCTAACTTATACTTCATTGCTACATCAATCCAAAAAGGATTTTTGAAATCATTTTAAAAATAGTAGAGTAAGCCCTTTAGTTTTTCGCAGGAGTTGCATTCATAAAAAGTCCCGCTATAATCAAAACCTAAAACTCTAAATATTAAAATTAGTATTCAATTATTAAAAGAGCTGTTCACAATTTGTAATTTTGCTACTCTTTGCCACCATCTGCTGGCTTAAAGTCCAGATCACTGCCTCAGTTAAATCCGAGCATTTATTAGACGCACTTGAATAGTCTATTTTTTTTATCTTTTTGTGGATTGGGTTGCCGTTGGGAATTTTTTTTAACTTTCATCATTTTCATGCTACACTGGCAAATAAAAATAAAAACATGCGGGGCGAGCATGACGTCATAATCCAGCACTCCACCCAGCCCCCATTCCTCGAACCTATTGTGTTCCGCCCCGAATGATGAAAGTAAGATAAAAGCAGATGGGCGCAGTGGATAATTAAGCATGAGTGCTCTTTGAACTCAGTTGTGCAAATTTAAACCATATTTTACTTTTTAAGTACACCTCAAACTACGCACCCTACTTTAAATAAGGGGCAACCTCGTCAATGCAGCTTTAAAAGGATTTCTTTCAAAAACAATCACACTATATTCGAAAGGCGGAGAAAGAGAGAGGAGGTTTGGTGAGGAGAAGAGAATCAATATTTTAAGTAATTAAACCGGTGATCCATTTAGAAAACTAATATGACATTAATTTATTCAACCTGTTTATCTTTCATGTTGTTTGTTGTAGTCTGCCAGTTCGAACCAAAGTGCTGCCATTTTTTTTTACACCCCTTCAAGTACTTATGGGATCGATAAACATGCATATCGATAGCTGGAAGCTGTAGCGACATTGCACATGTGTTTGCAAAACGGGCATGCTAATTATGGTGTGTACGTGCATGTGTGTCAGTGTGTGTCCGGCATGAATTAGTGAGATGAGATGCTTGTCTAATCATGTCTCTTTCTAACAGATTTTTGTCTCTATCTCCTTCTTGTCTTTGACTTCTCCATCAAATTCTGAGCATCTTCAGGCTTCATGCACCTAAAGTCCTGGAAAAACGTTTTTCCCCCCGGTCACTTGGACATTTGAAATTAGAGATTAGAGTTAGATTTCTGTTTTCTTCCCAATCCAAATGATAATATGTTGATTTGTATTCAGTTGTATATAGATTCTTTAAGTTGGGGAGCTGGATGTGTCCCATGAAAAGTCCAAATCAGGATGACTCATTAAGGAGTGGAGGTTATAATGTGATTGTACCAATACTGTATGATTTTTATTTTAATACAAATTTATTCTATTTGGGAATGGTCGCTGGAATAAATCCGCATGTTATACATTTGTTTGAATTTTTTGACCATCTGATCTTCTGTGATTTTGACTTCTATCGTTCTGGCTTCCCCTTTCCATTCCGGCTCCACCCTCAGATGTCCTTACATTGATCTCTTTGTCTTTTCAGTGTTGTGAGCTTTTTCTTCTCTCAGCATACATCCTCTTCTTTCTTTTTTTATGATTTCTGAAGCACCTGCTCTCTGAACAGGTCCGACTCTAATATCACTGTGTTTCTAAATAGAATTCATGTTTTTTCTTCTTTCTCGCTCTTCTCTTCCCCCTTGCCCCTCCATCCCCCCCAAAACCCTTCTTCTGAATGTCTCTTTATCTCTCTACCTACTCTCTCCCTTCCCTTATTGCCTCCCACCTTTGCATTCTGTCCGCACCCTGATGCTTAGGAGCGACAGACACATGTACATAAGTTGACTAACTTGATAACCATGCATATACCACCTCACTTTTTTGCCCGCACTTGTTATTCTTCTGCCTCTTTCATGCTGTCTTGTTCTTTACCTGACGTATCCGATGATCACTCTGTAACCGCCCACGGCACCTTATTAGATCCCTCTCCTGTCCACCCTGTTTATTTTGACTGCACACTGTTTTTGAAACTTTAATGTTCCGTACGGTATTTTGTTGTCGCAATGTGTCCACATTGCCGCATCATTGCGTGGAAGCAGAGCAGAGGCATCCTCTCTCACTTCCATGGCTGTCTTCTCTACCTGTTTCCTCCGAGTCTCTTTCCCGCTTTTGCACATTATTTGTGTCGTGTTTGTCAACCGTATTCATTCCTCTTGAGTCGCCGAGGCATGAAAAGTGGTCTATGAGTTGAGTCTCTCGGAATCCAATGGCACTGGCATGGACAAAGGAATTGGGGCACAAAGGTTGTGTTATACATTTGTAATCGTCCAGACTGATTGATAAAACTGAGGTTTCTTTTTTGTTGCCACATTGCCCAGCCTGGACATTATTCAGCTTCTAAAAGAGTGTTCAATGATTTTAGAGGTGAGATCTTTCTGCAAGGGGAAACTCAAGACAGCTTTACATACAGTAAGTGGGGTTGAAAACCTGCAACACCAGTTTGATTGGAATGCAAGTCTACTTGCCCATACTGTCGAAGCGATATCCCTCCCAGAGAATATAATTTTAAAAGTGTTTGATCAATTTAAAAGGGCAAAGATTCAACTTGCTCCAATACAATAATGCCTCATGTGACAAATTTATAAACCAAATTCTGTTTCAACCCATTACTTTCTAAACAACTAACAGTTCCTTTGCTACCCTTCTTCAAACTAAAGAAAAAGAATGCGGTCTAGCTGCGATCAATTCTCAGATCTGAGAAAAAAGACCTGAATGAATGAGAATATCATCAAGCAAAACTTAACGGAAATATTTACCAGAATCTATGATTACATGGAGTCAATATTTGGGTTTATGTTCCAGAAGTATTCTGGTGAGCCTGTAAAAATGTGTGTGCAGACAGATGGACATCCGTTCTGCCTCTAGCGCTCTGCAGTGAATAAAAAATATGATTTTGATAGCTCTTACCACATTAGTAGAGTATTGTTTTCTTTTCAGTTTCTAAAATATGGCCCTGTGCAGCGTCCCCATATTTGTTTACCTCTGCTACAAATTTCTAGTTTGTTGATTTTTTTAATGCAATTTTTGCTGCACAGGGATAACATATTCCATACCAAGTCTCTGGGGAAAGCTGTTCTCAGATGAATGAACCTGAATAGAACCTGCTCAGATGAGTTGACGTGTCTTTTAGGACAACAGAATAGTTCAGTTCTAATCGATCCAATGCCCGTAAGAATACAACGATCCGGATAAATAGGATTTTTTCCTTGCATCTTCCCAAGACATTTTGAATTCTTTGGTGCTTCGTTTAGACAGTCAAACCAAAATGTCTGGGAAATCTCCCAAAGATTAATTTATACGTGCCTCAATACATTTGTTCATATAGGGGGAAAAAACGGGAATAAACTTAAAGTTGAGCATGCCTAATGCTCCAAGTGATGGTAAAACATAATATTACATTAAACACAAACAGTGCCATTGACGTTTGTAGACATTAAATATACATCTTTTGCAGGTTGCAAATGAATGACTCAAATTAAGAATTATCTTGCACCTGATTTAAGACAAACATTTCCAGGTAGAGAAACTAATCATAGTTGCCATGCCCTTTGTGAAGCGTTACTCAAGAGTTTGTCTCGTTCTTATTGTTTGTCAAGGCAGCTCACTCTTTCAGGGTGAGCTTAACAAGATGTGTGTCTTTCTGTTCTGATCCATAACAAAATTGGGACTTTTCTTGAACTATCCCTTTGTAATTTATGTAAAAGGAAAGAAAAACCCTGAAGTTCATTTTCCCCCCTTCCTTTTACCTTCTCTTCACTCTCTGCATCCCGCTCTTTGCTTCTCTGATTCTCTTCTCCTCACCAAACCTCCTCTCTCTTTCTCCGCCTTTCTTATCCCTGCCCTACCGCAAACCCCTACTCCCCCTCCTCTTTTCTCAACCCTGACTGTCCTCCTCTACCAGTGCGCCGCGTCCCCCCTCGTTTCTCCATCCTCCCTTCCAACCACGAAATCATGCCGGGAGGGAGCGTCAACATCACCTGTGTTGCTGTGGGCTCGCCGATGCCCTACGTCAAATGGATGGTAGGCAGCGAGGACCTGACCCCAGAGGACGAGATGCCCATTGGTCGAAATGTGCTGGAGCTCAATGGTGTGCGCGAGTCCGCTAACTACACCTGCGTGGCCATGAGCAGTCTGGGTATCATTGAGTCAACAGCACAGGTTTTGGTCAAGAGTAAGAGACCATATTAAATAAATGTGTACAATTCTTATTCATTTTCATGATTATCCTATCCCTATTACGAACTTTATTTTCTTCCAGCTTTGCCAAAACCTCCAGGCACTCCCATTGTCACGGAGACCACAGCCACCAGTGTCACCATCACTTGGGACTCAGGCAACCCAGACCCAGTTTCCTACTATATCATCCAGTACCGGGCTAAAGGTCCGGATAGCAAGTATGAGACGGTGGACAGCATTACAACTACTCGCTACAGTATCGGCGGATTGTACCCAAATACCGAGTACGAAATCCGAGTCTCAGCCTTCAACAGCATTGGCCAGGGTCCCCCGTCAGTGCGCGTTGAAGCCCGCACGGGAGAGCAAGCCCCAGCTAGCCCGCCGCGAAATGTCCAAGCCCACATTATTTCACAGAACACGGTGATGGTCCGATGGGAGGAACCAGAGGAACCAAATGGGCAGGTGGGAATTCAGATTGTTTTTCTTTTTATATGTCAGGAGCTATTTATAGGTCTATGTGGAATATGGGTAGAAGTGAGTAAAGTGTTAAATTTAATTTATGATTTCAATTAATTTTTTTTGATAGCTTCATTTGGTCCCTCTATACAAGAGATTAGTTTGCTCCCCGATAAAACTCATATCTAGATTTTTTTTTTATCTTGAAAGAACCCTAACAAGTGATCACAAAACAAAACCTGACAATGTCCAAACAAAAATCAAAGACCAAACCGGTAATGTAAATGCCAGGAACAAAGTAACAAACAAACAGGAGGCCAACAAGCTGCAAACAAACTATCCACACAAGAAATCAGAAAACAAAACAAACAAACCTTGCTTAGGCACAAACAACTAACAAAATGTCCAAACCAGAAACAGGAAAAAATGATGTTGCAATTACAGTTGACTCTGATAATGAACCAACAATGTGTTATATCTAAAATGTCATTATAAAGGGTCATGATAATTAGGGACAGGTGTGTGATGATTGGACACATCTCTGCCCTGTTCTAAACCCTGTCTAAAATTCCCAATATATTAGGTCATAAGACCATTATGATTTGATCTCTTAGGCTTCATGGTTTTTGTGAGTGTACCATTCTTTCCTTAAAACAATCGCTCCTTGCACAATTTTTCTACTTCCTGAATTTCGTACCACTGATTATTACAGGTGTAGCCTACCTCAATTACCATGACAACAAAGCCTTAACTGAAAACAAAGTGGCGGTACTAAGTTGAGGATTTCCTGAAGCTATTGAAATAATGTCTAAACCTCTGATTTTAGAGCAGTCGTTGCGTAACAGTATCATTTGATTTAAGTGGGAAACATATTTTTTAAAATCTTGCTACCTGCTGAAGGTGCGGTGTCGAGAAGCTTTGTCGTGCCAGGCGACAATTTTGTTGGAGATCAATTGATATGTCATGAGCATGAAACGCTTTCAAAAACAACAAAACAGAAGCATTCAAAGGCTAATGGCCTCACGTCAGTCCGAATGATATTTAAAAAGCGGACCACTTGTATTCCCAAAAAGCAAAGAATAGGCTGAGCATTGCAGGAAAATATTATATTAATAACCAGCAAAATGATAATTATGTTTTTAATTAACACCAGTGTTAATCCAAATCTTGGTAAAGGTGAAACATGTAATATGTTTCTTCTGTTAGATCTCATTGGATTGTTCTAATAAAGTAACAACTTGAAGCTTTCTATAACTTGCCAATAGTATCAAATCAAATACATATTGTGCTTGCATTGCAATGTCGTCTCTTTTTACTATTTAATTAAGCCTACTGGTATTTTTCTATCTTTTACATATTAAATGTTTGAATTATGCACATCCAGCATGTCACTTTGGAGCAATAAAGTGATTGATTTTATATTGTAATTACTTTCATGTGACATTAACAGTAGATCCATTGGTTCCAGCTAATAGTACATGAAAAAAAAAGATTTATCCCCATCTGAAATTACATTTGCTTTTACTGAGGACAGACTAACAAGGTTTCAGATTTGCACTGAGACTTTAAGGAGATTAAAACATTAAAGCCTTCATAAAATTCCCCTCTGGGAGTTGTTTTGGAGCGTGTGGTTCATGTCCTTTTAAAGGATTGCGCTCCACCTTTCTACCCCTGCTAACACATAAGTACCACCCCAATCTCTAAAGAAAGGAAAGGTGCTTTCTGCTCTAAATTAAGGGCACTCCCAATGGAAGCCCCTTTTTTTTACCTGACCATCCGCAATATTCACAAAAGTGGATTTAGAGCATGTGAGGATTAAATTTGTTTAAGAAGTGGCAGCAAATTGCTGATGGAGGTCAGGAGTGAGGACAGTAAACAAATGCAGTCCGCACTTAGTTTGTATTAGAGGTGTTTTGTCCAACCTGCAGCCATGGGAGGTCATCACCTGATGACTGTGACCCCTAACAAGGCGTGAACCGCAAACCGGCGTGACCATCTGGACTCACATATACACAATTCACTGATGACGACTTTGCCTGGGATGAAAACTAGTTGTTTGTATTCTGTATGAAGGCTTCATGGATTAATATGTATGCAAGACAGTGATATTAAGCAGCGGACCACTTAGCACGCAGCTCAGTCGAGGACGACCTTGAAAAGTCTACAGGCTATCTATCTAACCCTTGCTGTGTTCTGTGTTGCAGGTGAAGGGCTATCGCGTGTACTACACCATGGATCCGTCGCTGCCCATAAACGAGTGGAAAATCCACAATGTCCAGGACAGTGTCATCACCACTATCCAGAGCTTGGTGACATCCGAGACTTACACCCTTCAAGTCCTGGCTTTCACCTCGGTCGGGGACGGGCCTTTCTCTGACCCGGTCCACGTTAAAGTCATGCCAGGAGGTTGGTGTTCTTCACATCTCTACTCGATATTTGTAAAATATACTGAACCATATTATTCAGACTGTGAAAAACCCAACTTGGCCAAAACTTTGTAGGTGCGCCTTATAATCTGGTGCGCCGTATTTACTGCTGAAGTTTGGAAATACGTATAGTATTTATAGGTGTGCTTTACTAGGTATTACGGAATACTACAGATTTGAGCAATGATTGATCAATTGATAATCATTGATAATCCAAAATCCAAATAGGATTTGATTCCGGGTTTTGGCAGTAAGGGCATTTAGCACTCTAGTATTTCTGTAACTCTTCCAGCTGCTGTGTTCGAGACACTATCAATATCACTGATACATTTATTAACACAAAATAAATGAGAGCTACTGTACATGGAACACATTGTCTAGATCACGAGGAGTGTTTAATCATCCTAACGGTCATCCGTTGCGTTAAGTACATAGTGTAGAATGAAATCGAAATTGTCGGGCTACTTGTTCTGCTGCCCTGCAGCGGCACCACTGTGACTCATGCAAATCACCAAGTGGCTTATTTAGTCGACAATGGGCGTGGCTCGTCAAAATATGCGCGTCCTTCAAATGACTAATTTGATAAGCCAACACTTTCATTTCTGGAGAGTTGCGGTATGAAAAAGGATTACCCTGGGCAGAAATCTGCCATGTTCAAGCTACTTGAGTCACGGCGACTGCGTTTGGAACACTTTTATGTAGTTGCGGGCATGACGAGATTACCACTAACAAATCTGTGATGGCATTACACGTTCAAATTACCGAGCAGACTTTTGACACATACCTGACTGTTTTGTCAGTTTGCGGCTATTACACCTTGAAAAACATGTGGTTTATGTAAAAATATTCCTAGATGACGACGAAAGAAGAGCTTGGTGGTTGTAACATAAATCGCATGTATTTAGGCAAAAAATGTGATCTGAAGTTACTTCAAACTGTGACAAAGGATATATAACTGAGCATAATATTGTCAAAATGGCTTCCCCTTTGTAGTGAATGAATTTTACTCTCTTCTCCAGTTCCAGGACAACCAGGAAAATTTAAAATAGGGAGGGTGACTGACACCAGCATTGAGCTGACCTGGGAACCTGCGTACACAAAGGAGGGCATCATCAATTACGAGCTCCTCTACAAACCTGTCAAGTACGGCAGTTTGGTAAGAATGTCAACCTTATTTATTTGTAATTCAGAAATATTGTGTGTGTGTGTGTTTCACACAAAATTTAAAACATTTTTGATAAGAGCTGTAACAGACCAGGTAAACGTTTTAGTTGTCATATATGTTAACAAAGAAATTTTATTTGTGCTATTAAGTTGGTACATAATTTTGCTTATTTCAAGTCTTACTTTCCTATTTTACCATGTTTTTTATTTTTGAAACATGATTTTAAATAGGATGACAAAGGAATTAATACAAATGTAGAAAAAAAAGGGGATACAAAAGATAGTGGGAGAGATTATCTGGCAAAACAACAGTAAAACATAGATTAACTTCACCAAATTTACAATAGAAAAGACCACAGCACAGCTAACAACAAATGATAGTTATGTAGTAATGTATTATATTTAACACTAACATGGAATAACACGTTCATTACATGTTAATAACACAAGTTGTTGTTTATTTTTTCAACTGATTTGGAGAGATTTGTGCCCAATCCAGAAATCACATTTCTTCAGCTCAAGTTTTTGAGATATGTGGAGCATTTTAGAATAAGCCCTGAATTTTAAACAAACTTTTATTACCTCAAACAGTATCCACCATTCAATTTACAGTAATCATTTTTTTTAACTGTGGTATCTATACGGATTAGTATACAAATGGGTTTTTTTTCTGAAACCCCAAATGGGATCAATTATATCTCAGTCTGATTTTTTTTTCCACATCAACTTTGCACACAGACCTGACCTGATTGAAAGAAATGAATGCTATTTTCTCATTTGGAGTTGAGAAAATACCCTAAATCAGTTGTAGAATTCTAGTTAACATTCAAAAGGTTGGCCTGTGTAATCAACGCCACCACAGTATCGTCATAAGCGTGAGTGGGGATAAAAAGAACATACATTCTGCTGGAAAATAACTGAGTTTTATCTGAGTCTTATTTACAACATTATTTTTTATTTCAAAATACATTTTTTAAAAACATAAGTCACTTTATACTGCCTACAATTTTCAATACTATTTCTCATTTTATTTTGAATACGCTTTTAGTAAAAAATATATTTTTTTAGTAACAGTTATTATTATTATTATTATTATTATTAGTAGTAGTAGTAGTAGTAGTAGTAGTAGTAGTAGTAAGTCATAGCATTAATGATAGAATTGTTCTTGTTATTTTAAAGGAAAACAATCAGTCTTAGAAAAATATTTGTCGGTTTTTTAAAAATTAGTGGAGCTTATTAACTGCCAGTAGTTCTGAAACTCTTCTTTATTTGTCTCCGCATATTATATCAATCCAAGAGGTACTAACGAGTTACATTTACTCCGTTACATTGACTTGAGTAAGTTTTGTGACATCTTGTTCTCGTAGGAGTTTTTTTAAAAACACTATACTTTTTACTTTTACTTGAGTATATTTATGGAGAAGTCACTGTACTCGTACTCTGCCACATTAGGCTACATTAAAGCTGTTTCTTAAATTCCTCCCCGCAGGTACGCGTCCGTTTGTCTCGTTATATGGTATTACGCACACATGTTCAGGGGCTAGCTTGTTCTGCCTGCAGAGCCTGTTAAAAAGTAATATGCTGTTTGTGCTTAGTTCATTTCTTTGATTTCTATTGTTATTCTTTTATTGTTTATCAAAGTACTTTAATTCACATTGATAATTTTTATCTATTTTTAAATGTAAGGTAATTTACCATTGACTTGATGGACTTTGATGATTTCATGATCTGATTGAAAAAAAAAAAAAAACATAAATAAGACATTGGGCCCTGTGCTTTGGAATGTACACAACTCTACTTGACTTACCGTTAATCATTTGGATGGCTACTTTTTACTTCTACTTGAGTCATATGAGTCTGAAGTAACAGTTCTTCTACTTGAGTAAAACTTTTGGCTGTTCTACAAACTTCTGACCATTTCTCACCTCTTTTTTCCCTTAGGAGAAGCTAACCTTCGGCCCTCGAAACTCGTACACGGTAGAAGGTCTGAAAGCCAACACAGACTATTCCTTCTCGCTAGCAGCCATCTCCAACAAAGGAATCGGCGCGTTCACCAATGAGTTGGTGCAGCGGACGTCGCAAGCCAGTAAGTTTCCATTTTCTTGGCGTCACGCCATGAACACAAATATTATGAAAAGACACACATTTCAGTGAATGTGCGCTGACCTGGAAGAATCCGGTGATCGCCTATCTGACCATTGCTCTACCTTATCAAGTCGTGTGCCCTAAGCCCTCTCCCATCCATCCGTCGCCGTTTAACTGTGACTTTCTTCTTCCTACGCTTAGCCTCTCCCTTTTCTTTTCCACACAGCAGAAACACCATGACAGATGGAGACGGGGCACGATTAATGTTTGTCTCGTCCTTCTTTCCACCCTTCTTCCACTCTTTTCCCACTCTATCGGTGTCTAATAAGTTTGAAGGGGTCAAAATGTCTGCTGGTTATTGGCGAGTAGGAAGCGCAGACGAGCTTTAAAGGATCACCAGTTGGCCTGCTATCTTTGGGTGATTTTTTATTAGATGGATTTTCTGCCTCCTCCTCATTCTGGGATAACTAAGACTAGACCAATAAATATGAGGGTTTTTGTCATCTGGTGTATTGATATAGCTATGTGTGCCTACTGTGCTATGTACCCATTTTTCCTCTATCATATTTTCCATTGTTGACCATCCGACCACTGATCTTTTAGGCTTCTGTTTGGTCATAATCTAAAGGAGACAACAAAAGTAGTACAAAATAGTCTTCTTGCTGTACAAGTAGTTGATTTGGGACGGATATTTGGAATTTATTAGCAATGGTGTAGAAACGATCCTTTTTCACAGCACTTGCAGTGAGGTCTATAAAACAACAATTGCATATGATTATATAAACAAAGAAACAAACACATCTATTTACTATCTTCTGAGCTGGCAGCATTTTTTTTTTCACTGTTACATAGAATGTTACCTTTCTAATTGTACAAAATGCCGACATTTTGTATACATTTATTTATGTTTGGTAAAAACTGGGGCACGTGATAAACCTCTATCGACATGGCCTCTCCTATGTGGCTACGGTGGTTAGTAGACGACGTCAGTGTCAGTGTCACACAATTGGGAAAGTGCAAGTGCTAGCAAAGTCTAATATTTTGATTGGCAAAAATATGCTGAACCATTATCACTACTATAAGCATAAATGTTTATTCATAAGGCCAAACAAAGTGGATAGTTTGTAAGTGTCTATAAACGTAAATGTGTCTTCTTGATTATTGTTATTGTGAGCAACCATTAACAATGCAACTGTTTAAAAAAAGATGACCATAGAAAAATATTTTGTGATTTCATTCAATACCCTGAGCCCCTCTATATGGTAAAGAAGAGCAGTTGTGATATAGGGTTTATATCTATCTAGTAATGCCTCCTATAGCCCCAAATGCAACTTCTGATTGTAGATTGCCTTGTTATTGGCCCTGCTTGTCCATATGTATCATGTATAGATGGAGGAGCTGAGTTGAGGGGTAGGAGCAGTGATTTCTTTGAACCAAAATATTTCCAATGGGACCAGGGCTTAGCACTGGTGTAACCACTTTTGAGTGCCACGTTTTCTGATGTGACTGTACATATGTTACATGCCAGAGGTCAGGAGAGTATGGCTCGTGAGCAAGATATGGCTCTTTTCATGAGAACATCTGGCTCAGAGATAAAAGGGGGGGGGGGGGCATAATAATCTTGACTGCAACTTTACACATTTAAGTGACACATTAAGTAACTGGTTAGGGTCCTGTATATACAGGGGAAATTTTTAACTACAGTTTACACTTACAGTGTTACACCCACAGACCCTCAATGGCTGTGCATTTCTAAATAATCCTTTACATGGAAGCTCATCAAAGAATCTATGTTTACTGTTTACGCACTTAATGATGAAAACCCACAGAACAAACTGTAAACACTTGAAAACAGCAAACACCCAAAAGAGTTAGATTGAGCGAGCAGTAGGGGTGGGCGGATCTCTGCACATGTACTGCACTCGCCTAAATACATCCATATCATTCTCGTATGCAGTACTTTGATAGATAGATAGATAGATAGATAGATAGATAGATAGATAGATAGATAGATAGATAGATAGATAGATAGATAGATAGATAGATAGATAGATAGATAGATAGATAGATAGATAGATAGATAGATAGATAGATAGATAGATAGATAGATAGATAGATAGATAGATAACTTTATTCATCCCCGAAGGGAAATTCACATTTCCAGCAGCATCCCTTCGCTGAGAACAGTACAATAATAAAGCCAAAAGAATACAATATACAAATACCCAGTGTGACGTGCAAATGCCCACTGTAGCGTGTTATATAAAGTAACTAAATAGTGCGACACAGAATACATATTGCAGTAAGATTCGGTAATATCCAATGTAGGTGGTGTGGAATATTTGGAATATTTTCACAAAAGGACTATGCTCGCACCTTGTTTTGGAACCATGATTTAAGATAGAAATGATTGTCAAAATGAGCCTCAACGATCTTAAATAACTGCAAGAGGGAGACACATTTGAAGTGGTATATTTGTTGATATGGGACAGTCTCTGGCATCGTTATTATTTTATAGATATGACCAAATCATCAAACATCACACAGTAAAATAAAATGTGCTGAAGAATTAGCTTTTGTATGGAGAGCTGGTTTAGTGGTTTTATTTAACTTAAAATATATGGTGTGGCTCTCAAAAAAAAAAAATATATAGATATATTTAGCTTTCATGGCTCTATGAGTCAAAAAACTTTCCGACCTCTGTTATATGCTCTTGTAACTGCATTTTGTGTTTGCTTTTTGAAGTGTGTGTAAAGATATGAATAGGAATTTAGTACATTACAAAGAACACAATCAACAATTCCGTTTACGGTGATGTTTTGAGAGAATCCAACTTAGGCTCTTTTTCTTGCGCTTACAAAAAAAAAATGTCAGACGCTCAGCACTGAAGGCTGACTTTAAATAATTGTACAATTTCCTGAAGCACAATGCATTTCCCTGGGTGCGCTTTGTTATCGCCAAGGTTTGGTGCACATCCAGATTGTCCCCTGAGGCGAGCAGCGGCGTGGTGGCTTTACAGCTGAGTGGGCAGATGCTTGAATCTGTCAGCCAGCACTCTTTGACTCCCACACTTGCACACATGCTGTATTCGCATCAGGCCCAGACATCTCCACTTTAGGTTGTCTGCTCACAGTCAATAATCTCGTCTCTGGTTTAAAGTATCTATCTATCTATCTATCTATCTATCTATCTATCTATCTATCTATTTCATTAAGTGCTTGCTTGGCTCGTGTTTTCATACATTCACCCTTTGTCATCTCTTTCAGTTTGTTTACCTTCGTCTCTTATGCTTTCCTTTTTTTTACTCTGTCCCCTTGTGATTTTTACTTCTATGGTTCCCCACTCTTCATTTTCGCCCCCTACTCAAACACTTCACCGACTTCCCTCCCCCCTTGTCTAATCAGAACCCTCAGCCGCACCCGAGGGCGTATCCTGCGAGAGTGCCAGCTCCACCTCGCTGAGAGTTAGTTGGAGGCCACCTCCACTGGAGGGCCAAAATGGTGAATTGTCAGGTTATGAACTGAGGTACCGCAAAGTTTCTGGGGCAGGTGGCAAAGGTCAGGGTCAAGAAGTGTCCGGGATTCCTATCCCAGCCCGAAATGTGGACGCTCTAGTAGAGGGCCTGGAAAAATGGAGCTGGTACAACATCACCATGTCGGCCGCAACTTTCCAAGGAACTGGACCCAACAGCTTGCCAGTGCTCTGCAGAACCGATGAGGACGGTGAGACCATTACATTGAATTCATTCAAGGTTGTAGCTACTCCGTAAGTTTCAAATCTTTAACAACAAGTTGAGAACACGTTTCAGGATACTTTCATTTAATGCAAGCTTAACAGGCTAATTCACCTACTAGCTTCTTTACCTCTGGTAGAGATTTATGATAAAAAAAATCCTGCTAATTAACAATTTGTTTTTTAACATCAGCCACTATAAGTACAAGCATTAATTAGCTTCAATCACAAATTTTAATAACCCCTAATTTCAATCTAGTTGTTAAATTTATAGGGAGTGGACCAGATCCTCACACTAATCTCTGATGTCTATTACTTCAGTGAACACTAGTGTGCCATAAAACGTTTCTGGCGTGGCACTGTAAATCGACAAATTTAATTTAACAAGTCACCGAAAATGTGATAATTACATTCTCAAAAAGTGTCGTTAACCTCATGCAATAATGGAACTTATTTTTGTTGTTGTTTTTTTTTTTTTTTTTTCCAATTTTTGGGTTTATACATGGCAGGAAGGAGAATCTTTTCAATTTTTCATGTTTTTATCACCTTTTCGACATTGGAAATAATAATATTCCAAATTCCATAATTTAACTGTTGGCATGCAATATTGGCCCTAACTAGGTACATACCTGGTATGGCCATACTGATTTTATAGTAAACATTATCCTACAATACAAATGAAATTTTGATACTACTTGACCAAAAAGAACAACAAAACCAAAAAAGATTAACAATTACACTTTCTATACCTACCATCTAAGTGTGGCATTTTGGTAATTATTATTTTAATTAAATATGATTTAAAAAGTAAACTCTACTTGTTGTGTTTCTTTCAAGGGGCAGCCATCTTGACACTTTATCTTAAGTAAAGGAAATGTCACTGTTTCTCAGACCTCAGGTAAGGACCAATCACAGTCCTGCTTCAGAAATTAAGTAAACTGTCATTGGTTGTTTACCTGAGCCCAAGGGAACTTTGATGTCATTTTTAGTGGACTGCCACTCCTGAGATTGATAAAAACAAAATTATATTGTTAAGTTGTAAATCAAGTCTCATGGAAACTAAGTTATACCAAGTTTTTCGAGAGTTTTAAGCAACCACTAAAATTGGCGACCTACATCTAACTAAAAACAAATGAGAGTTGAGTCACCCACCTCAGAGGTCCAACTCTTTTGCTACACTTTTTACCATAGAAGACCCAGAGGCCAAAACAACACATGAAGGGATGCAGAATATTCATAAGAAGTTCAAAATAGAGGTCATCCACGCTCTAAGTAGCTTTACAGTGGGCGATGACTAACTTTTCAAGTGGAGGGCTTCATTGCTTTTACAACGACAATATTTTACAATGTAAATATGTAGAAAAATTAAATGTACTTGGCAAGTATTTTGTTGTTATTTTTTGAGTTTGTACTTTAAATATAGTGGTACCTCTTCATACGAGCGTAAATTTTTCCATGATCGTGCTCGTAGATCTAATTACTCGTGTAAAGAACACGTTTTCCGGACAGGAAATAATTAAATACTGATTGACCCGTTCCCGACCTCCCAAAAGCATCCAAGTTAATAGCAAACAGCTATAGAACACATCTGCCAGGTCACTAAAACACAGTCGAATAGTAATTTAATATAAAAAATACAGTAATGAGATAAACAACATGATATTAACTGAATAAAAAGTAAGTTCATTACGAGCGTTACCATGGAGAGTCAGTGGTTGCTAACGTAAAAGAGATGCGGAAGTGTGTGGGGGGTGCGGGGTGATAATAATGACGTAGCACAATAAACTGTAACTCTAACTTTGTACACACATTTTTACAGCATATTTTATTTCCTTTATTGTATTTTAATGAAGCGAAGCGCTGCAAAAACTCTACCATGGTTTTGTAGCCGGCACTAGCTGCTTTCTCATGCCAAACCACATTCACAAAACCAGTCGTCCTCTTGAATATTTCAAACCAGGTAGGCATTGAAATCCATTTTGGTTGTACCCGAAACTGCCTCAAGTTTTTGGTCTTTGTAGATATACAAGCAACTACTGCTATCTGTGCCACCAGCTTCCGCTAGCTCCCGCTAGCTCCCGCTAGTTCCCGCGAGCTCACTGTCACACATCCACAATAACAGTTCTCTCCATCTGCTCATGAATAGGGGTTCGCAATTTTGAAAGAACAGTCACCTCAGGTCGGTTTTATAGCCTTGATGACATCTTTATATTCAAGACAAGTCATGTGTATTTGTATAGCCCTTAATTACAAAAAAGTTCCAAAAGGCTGCACAGACTACCATTACACCATCCCCTGATCTGAAACCTACATGAGGGCAGGAAAAAAGTCAATAAGTTTAGCATGAGGATGATGCATAAACCTTGAGAAAAGGGCACACAAGAGGTAATCCCTCTTCCAGGATGACCAGGCCGCAATGACTGTCGCAAGGGCATCAACAGACAAGGCACATACATCATGAAAATAAATATAGTTAATAAGAGAATGTCCAGTTGACTGCTTCCTGTTCCAAAATCTTGAATGATGCAGCAGGTTCTAGATGATGCCGTGCATCAGATGGCTCGAAATGAATGCATCGTGTACCAACCAGGCTAATCCTTCCCCCTCAAGGACAAGACGACAACAGCGTGAGGTCAATATCACTCATAAGCTATTGAATATAAGTGTGTTGTAAACCTAGATTCTAACATTCCACTGAGGTTGTAGATCGAATCTCAGAGGGCAGAGAATTCCACAGCAATGAGGCCCAGTTGGAGAATGCTTTTAAACCTGTGAATTTTTTTGGGCTCCTAGAATCAACAGTAAACTAGACTCCAAGCAGACCCCAAGCAGGAACATAGGAGGAAATCAAATCAGACAGATTTGAGGGGAAAGTCCATGCAAAACTGTGTATAACACAAACAGAACCTTAAAATGACATCTTAAACTGACAGGGAGGTAGTGCAGGTCAGCTAAAATTGTGGTAATGTAATCAGGATGCTGTAATAATAGTTTGGAATAGTCAGTGGTCTGTGCAGCCCTTAGAGACTCCTTGTGATTAAAGGTGATAGGAATACACATGACTTGACTTGAATCAAAGTTTTTTGTCATAGTTAAAAGCCTTGCCGACCTTTCATGCTCGATATCAGGAGACCATAGCTAGGGTCACAAAAAGCCAAGTAAAATTAGATGCAATACGATAAAAAACAACCTGTTGCATAATATGAACAAGTAGGCTGTATTGTATCATGCATCTGATGGTGGGAAGCGCATGCGCCAACTAGGGCGAGCTGAGGCTTTCGATGAGCGGTCTCTAGTGGTTGCCTCTGGGACTACTTGTAGCTTGGATTGCCCCTCGTACACACAGAAGGAGATATTTGTTCAAAATCAAACTATTTTCAAATTGTCGTGTTAAGAGGTACTTGTATAAAGAGCTACCACTGCACTGATGGTTTTATGCAGTAAATAATCTTGGTTGCATGCTTTTGCTCGTGCAGTTCCCAGCGCGGCCCCTCGTCACATAGATGTCAACCCTTTCAATTCCTCGGCGCTCCGGGTGACCTGGCGCTCTGTGTTGCCAAGGTTACGCCAAGGACAGATCCGTGGTTACCAGGTGCACTACAGCCGTGTCGGCAGCACCACATCTCGAAATCTTCCATGGATAAAAGATGTGCTGCTGAACGAATCTCAGGTGACATCATACTGACGACATTGAATTTAATGAAGCAATGAAGGGATGGTTGAGTTGGTGGTTAAACATTCTTTCATTCTGGTCTCCTCGACATGGGTGGCCTGTCTGCTGTGACTTGACTGACGGTTAAGATGGAGGAGGATGATTCAACCCAGTATGTGAGTGCACAAAATACTCATCATGGATTTAATATATACAGGGCTTATCTGTTTTTTTTTCCACATTTAGTAGTGATGGGAATTAGGGGCCTTTGGACGTGGCTCACTCAAAAGAAAGTCCCTACCTGTTTTTGTTGCTTTAATTTATACATTACCAAATATTATCCAACTCTATGCACACGTTTTAAAAACAGGTAAGAAATGAAGCACAGAAAAAGGACAAAAATAACCAAAATAAAAATATAATAAAATACAAAACAGAGAGGGAGAAAAGAAGGGGAAAAGAAGAAAGCAAGAAAAAATAATTCAATGGCTGAGAAAAGAGAGTCAAAAGAAAAAGAAACAAAAGAAAGCTTGGAAAAGGGAGTAAAAAGAACAAAAAAAGCAAGAAAAAGGAAAAAGCTAGGAAAAAAACAAAGGAAGAAAAAAACTAAATAAAAGAAGAAAAAAGGGAAAAAGTAGAAAAGAAAAACGCAAAATAAAGAAACAACACTGAATCCTTGACAAGAGAGAAAAGCGTCTCGGAGGGACCGGCTTTTGATTGGTGGAGAGCCGGCTCCCGTCGTTTACTTTAAAGGACCAGCTAAAAGAGCTCTTACATTCGGGAACGACACGCCATTAGCATTCACTGTCTTTTTACTTTATTGTATTTTTTTTACCTTCAGTATTTTAGTTTTCTTACATTAATGACAGCACAGTGACCAATGTACCAATAAATCTATCTAAACTACTTTATAAATCCTGATTTGTATGTGTGTGCTTGTATGTGACTTGGGCTCCGAAACGGGTTAAACGATTTTCATGAAATTTGACACAGTTGCAATTAAGGCCTTCGTGAGATTCTCTAGCTAGGTTTCATGTCAAGGCACCCCCGGTACATGCCAACAAAACCACTAAACATGAAATTGCCGGGCGATTTTTCTTCTAAGCTACAATTCTCGAATAAGAAGCGTGTCCGTTCTTATATAATATAACCTTTAAAATGAATTTCAACATCATAAATAGTTCTAATAGACTGAAGAAATCAAAAGATGTTTTTATAGTAACCTGAGTTACAGTTAGTCACTTGCTAAAGGTGCGTTTTTACACTTTAATATTAATGGAACACTGTGTATTTTTATTATGTATTGCAGTGTAAAATGTGTGCTTCAAAGCACAGGGAAGAATAAAACTACAGAGACTCAAATTAAGCAAACCACACAATTTTTCTCTTCATTTTTTTCCCACCCAGCCTTTCGCGAGGTTTCTGGTTTTTGGGGGTACCCTTAACCGCTAGATGGGGACAACCATGTAAGCTCCCTGTAAGTGATCCTCATGTTTGGTAAAATAAATACAAATTCCTCGACCGACCAGTATTTTTAAAACACACGTTTATTCTTTTTCTCTTATTATTTAAATTGATATTGTTTTTTAATGAATAAAAAAAAGCTGGTTAAATTATTAATTACATAGCTACGTACACAGGGTAGAAGCTTTGCTTCAGCCTATTCCTTTGGGGATCATGGCATTATGCAAATGTTTGACTGGAAATGTTTTGTTTGCATTATGCCCTAATATAACAAAACCAAAAACTATTTTTATAGGCTACAGCAGAACAATGCAACAATGCAAAACCCCCCGCTATGTCAAAAGCCAAACAATGTGTTTTAGGATGAAGAAAACATTCCGGCTTTATTAGGATTCCTTTGTCATATAAATGTTTTTTTTATAACAGCCTTACAAATACAAATACTAAACTGAGATTTTGTCAACTATTTTTTTCAATAGGAGATGATTTTGGGAGGTCTGAAAGCAGAGACTTTATATGCTGTGTCGGTTGCTGCGTACACCACCAAAGGTGACGGCGCACATAGCAAAGCCAAGCTAGTAAAGACCTCAGGGATGGGTAAGTGCATGCTGAGTACACGCTTTTGAAGTCAGCAGCACACATACTCTAAAGGGAATCTAAAATCCAGCTACAGCGTCCAAATTAATTTCAGTACTTGGGAAGTAGTTGAATGGTTTTTCAAAACTAAACTTCCTGCCTCCCACTCTGTCATCTGCAGTGCCTGCCCCTCCGTGTCTGTGGGCGTATCCGGGATCAGGTCCATCAGTGGTGCTTCGATGGGTCCCCCCGCCAGAGTGCGCAGCGTCAAGCTCTGACGGCCTGAGGCTCCCTGTGGAAATCCAAGGCTACCGCCTCCAGTTTGGCCCGAAGAATGCCTCCCTGGAGACTACTGTCAATTTCACAAAAGAAAGAAACTTCACCGTCACCGGCCTCTCCCCAGGCTCCTCCTACGTTTTTTTGCTTTCTGCAAAGAGTCGAGCGGGTTACGGAGACGTAGCCCGTCGGGAAATAACCCTACCCATCATCCCACCCTCAGGTTATCCCCAAATATCTGATTCTGTTAATGCCACTTGCTGCTCCCTTTGGTTCTCCTGGCTCCCACTGGATCAAGAAGAAAGTAACGGTGTCATCACGGAGTACAACATAGTTTACAAAGAGACCGCCGGTGCCAAACCCTCAAGCGTTCCTGGTGCCTTTTCATTCCCGGTCCTCCCCGTCCGACCGTATGTGGTCACTTTGCCGGTGAGCCAATCGAGCTATACCATCCTGGGTCTCAATCATAGCACAGCCTACGAGGTGCAGCTCAGGGCCCGCAACAAAGCAGGGCACGGCCCCTTCAGCCCCCCTCTTGTGTGCCGGACCCTCGCCTTTGAAACAGGTAGAGTGGGCCTTCGGACACTGGGGACCACCCTCACTTCACTGTGTCAACTGCACATCCCGCCTGCTGTGGAATTCACCCTAAAATTTAAACCAAACTGAGGCCAGTTGTGACCGATCTCCTTTACCTACCCACCCCAGACCCTTTATTGGAGGAAGGAGACAAACCCCCTCAATCTCTTCCACTCCCTCACTTACCCCATCACCTCCCCTTCACCGATGGAACGAGGCAGAATGTTACTGGCTATTTGCTTCAAGAGCACCGCTTGTCACGTTCCCTCAGGTAAAAGTCAATACAAGGCATCGATATACAGTACAGTATCTAATCCTGAAGGTAAGTGGACAGTTGAAGGGGCGGCAAAACCGGCGATTAGTTCGATCTGATAAAGTCTGACGCCACTTTATCTGAAGCCGTCGGTAACAGGCTAAGTCGAAATCTGAGCCAACGGGAGCTAAGACTCGGTGAATGTGGCATGTACCGCCTCTCTCTCTTCTCACTCTCCTCATCACCTGTCCATCCTCCTTACCACCTTGTCTCACCTGACTGACACGTTTTTTTACTCCCCTTTCATTTACAGGGAAACAGTGCGGAGACCGAGTGGTTACTTAAAATGAAAGCTCCGCTCAGTGTCTACTTTTTCTTCTCCAGATGTGCCCAGGAATTTTTCAGTCAACCTGGCAACGAGGACGAGCGTACTTCTGACGTGGGAGTTTCCTGAGAGCAGCAACCCATACCGCTTCAGCGTACGTCCGTCATCTCTACTGAAAAAGTGTTTTACTGATAGAATCAGTCACAAGTCAAAAGACGTTAACAAACTTTTTTTTTACAAGGGAGCCCTTTGGGGAAGATAGCAAATTTAATATCTTAATATGGAGCCAGCATGCCTCACTATGGAGCAGTCGAGCCATTAATTTCTCCCAGCCATATCGCAAAAAGTAAAAATGTCTGGTAATGAACTTTGAAAATTGTCAACAGGAGTATTGTTGCTTTTACAAGTAAATGTTTCAAAATAGAAATTCAAGAATCATTCCTGTGACTACATATATTAAACTTTTTCACAGCACTTCAAAAAATACCCTCTCCACTGTCCGAGCATTTTGCTTATTTTAAGTATTATTTGTCTCATTTTATGTCATATAATTTGGTTTGAATCATCAATTATGAAACTCCAGACATTGTCATTCCACTTGATCTTAAAACCACTTCATACAGTTCGACTCCAGAAACAAATACCAAATCTGTGCATACCTCATGCACAGATGGCATACCCCTATGTTGGCGAATAAGGTCAATGCCAGGCCTCTTTGTCACTTTTTCTTATTACATATTCAAATATTACGAACTTGGGAATTAACAGATATCAATCCTAGATGGAACTGTTTCTTTTTATTAATGCACAGATGTAATCCTTTTTATATTAAGATATAGACACACATTTTTATTAACTATTGTATTTTTAGTCCCATAAAACAGGAAAACACGATGTTATTTTTGTGGCTTTATCATAATTTAACTTGGCTTTGCTAAAACAACATGTATCATTCAACAGTTTCAAAAGAAAGTGCTAACCATGGCTAGTTACACTGAAGGAAAAAGTCATCGAGTAACAAATGAAAATCTGATAGACGGAATTCTAAATCGTCACATATCGTTGTTTTATCAGGATCATGCTAACCTCTCTATCTCTCATCAAGGTGGAGTATAATCGGCAAAAGATGGAAGTGGACGCTCGGCTGAAGAAAGCTGTCATCCCAAACCTTCAGCCAGACACCAGCTACGATTTCAAGATCACTGCTCCCGAAGGCAACATGGGGGGCCTTCGCCACCGTATCTCCGCCAAAACATCCCCTTCCATCACCATCCGCCGCCCCGAGATTGACCACACCCGGGACACGGAGACAACAGTCACTATCATTCTGCCGTCGCTGGAGTCTCGAACGCCTGTCAAGTAAGAAAGAAACACGGTTGACGTTACATGTTTGTAGAAGCATATAACTCAATTTATTTGTAATTATTTGTATATCCCTTTATTTCAAAAAGTCTCAGAGGGCTGCACAGACCACTCTAACAACATCCCCTGAGTTGAAACCTACATGATGGGAAGGAAAAACTAAAAAAAATTCTCAGCATGGGGAAAATTAAGACACATTGAGATGGGGATTCACATGAGAAAAACTTTTTCTTCATATTCACCCCTGCAGTCTCAAATCAACAAATACAAAAGATAATAGAAGCCCATCCAATTTTTCTCATATCAACACCGCTATTTAAAAAACAAGGACCTCTATTTTTAGGGCCTTTTTTATTATGACTTTTTTATTGTAATCATTTCATTAATGCACAATAAATAAATTAAAAAACAAGTATTTTATTAATAGTAGCAATGAATATGCAGACATCATGTTGTCTGTTGTTTTTTCTAAAAAAATACATATATTTAATCTGGTTTTGAGACACTAATATTTGAAACAAAGTCATATATCATGTCCCTTAACTAAATTTGATAAGCAAGTAGGAGTCATGGAAATAGAATACCTATCCACATACACATTTTCCCTGTATTTAATATGTTTTTTTCAATTTCAAAATGTTTAAACTGTATAACAATTCTTTTGCAGAAACTGTTTTAAAAAAAAGATTGATCGCATCTTTCCCATTTTGGCTCTCAACTAGATCATCTCGGTCACTGGTAGCTAAAGACAATGTCATTGTAGATTGTTTACATTGTCAAGTCAAGTCATGTTTATTTGTCACAGTATTTATTCTACATTGTCTGTTTTGCTTTAAGTAAATAGGTACAGTGTTGTGTTTGTGATGTCTATGATCGCTTAATGTGGAGGATTTGCAATTATTAGTAAGGGGAGTAATCGGCGGAGGTTTACAGGTATGAACTGTTGACAATACATAAGCAATTACTGTACACCCAAAATTAAAGTTACTGTAACTTTAAATGAACGTACACACCAGAAATTTTACAGCACTTTATTTTTTGCCTGTAGTAGTTTGATTGCGCAGACTGAACAACTGTCTCTAGTGGTAGCTTCAGGGACTGCTTGTTTACTGGATTTTTCTTCGTAAAAGCGATTTTTGTTGCAAATAAAAATTGTATATCAAAATGCTCGTGTTTAGAGCTGTTTGTATAAGGATGTACCACTGTACCAGTTAATTTGCCCAACTGAACTGAAAGAGAGAGAAAGAGAGATTTGTTCCAACGCACATTGCTAAAAGCAAATTTTTTTGGAGACCATGGCTCTTATTCTCCCTTCAGAAACGTTTATGTTGTCGTGGTTCCATTGAGGCGAGCCAGAGGCATAATTAGACACCTGAAGAGCCCGGACGAAATGGATCTCGAGGAGGTAAATTTGTTCAGTAATCGATAAGTGCATCAAACATTTAGAAAAAAAAAACAATCTAAGTTTAAAAAAATAAAGTATGAGTCACGTCTCAATGCGTCATGTCTCTTCTCTCAGCTGTTAAAAGACATCAGTCAAAAACAGAGAGACTCACGCCAGCAGAAGCACGTGGACCTGCGTCGCGCTTACATCACTGCCCGCTTCACACCTGCCACCCTGCCAGCCTTCTTCACCCTTGGGGACCAGCTGGACTACGGGGGCTTTGAGAACCGGGCATTAGAACCCGGGCAGGAGTATGTCTTCTTCATCCTGGCTGAACTCAACTCCACAACTGGGGTATGAAAGCCTCCATGCCGCTTCACGTTTTCTTCCTTCCTGCATGAGCCTGTCGGCCAGGCTGTCACTATGCATCCGGATCAATACGGCCTCGCAGCTGCGAGAATAAAACTCACGTCAGTCAAGGTATAGCCGGCAAAAGGCAATAACGTTCATGTATTTCCATCAACGGCACTAATAAAGATTGATTGGCGACGGGAGAAATGTTGCCTCATTGTGTGCTACACCTCAAAGTGAGCAATAGAATTGAAAAGGACATAAATATTCAGCGGGGAGATTTGTACTTCTTAGGTGTGTTCCAGCCTCAGGCTGCACTCTAAAAGGCCATTTGAGCCCATAAAAATACTGCCTTTTGTTATATAGCTATAAACAGGAACACATCTCTAATTAAATAACTTGGGCATTGTCTGAAAGGCCGTGAAAAAGATCCAGTATATTAAGACACCCACCTTATATTTGGTGTCCCCAGTTTCACCATTCAAATTTGCATTTAAAAGCAATTGGAGACGTTTTATCATCAAGGACGACTGGAAGAGTCTATTTTTGTTTAATCCCTTGATTAATGAAGCGGGAGGAGGCAAATGCCGCTGACGCAGCTAGCATCACTAGCTTCAGCGACCAATCACACTAGCATGAACACCCAATGTTGCTAGTAGTACTAACTGAGATGTTCTTTTTTTAACAAATCAGCCTTTGTCGAAAATTGTTACTGTGTTGAATTTTCGCTAAATACAGACCGGGTAAAAATATTATTGTTCTATCTTTGACGAGTCATAAATCGTTGTGGTCAGCAACCAGGGTTGGGTAGAGTTACTTTAACTTGATTACTTTCAATTACTTTTGGATTACTCCAATACCAAATATGCTAATAAAAGACAAAATAAACTAAATATGAATAAAATTATGACTCACAACACGTGGTAAGCTTTCTCTCCTGGCTTTTGATCTCTTTTGATCTCCGGCTAAACTAACATAAAATGCGACAGAAACAAAATGAAAATAAATCTAAACAGCTTGCCAACATCATTTTTGCCGTTCCATGTATTCCGTTACTCCCCAAGCCTGCACAAAATTGAGTGATTTTATTCATATTTAGTTTCTTTTGTCTTTTATTAGCATATTTGGTATTGGAGTAATCCAAAAGTAATTGAAAGTAATCAAGTTAAAGTAACCCTACCCAACCCTGTCAGCAACTGATGAGGGAGTAAACATTAGAAGTCTTTGTTGAGCTGCAAGATGCATTATAGTTCACAGTGCATGCTTTTTATTGGTCTTTTAAAAAAGGGAATAACATAAAACTGAATAGAATATCTAACTGACTTCTATCCTTGATAATCATTTTTAACTACACTTAAATTGTAACTTCTTTATTGTTTAATTCTGCTCTCTTCTTATCAACAGAAGATGTATGTTGCCAGCCCTTATACAGATCCAGTGATTGCCCCAGATTCAGACCCCCAACCCCTCGATGCAGGTGATGGTCTCATCTGGGTGGTTGGGCCGGTATTAGCGGTGGTTTTCATCATCTGCATTGTCATAGCTATCCTACTCTACAAAAAGTGAGTTGAACAGAAGAACATGCATATTATTTACACATATCAATATATTTTTTATATTTCTTTTTACTTTTGTGTTTATAATTAAAGTATTCATGATAAAACATGTGTGTTGGAATTGGGGAAAGAAGATACTAAATTTGACTTGGATCTTTAACAGTTGCTATGATATAATCATGACCAAGTAATGGGATCGGATGATTGGTTGAATTTGAAATGAATTAAAATGTATTGCATATAAAATTTCAATAAAAGTTTATTCTTCTTATGTGGTGAAATTTTCTACTAGAGCTACTCATCTAAAAAATGAGTTTTAAGAATAATGTGCACATCTTAACATCAGTCAGTTTAGAAAGAATGGTTTTGACTGGGCAATGTCACTCTAATATATTATATTTTATTATTTATTGAGTAGTTTTTGTGAATTAGAAAGTTGCTGAAGTCAATCAAATGTCATATGTCGTTCGAACGACCAAATGATTGAATTTAAGTATTTTAATCCCATAATAGTCTGTTTATTTCCTCATAATACTAAAAACTAAATTCTTGCACTTGCCCAAGACACATCACAAGAAATGCTGCCTCTACAACCCATGTGATTAAGGGATCCAACCAACCAACCAACCAACCAACGGAAAAAGGATTAAGATCAGAATTATTTACGTGCAGGTCACCCAATAGCATTATGGGAGAAATGTGATGACAGAATGACTTTCAAGTGCCTCAATACTAACTTGTTTGTTTGTGTCACATCTGATCATTTTCCATAAGTTGACATGTGAAAATGTCCGTTTGTCCCAAGTTTTATGGACTGCTTTGTTGATAGAGAGTAAAAACGGGGAAAATGAGAAGACGTAATAAAAATCTCAGGAAATGTATTATGTATAGCACGTATAGGTACAATCTTAGGCCAGAGCCCAGCCTAAGCCTGACCCAAAATTTGAGTTCGGGCCTAAAATGTCTATCATTATGTTCGAGTTCGAGTCAGGTTGGGCTTCTCGCTCGCTGCCTTTTTGCCTTTCTTTTGTAGTTATCCACCCATCGTTGTTATGTGTCTTTTTCCTTGGGGAGGGTCCGCGCAAAGGATTCCCACCCCTCTCTGGGCGGCCTCGGCTACGGGGTCTGCAGCGGCACCATCGGACCCAGAGCAGCGGGCTCGGTCACTCATATCAAGTCAATTGATCGAGCTCGGCCTGGTTCTGGCCTTAGTACCCGTGGGCCTGGGTCGTCTTGATTTTTTTAAGGCCCGATCTTACCTCTAATAGCATCATTTAAACCATGTTATCATTCTAGATTGATTGCAAATGGCATGACAATGACTTGAAATGATAGATTCATGACGCATTTTGGCTCAATCCGTCATCACTTTTCGAGTGATTTATGATGTGATGTTTGTTGCAACATGCCTGAGGAGAAAAACATAAATGTGAAAAAAATGAATGCCAATACAGAGAATTGTGGCTTTTAGATTTGGAGTAAGGTTTCCGTCCAAACATATATAATCGTCCCACCAAGAGTTGTACTTTTGTATTAGTAAGTTCTACCACTGACATCTTTTTTTTTTTTTGCCAAATCATTGTCAAAATCACAAAACAAGACTTTTGTTCACTCAGAAAATGAGTTCCAGTTTGAAACGTGCTCAACCATCATTCTGCAGCAAGCCGTCCAGCTTTTGAATACCAATGCTGGATATTGATTTTCTTCTGTCTGTTTCCTTCCTTTCCTTTTCCTTAATTATTCTTTGCTGGCCTCTTGCTTTACTGGAAACAGCAAACCTGACAGGTACGATGACTTCTTTTTTTATCATTGTACCCGACATAATTACAAAACATAGAGAAATGTTTTTGTAATTGCACATAAGAATCCACATCTGTTCATGCAAGAGCATCGAGTCACCACTACTAATGCTATTGACGTGTCAGTGATGAGTTTAACTTACTCATGCTGGGTTTGTGAGTTTGCTAATTGCCGCCTTTATAATTGCTCTCTGGAGCAGCAAGCGTAAGGAGTCGGAGCCGGGAACCAAAAGTCTTCTGAGTAACGCCGAGATGATGGCTCATCACCCCACAGACCCAGTGGAGATGAGACGAATTAATTTCCAAACTCCAGGTATGAATATGTACCCAAACGATTTCTTTTAAATTGTGTCAATAGACATTATTTATACGCAACTGTTGGCTAGTGTATTGTAACCAGACATGGGACCAAGTCACACATGTGCAAGTCTCAAGTAAGTCTCAAGTCTTCACCTTCAAGTCCCAAGTAAGTCCCAAGTATTTTTTTCTTGGGCAAGTCAAGTCCCGAGTCTTAGATTGCCAAGTCCAAGTCAAGTCACAAGTCATAAAAACAGCGACTCGAGTCGACTCGAGTCCAAGTCACTAAGTCTCAAGTCCCCATGTCTGATTGTAACCAATATAATTTCTAAACAAACAGATTGGTAATCGGTTTTAAATAGTCAAAATTGTAGGTCCATAATATATATGCAGACATATGTTAAGGAAATGTCAAGTTGTTTATTAGAAATACATTTTTAGGCTTGGATTTTTCACTTCTATGATTTGATTGTTGTTGTTACGTGTCCTGAAAACCAACTATTAGCCATCAATTCCTTAGTGTGTGTTTGTACAATATACACTGATAAAAGAAAATCTATCTGGCAAATCGTTTTGCTCATTTTTTTTAGGTTGCCTTGTTTTCTCAATAAGAAAAAGTGTAGATAAGCAGTTATCTATAATCACTTTTTAATCGTAATTTTCTTATTTCATTATTAGTTGATGGATTTTTTTGTGAAACAAAAAACATAATAAGTAATTCAAATTGATTTTGTTTATAATGAATATATAATAATGAAACCATTTAAAACAAACACAATTATTACCTGGATAATCGAAAGTATTTTACTTGAAAAGATTATTATTTTCCTGGTTATACGTTTTTCTTATTGCACTTGGATGGTTCACATATTAGAAATATCCCTAAGGCGGCACGGTGGGTGGGTGGTTAGGGCGCAGCCCCAGAAAAGTCCAGAGTCCCATGCGGAGTTTCCATGTTCTCCCTGTGCCTGCTTGGGTTTCTTTGGTTTCCTCTCACATTCCAAAAACATGCATGTTAAGTTAATTGGGCAGGCCACATTGTATTTGCGTGCGACTGGCTGGCAACCAGTTCAGGGTGTCCCTGCCCACTCCCTGAAGGTGGCTGGAATGGGCTAAGCGGGGCAGAAAATGGATGGATAGGAGTTATCCCTTACTCCTGACCTGTAAGGAAGATAGAAGATTGTTTTACTTTTTTTTCAAATTTTAAACAATTATTTCCGTTTAGACACAGTTGTTGCTGTCATCCAGTCCCCTTCCTAGCCAAATTTACTATTTTATTCAGTTAATTTTGGTTGTGCCGTATTTTTCTCACTTTAATCTTCTGACAATATTCTTGACTCTATGTTCTGAAGCTCAAGTTGAGCATACAAGTGCTTAAAATGTGTGGAAAAGCCTTTCGAACATGAGAAAACAAGCCTATGAAACAAAACAAAAATAAGTCAAAATCCCCCCCCAAAATGTTAAAATAACATGTCTGAAAAGGAATAAAAAGAAGCATATGCATATTTTATCCTACCCCTTCGACTTCCTTAATAACTGTGTCTTACAGCTAGATCTCCAGTGTATTTCCATATAATAAACACTCACAAATATACACATTTACATTTATTTACCTACAAAAAAAGAGCTTATACACTATTCAATTGAAATACTTTCTGATTTTTGTTTCTTTTGCAACTTTTCTATCTTGCGCAACCCACAATTTGGGTTCTTTAGGTGTGCCTTACAGTCTTGAAAATAAGGTGTATTATCAGTATATTTGATGCCAGCTCAGCCACCGTCCACGTTGTACATTCAGAGCATAACAAATGAGTCATGGCAGTGTGAGGAATCAATGGAACCCCATCCGGTCACATGCACTGCGCGCGACACCTTCCCTGAGCAGACAGAAATGAGAGAAAAACACAGAATCAGTCTCTAAACGTTAACTTTCGAACAAATGTGAACATTTACTCATGGTCATGCTGAGCAAAATCCCACTGTGAACTCTTTCCTTCTGTTCTCTTGCTGCGAGTTCCGAATACTCTGCCCTCTGCGCCACACCCCAGATAAGCACCAACCTTGCGTGAGCCAGAGCTGAGATCAATGCCCTTGTTGACAACGTGATGCGTTTCCATGGAGAATATCTGAAGACGAGGATTTTGAGCCCTTTTCCTATGACAAGTACAGACTGTGAAAAAAGCACTATAGCTCCTCTATTCCATCATAAGAATTTTCTATTCAGGATTGACAGGAGCCTTGAAGTGCCCTCTTTTCATCTTTGGAGATTTGTACCTTGAAGGACGTGCTGAATAGATGAAATGCATCTCCTGCGGATGATGTCTGAGGCCATTGAGGGCGTGAGAGGCTCATTATGTCCCGATTACCTAGGGGAGCTACCAGAAAAGATGAGCGCCGGAATCGATCTGCATAATTGTGGTTTGATGGCGGGATTTGGGCGCATCCGAAAGCGAAGTCCCAGATTCTGCGATGGCCACCCACCATAGCAGGGCTCAACTTGGAGACGTCGGTTTGCTTTTTCTGCGCATGTTCGAGCTCTCCTAATTAGCGATCCATCTGTGTTTGTTTTGTCGGCCGCGCGGCTTCACTGATAGTGCAGCAAGCAATTTATCAAAGGAAAACAATTTCAAAACAAACACAAGTCAGGCTGTCCACGGGCGCGACTCAACACTGATTTTCTGCCTCGCCATGTTGCTTAATGATTTGTGATTCACGGCTCTTACACAATTATCCTCACATCCCGGAAGCGAATGACTGTGACCTGGGAGGTAATTTAGGTTATTTATATGAAAATAAGGCGCCCTTTGACCCTGTCTATGGGTTGCACGCTTACTGTCTTGCAGGAATGATGAGCCACCCTCCCATTCCCATCAACGAGCTGGCTGAGCATATTGAGCTGATGAAAGCTAATGACAATCTCCGACTTTCCCAGGAATACGAGGTGAGACTCACTTGACAAAAACTTACATTATCATTAAAAAGTTTGGTGTCTCTTTGACCCAAAAAACGGTAAACTAATCAGAAATACAACCCATGAATTGTTAACGCTGAATATTACTGTTTTACCTGCAATTGTCTGGTATTTGTGTGTAGAGGCTCGTTTCCAGGAATTAGCACTACAAGGCTGTACATTGTATTTGCTAATTGTGTTAAAACGCTAATGATGATTAGAAAACCCTCATGCAATTATGTACACCTGATAACAGTGCAGCTGGTTAGAGAATCATACCTTCCTTTGAGCTACTTAAGTATCTGAAACATCACGTTTGTCGATGTGATTATATCCTTCAGAATGGCCAGAAAAAGAGAGGTCTGAAACTCGACAGTCTATTATTGTTCTAAGAAACTCAGGATATTCCTTGCCAACAAACAGAAGGTCTCAGACGACGGTGTCCACTACTCTATTCAGAGAACCGCACAAACAGGCTCTAACCAGAGTGGAAAGTGAAATGGGAGCACAACAAAGCAAGAGGACAACTACAGTACACTATAGTCTCAAGTTTGGGAAATATACGCCATAAGATAATCTGACCTTCCTTTGAGCTACTTAAGTATCTGAAACATCACGTTTGTCGATGTGATTATATCCTTCAGAATGGCCAGAAAAAGAGAGGTCTGAAACTCGACAGTCTATTATTGTTCTAAGAAACTCAGGATATTCCTTGCCAACAAACAGAAGGTCTCAGACGACGGTGTCCACTACTCTATTCAGAGAACAGCACAAACAGGCTCTAACCAGAGTGGAAAGTGAAATGGGGGCACAACAAAGCAAGAGGACAACTACCGTACATTATAGTCTCAAGTTTGGGAAATATACGCCTTAAGAGTCCTAAAGTAGCAGCTTTATTAAATAGTACCTGCAAAACAACAGTGTCAATATCTACAATGAAAAGGCGACTCTGTGATGCTGGCCTTTGATGCAGAATAGCATAGAAAAAGACTGAGACTGGCCGACAAAAAGAAAAGACTTTTTCATGGAAAATACAAAACTTGTTTGTTTGACCACAAAGTTTTGAACGGTAGAGTAAGCCTGACTCTACATGACTTTGCAAGTCTTGCTTGTTTAATATGTAAAAAAATATATTTTTACGATGATTTTTTTGGGGCTAAGCTGTTTCTTTGGGTAATCTTTTTCAAATTTGGCATCTAAAAGAGGACGGTGTTGTTAAATAATTTTCAAGATCCACTCTCATCCTAATTACAAGTGAGCCAGGCTAGTAAGACTGAAGTCGGGTCCAAACATTTCTAGGTGGAAAGATTATGTATCTGTTCTGAAATTTCTATTGCAGCGTATTCTCTGATTTCCTTACAAAATGTTCTCAGTATAATCCAAAATTAATAACAGTCGTAATAAGTGTGCATTGCAGAAAGTGAGCAACAACTCAATCTTAGTCGCAGGTTAAAATCAAGTAATTCTAGTTCTTGCAACTTGTCAGACGACCAGTGTAATGCTGGAATCAAGGTTTATGTTTACATCAGTTTATTGTGGTAAAATATATTTAAAGAATTTGCAAGGTTAGCAACCAAAAGCAACTATGACTTTTGACTTTGGCTGTTACAACAAAACAAAAAAGACAGAAAAGCTAACCTTATGGTTAAGTTTACAAATAGCTTGTCATGTGATGAACAGTAAGACTTCTCTGGCAGTCAGTATCAGTCCATAACTCTATGTTATTATGACAGAAATATATCAATCATCAACATGAAGACTATGGTATCACTGTAATAAAGTTTTAATACATATGTTTAAATAAGTACATACGGATAATTTTGTTCTCTTAACAAGATACAATTACATTTTTACATTCAGATGCTATGTTTTCCAAATAATACATACATACATATATATCTGAAAATTACATCCTTTCTAAGCAATAAATAGTGTTAAATGATTCTTAGGTTGCTAATGCTGTCCGTAGGACTAACTAATGTATGCATACACCCAAAAAAATCACTTTTAAAGGAAAATGGTATGGCAGCTATCTAACTATGCATTTGTATAACCTTTATCCGCCCCCACCTTTCTGGCATGCTTAACTGGTCAATGAGATAGAAGATAGAAGAAATAGAAGTAAACTATTAATTGTCGAGCTATTATCATGGATCAATTAGTGGTGATTGAAACCTTGATTTTTGTTTTTTTATGATAAAGTAAAACTTTAATTCTGTAGTTGCCTACTGCAATTGACTCTTAAATCTTTACATTGCGAATTGCTGGATGGATGCATAGAGTGATAAGTGAATGTACTTAGTGAAGATTGCATTTGTTTGTTTTGCCCGAGTAGTGAACTAAATGGATATACCACAGTAACTTGCAACCCAAAGGTAAGCTACACGTGACTTTCCAAGAGGCGCTTTTATTAATTCATGGTGCCCCGAATCCCAGGTTGTGCTTGCAGCAAAGAGGTGTGTATGTTTTTTTTTTTTGTTTTTTTTTTTGACAAGGGTTCTTCTGTAAATTTCGCAAAATATGCATTTCTTTAAATTGAGTTTTTACCGCAGACAACAGACGCTATGCGAAAGAAAACCCAGACATAAACAGTAGCACAACAGAAATAGAGTAATCGCCGACAAGTTATTGCTCTCAGTAAAAGTGGACAAGTGCTCGCTGTCTAAGTGTTCGAGTCCATGAAGGTGTCAAGGTGCTATTGCTATGTCCAGACAAGCTAATGTATTATTCAACGCTGCATTTTCAAACACATCTATTTTATGAATGCTTACGATCATTCCACTTCAACCAAACCAACGTCCAATTATGCCTGTGCAATTTGCTTTCTTTTGCCAGTCCATTGACCCCGGGCAGCAATTCACTTGGGAGCATTCCAACCTGGAGGTCAACAAGCCCAAAAACCGCTATGCTAACGTGATAGCGTATGACCACACCAGAGTCGTCCTGGCACCCATAGAAGGTAAGCGCTGGCAGGCCAACAAATGACGTTAAAAAGATGGTGACGCGAAAAGGGACAGGATGATTGATGAGAAGTGAAATTGAAGATGCAGCTCCGGAGCTAAACAAACAAATAAGCAAACGATTCAAGCATATTGAAAATCAAATGCAACCATCAAGGGAGAGATTCAATGCTAAATTCCTGAGCGAGGGGTTTATGTTTGATTCGCATCCACCCTTGACTGTGGTGTTAAACTCGGTTTCATTGTGGATGTTATGAGAGGGGCAAAGGAAAATAAAAACATTATTTGTATCCTCTTAAATGTAAACATACATGTCTCTGGATTTCAGCTATGTGTAATGAGGCACAGTCAGATTTACAAATAAATAAACCTACATCATATTCATCATTTAATTGGCAAGGTAAGAAAGCAATAAATAGCAATAAGCAATAAGTCCTTGCAA
Organism: Urocampus carinirostris; assembly: GCF_059441175.1. NCBI lineage: Eukaryota > Metazoa > Chordata > Actinopteri > Syngnathiformes > Syngnathidae > Urocampus > Urocampus carinirostris. Next base: position 33,274,000 of record NC_142349.1, read on the forward strand.
CGAAAAAATAACCCAAAAACAACTGTCTGGTTTGAGTTGCTATTAGCTTGCTACTGCTATACCGTATTCTATTGTTTGGGGCTGAAATGTTCACCAAATCGGATTAATTGGTCTTGCTATCGCCCTCTGCCACGAGGCAAGAAAATTGCATGCCTCACAGATGGACAATAAACATCCTCATTACAAGGAGAAGCTACATGGTTAGCAATTTGTTAGCTGGGACCTTTATTATGTTTTACAATACTGCAATAAGAATTACACAAACAGCAATGTTTATTTAAATTGAAAACATCCTTGGCTTTTAAAACATCGCTAGCTTAGCGCTAATGCTAAATATTCAAAAGGAGCCTTTTCAAATGCAAACTGCAGATTAGCATCTACTTCAGGAGTCTTATTCAACTAACCAACAAACGCACGTGAAATCTGTGAAATGACTTAACCACAGGAAAGATTGCAATACTCAAAGGAAGATATTCTTGCCACTGATCTTTGTGATCATTATTATTTTTCAATGCATTGTCAACGAATGACAATTGATTTACCGTGTGTGTGTGTGTGTGTGTGTGTGTGTGTGTGTGTGTGTCAATTTGTCAATTTTTTCATTTCAATTTTCTCAGATGTACTTGACATTTAATTGAATCAAAATTACGGTTCACACTCTCCCATGCGCAGATATTGACGACAATAAAGTGCAGGTTCACATTCCTGACCTAAGATAAATATAAAAGTACAAGTGATCTTAGGGTTAATACTTAAGTAATGAAACTGACATATAAGACCCGACCTACAGTAAAGTTTAACCAAGCAGCAACAGTTGAAGCAATAAGATAAATAAGGTAAAATGAAAAAGGTAAAATAGGTAAAATTGGAAAAATAATTATACAATCAGCAGGTGTGTGCAAGTTAAAATGCACTCATGTGTGTTCATTTTGTCTTACCAATTGCGGAGAGAGTTCAGTAGTATCACTGCCTGGTGGATGGAGCCGTTAGTGAGCCTAGTAGTGCGGGAGACAGTGTGCATCATTGGTTGCATCATTGGCAAAAAGATGGTTTTGGCGGGTGAGGCGAGTGGTATAGATGTCCTGCATGGAGGGGAGTGCTATCCCAATTATCCTATCGGCTGTTCTCACAATGCGATGTAGAAATGTTTCCTATTTTTCTAGCAAATGTGACATTTGGCATTCCGTGTGTCCCATAAGACCCAGCACTGGCAGGCAACAAAGATCCTCAAACGTGTCTTATGTGCAGGTGTCCTGGGAAGTGACTACATCAACGCCAATTACATTGACGGTTACAGGAAGCAGAACGCCTACATTGCCACTCAGGGGCCACTGGCTGAAACATTTGGCGACTTTTGGAGGATGGTGTGGGAGCAGCGTGCCGCCTCCGTTGTCATGATGACGCGCTTGGAGGAGAAATCACGGGTTGGCCAGCTCTTTTATGTGGAATTTTCTGTTGTGCAGACATCTCTGCTGGCCAAAAAAGGGAAAAATACTTTAAATAATCTTTTTAATAGTAACCGTGCAGATTATTTGATATTTTGAAGATAACCTAGAACGGGGGTCTGCAACAAGCTCTTTGGTGCTCCCTCGTGGTTCCCTGGCGTTTTAAAAAAAATATTTGATCATGGAAAATTATAAGGTTTCTGTAAGACAAAAATGACACAATCTTAATGTTGCCTTCCTTTTCAGGCTCATATAATGCTTTAAATTTTTTGCGTTTCCAAAAAAAGGTTTCTTTTCTGTGGGGCATTTGATCCAATAAGGCTCTTTGAACATTTGGGGTTTCTAACCCTTTACCACGAAGAATGCATGTAAAAGTCCGTACATACAAAATCATAACTTCAATGAACAACGCAAGCTAACCTAAACATTATCAGTTGGGATGGATCACTGCCGCACACGCGCTAACCACTGCGCTGCCATGCTGCCAATAGTGATCCTTTCAAGTGAAATACTCTTACTGCAAAGGCAAATAAGAAATACTCAATTTTAAATATGTTTTCTTATTTACAACATTATTACTGTTTTTTCTAGTTAAAAACGTTTTTTTGATATTAGTAATAATATTAATTATGAATAATATTGAAACTGGGACCTTTTAAACAGCCTACTCTTTCACTGCAAAGGTTTATTTAGAAAATTTAGGAATTATATATAGAAAAGTATTAAATTGGTTTATAGTTCATAGTTGCATATTGTATTATTCTTGTTATTATCATTATCATCATTATTATTATTATTTTATTTTTCTGTGTTGGCTTTCTCGTAAAATAAAATAAAATCAGTGTAATATTTTGTTTACATACTCATTTTGAACAGAATAATAAACACAAGCATGATTAATTTATTGCTGATTTATTTTGTGTACTGTCAAAACGTATCTTGTCCTGACAAAAGAAGAGCTCAATGTACTACTTTTTTATTAAATCTTTGCTTGCAAGTCATAGAAAATGATCTCAATGATGGTATGTAAAAGTCAATTATCGCAAGAGATAACTTGAGCCTGTTGTGCTTCTTTTATTTAAAATCCTGTGGTAATACAAAAATGCTATTTGTTAAATTTTATCATGAAAAGCTAGTGAAAATGCAGAGTATTATGAGATATTTTTCTAACAGCTTTTTTCTTGTATAGGTCAAATGTGACCAGTATTGGCCGACTCGGGGCACCGACACATATGGGACAATCCAGGTAACCCTGCTGGACACCATGGAACTGGCCACGTTCTGCGTCCGCACTTTTTCTCTTAATAAGGTAATAACGGCACATCCTGCAGTGATATTTGTGTCGTTTTTTGTTTTTTTCAAATTGTTTTCCTTGTAATCATTTTCCTGCAAAAGTATGTAAGACCCATTCTGCCATATGTACTGTATACATGTTTTAATAAATGAATACTCACAGATGTGCCACATTAATAAATCACGTAATATCTAGACATATGACATAAATGTAATTTATTCATATATTTGTGCATTATTTATTTTGGTATTTGTCACGTATTTTGTTGTATATTTGGCCTTGTATTTTGCCGTAACAAAATGTTTTCGAATGAGGAGATGGGTCAAAGTGGCTGAGCATTTCACCAATTGGTTGATCCAAGGGTTTAGTTTTGGCATGGATGGAGGAGACGTGTCCCCAACAAAATCAAGGAATCATTGTTTTATCCCCACTAATATTATGCGATCACTCAAAAAAATGTGTTATAACTCCACCTAGGCCAAACCTACATCCTTGGGTTTATGGACATATGGATCATTCAACTGCAATGCCTTTCTTTATCACTGATCAATAAATAGATGGACACCTCAGGGCCTCCTCCCTATTTGAATATAACATTTTGTTGTGACAAAATACATTACAAAATACACAGATAAATACAAAATTTTGGGGGGTCATTCAACTCTTTATGAACTTCTTTTTAAACCATCTGCTCTAGAATTGATTGTGAAGTCAGGGCGACCGATTGCCCATACAATGTTCAGCGCAGAGATTGGTATTTCCTGTTATCCTCCTATTATGTAACCAATTCTTGTCTATATATGTACGCCTTTTCTCAGTAAATGCTGCTTTTTCACTGGCCAGATGCTAAAAGAGCACAGTGGTCCGTGTCTATTAATTTAACAGCATTCTAAGGTAAATTATTCCACAACAATGACAAATAACACAATAAAAATATACGACAAAATAAATACCGGAATAAGTAAAAGACAAAATATATGACAAGATGTATACAGTAAATAAGTGAATAAACACATTTATGTCATATATTTAAGCATTACATGATTTTTTTTTGTGTATTAATGTATTTTTATGGTAAACATTTCAATCCATCTATCCATTTGGTATATATTTGTAGGTACTTATCTCTTTATACATTTATTGCAGTATGTGGCAGGATGGTTTCTCTAATTTAAAACAAAAGATATAAGTTAATAATTATTGACAAATAACATAATATCACAAGGATTTGGGGCAGGCACGTAAAACATATGACCCACAGCCGGGATCTGGCCTGTTGGATGATTTAATCCGGCCGCCATAAATTTCTAAGTATGTAAAAAGAAGAGTTGAAACTCTAGGTCATTTCTATCAAACAATGCTAAGAAAAGGATAAAAATAACGAAGGATTATTTAAACTCTTTAACAGTAGATGGTGATCACTTCCTGCAAATGCGGGTTAAAACAACCGATTTCACAGCACAGAAAAAGACTGGTGAAGTTTGTTGACACATGTTGAGCATGGCCAATCACTGATACAGCTGATAGTATATAAGATATGGATTTTATTACATGGAAGAAAAAGTCAACCGAAGCACTTTCGATTTTATTAGAAACATTAAATTACATTGAATAGACAAATTAAGCTTTGAAGGGAAGTCGTCCTGGTTTTGCTGCTTATTATGTCTTGCTTTTTAAAAATGTGAAAATATTCCTGTCAAAGTTGAAACTTGAGATTGTATTAAAAATAAACACACTCTGAGTAGGAGATTGAAACTGGGTAGCCCTTTCATCGGAGGTGCATCCCACTTGAGCTGTCCCTCAGTTCTGCTACCAAGATCAACTCAGAGAGGAATCACACACATCCGATAACTACCGGCCCATTCATTCAAAAGACAGGTGTAAAACAACATTCTGATTGGCTTAAAGAAGATCACATAATTACAGGAAACAATATAATGCTGGTCCCCAGGTGTCACACTGTCAAAATAAATGACAAACGATAGTTAAAGTATTAGGCCAGCTGCTCAACTGATTTTGGAAGATAAAGATTAGCCCTCCTGAAGAGAGAAAAGCTAATTATTTACAGTAAGCTTAAACAATGATGCAGTATATTTCTAAGAAGGCAAAGATAGGGATGAGAGACACATTTGAGGAAGGTGAGACAGCCAGGCGCTATCTCTGAAGGACTTCTGCATCATCTTCGTCTGAAGGGGAAAATTGACTCCCTAAGCTGATACAATTGTAACACAAGACAAAACAGCACCTGGATATAATATTTTGCTTTGTTTATGTACTTTTAAAGGATAAAATCGTACAAACGCACATTCAAATGAAAATTTTCTCACAATTGCACTATCACTGGTTTAAATTGCACAGTGAGAAATGTTTCTTGGTTTGGGTCTCGGCTTGTGAATAGGGTAAAAGTGTGGGTCCTGAAGCCAGACCAGTTGAGAAACATTGATTTAGGTAACAGGTTTCCTATGAGCCTTTGGCTCGAACCCTTAATAACTTTTCCGGACATTTTTTCATTTGTGACGTGATCTTTGTTGCAACATGCTTGAAATGAAAAGAAAACTAAAAGAAAAATAAATATACAATATACAATATCGACTCAAATTTTTTGGGGGGGGGAAATTGCCATCAAAACCTGATAAAAACATAACCATCCCTGGCCAATGAATTGATTACCAGTATTAATCAAGGAGCCAGCAGTTGTCCACCCGTAATTTAGTTCTGGGGGGGATGATGCAGAAATTGTATAAACAACTCACAAGATGAATATATTTCTCCCATTGTCTCATATCAGAGCGGGAGCAGTGAACGCCGAGAAGTGCGTCAGTTCCAGTTCACTGCCTGGCCTGATCACGGAGTTCCAGAGTACCCGACCCCTTTCCTCAACTTCTTGCGTCGTGTCAAGGCATGCAACCCGCCGGACGCCGGGCCCATCATCGCCCACTGCAGGTGATCCCACAAACACACAAGCAGGAAGGTAGCGTTTTTCCATCTTCGGATTGCGCACGTCTTGAACTGTTTTCTTTCCCTGTCAGTGCCGGGGTGGGTCGAACCGGTTGCTTCATCGTCATCGACGCCATGCTCGAGCGCATCCGACATGAGCGCACCGCCGACATCTATGGTCACGTCACCCTGATGCGCTCGCAGAGGAACTATATGGTGCAAACCGAGGACCAGTACAGCTTTATCCATGAGGCGCTGCTAGAGGCCGTGGCTTGCGGCAACACTGAGGTGGCAGCTAGGAGTCTCTACTCATACATGCAAAAGCTGGCCAAGGTGGAGAGTGGAGAGCATGTCACAGGCATGGAGCTTGAATTTAAGGTACGCTTTCCAAAGGATATGCACATAGTGTGCATACATAGACATGTATAAGTGTGTACATGGTAAAGATTTAATGTACATCTTTAAAGCTTGAAACCTGCTTTAATTCAAAAGATTAATAGAATTTACAGTGGTGCATTCTTTTAGAGTTGGATATTTCAAACTCGTACCAAAAAGTCCATCAATAAATCAAGTCAAATCACGTTTATTTGTATAGCCCTTAATCCCAAATTCGCTGATATTTGCCAGTATCTGAGAAATGTGTGTGTTTGTATTTTAGTAGTTGTCGAACTTTATATCAGTCGATGGTACATCTTGTCACTTGTGTTGGCAACACCCAATCAACTACTAGTTTTCTAATCCTCATTCTAGTTATCTATAACGAAATCAACACGCTTATTCATGTTAACTGTATTAAAATTTGACCATTTGATAACCACATTGTAACCATGTCAATTATGATTAATCACGAATAAATGTCAACAGTTAAATGATGGAATTTAAAACATTATTGATTCCAATAACAAAAAGTTACTGTAAACATAAATAACCGATGTGGTCTTCTTAGCTCCCATGCATTAAATAAAAAAATCCCCCTAAAAATTTTAATGCCATTTTTGCTCGAAGTTAATTTTTTATTTCGCTGTTGAAGCACTTTAAAGCCTTACCGTTGACAGTTCTATATTCGTTGTGATTAAATTATTCTGTGTGTGATTTCATTAAGTGAAATAAAGAGTTGTTGACATCAGAATTAGATACAGTTCAGTTAACATCTAATCCCGCCTCACTTTATAGTTGCGAGATTATTGCAAAATAGGACTTTATTGGTGTTTCACTATTGCTGCATTTGGGCAAGTGGGAACACATACATTTCTGAATTGATATCAGGAAGCGAACACATGAACATTCCTGTGGAGACGTAGATTGTGTTTCAAAATTTTAAATGATTTTTTTTTTTTATTCAATCATTTGAAAGGAAGTCAAAACAGCGGCCATCCAATTTGTTAAAATCCAATTACCTACCTTGCCTGAATTAAGCATCAGCCATAAGAAATCCTGATGTGTGTAATTTCTATTTTCCAAGCTCAAAATTATTTATGATTAATACAGAGCACATAAGGCACATCCATTTCAACTAATCTTTTTCTTCTGGATGCAGCGACTGGCCAACACCAAAGCCCACACGTCTCGTTTCGTCACGGCCAACCTGCCCTGCAACAAATTCAAGAACCGGCTGGTTAACATCATGCCCTACGAGACCACCCGCGTGTGTCTCCAGCCAATCAGGGGCTTGGAGGGCTCCGACTACGTCAACGCCAGCTACATCGACGGTTACAGGTAAGCTAACTTCTAGAGGAACCTTAACAGGACCCGACCTGCGGTCCTCCGCCTACGGCTTGACGTCTGAACGGAAGCGAAAGGTTTGCACCACAGCGCTTGCGCCTGTCAAATCACGTCAGCTTTACTGTTCTTGTGTACGTGTCTTCGCTCATTGCACGGCGCTGTCCACGTCAAAAACGCTGAGGCTGAAGATGACTCACACTGCTTGGACACTCATGCTTGGACTGTTCTTCTTCTTGAGAAAAGAAAAGTGCCTCCTAGTTTATACGCTCAGCAGGGATCCAATTAACGACTTGTGTATTTATTCGTGTATAACACGCATCCCTATTTTTAAGGAAAAATCGGTATATTTTTGTCCCTTTTTCTCAGCTCACTAAGGTTGTGTTGAATGATATCCCAAGGCGATTCTGAACCAAGTTAGTTCATTACCATGTTTTAGAAGTGATTGACCGTTCGAAAAAATATTGCTAAGCGCTTTTCCACAACATTGGATACAGCAGAATTTGAACTAAAATCTCAGCATCACACTACTTCCAATCACAATACCATGTTCTACAATGTTGTTTTTGCTAAATTATGTCCCATAATGCTCCATGATAAAACTGTACAACATGGCGCTGTAAGTAAAAATAGTGTGATGAGGTAAAATATCAAGCAGTTTTCTTATGTCATCTGCATAGTTCTATCGGTTATCGTGGTTAATGGAGTCCAGAATTCCCGCATGAAAAGTGAAAACCGACAAAGTAACATTGTACTTTAATAAGACCCCCTAAGTGTCAAACTTACCTCGCGATGACGAACCTTAAGAAAGTATCCAACCTCCACAAAATAACAACTATAGATCTACAAATTATAACACAGAACTGCAGTTCAATGAAAGGCCTTTATTGTCAGTATTAGCCCCAACAGTGGGCGGGACCTGCAGCCTCGCCATTGGCATCTCTCCCAACGCCACCTCAGTCGCTTCACCAACTCGATAACAATCCATGGAGCACACACGGGTGATCACCATTTTTTTGCGCTCTTCTGATTGTCCTCAGAGTCCGATTTAACTGATGAATTTATTTTCAATGTAACAAGCTACTAAAACCAAGGGGTCGCCATGTTTCCCAGTTTGCTTTGGTTCGATGACAACGACTTGTGCGTCCGCCCACCACGGCTATTTGACTGACAGCACATACCAGCCTATCACAGTCGTGCACGCATACATGATGCCCATCCAATACACACACACATCTGCCTGGTGTGCTATTAGAACAGTACAAAATAACAAATATTATGTACATTTTGTGAAGTTCATTCAGTGGTCAACCCCAAAGTCTGGTTTTAACAACATCCGTTTGTCATTCTCAGCTTTTTAACAACTAATGTTTGTTCTTCGTGCTGCACGCATTTAAACTCGAATACATTTTTCAGGCACAGTCGGGCATAATGCTCAAGCTTTTTTTAAAAGCAAAGTATACGCGCATAAAATTTTTACAATGCATGTCGTCATAACCGCTTGAATGTTACTTGAATCTTACAGAGGCAAATCAGACTTGTTTCGTTCAACTGTTCGACTGTACTCTTTAAATGTTCGTGCATCACCAAGGTACTGCCTTGATACGCAAGGTCAGCTTTGCAAGCTTTGCAAGTAGTCTTTTTGTCGGCTGTATCCGGGCTAAATTGCTCCCAGATTTGGAAAGTTATGCTACGCCGTTTTGATGACGGCATCATTTCTCTATGATACCACTTGAGACAGCAATGCTATTGCACATGAACAACTCTTAGCAGACATTATATTTATGTAGAGATGCTTTACTCTTAATCGGCAATGAAATTCATTGTCAACTTTTTCTTTGATCGATTTTTGTCGACTAATCATTGTGGCCCTAATTCTCAGTGGCGGCAACATTACGTACTCCTGCATCAGTTTGGTTTGTTTGTGTGCAGGCAGCAGAAAGGCTACATCGCCACCCAGGGTCCACTGGCAGAGACCACGGAGGATTTCTGGAGAATGCTATGGGAGCACAACTCCACCATTGTTGTCATGCTCACTAAACTGAGAGAAATGGGCCGGGTAATGACAAATACCGCCAGCAAAATTGTACCGTCTACTTACTCAGCTCAAAGTACATTTTGGGGCTCCCCAGTAGATTTCCAGCAGTCTCTGATAATTACAGAAAAAGTGCCAGACACTAATGGAAGTCATTAGTAATTCTACATCAGCTAGGCACAACCAAATGGGATCTAATAGTAAAGCTCTATCAGCATTATTTGCCTAATTGGCTTTTAGAGAAGTTTTTTTTATGATGAAGAAAAAAAAGCAACTTATTCATGGAGGATCCAGTGGAGCTCGCCTTTGACATCCAATGTGTTTTCAGACTTTTGAAAGAATCATCCAGACAGCTTTAAAAAGTTATGACCCTTAGACGGAAAGGCTACATCAGCAAACACTTGCAGATAAATTTTATAGAAAAAAAAGCAGACAAGTGCTGCTCGACTAGTTTTCCTTCACCCCCTCTTTTTTTAAGCTTGATTTAAAAACAATATTCTTTCATGTGCAGTTTGTTGTCTTCTCAACTTTTTTAGCAGTGTACTGTACAATATGAGCAAGTGTTTGTCTCTGTTTTGTGAAACCAACTTGTAATTTCAAATAATCTTAAAATGAAAAAAAAAACACATTACTGCAAAGATGCATTTATAAATGAAATGTGATATAAAAGCATTGGAATTCATCTATGACATAGTGGGAGATGAACTCTGATTCAAGTTTAAAATTCAAGTCAGGACTTTTGAAGCCTTAAGAGCCCTGACAACAGGCTACTTGATTTAGTCTATTTTGCACAACAATCTACTTTTACATAAAACCACTTCCATAAGTGAGATCTGTGATATTGAGACATTTTTAAAGGGATATTGTTTAGTATTTATTATCTCATTAGAAAAATACAAAATTGCTTGAATAATAAACAAAACCATATGAATGAACATACAAACATGCATTTTTTTTTATATAAATTCATAAATTTATTTTACATAAGGTGAGGCTTAAAGCCAAAACTTGTGAAAGGCTATGCAAAAAAATGAGAAGAAAAATGATGCGGTTTGGTCACATCTGGTGGTCATATATTTCTGTGTCCCTTAAACACACTCTTGTCCTACTAGTATTTGCTAACCTTAAATGTAAATGACAATAGCATATTTAATATACAGTGCCGAGAAAAAGTACTTGCACCCTTCCTGATTTCTGTGTTTTTTTAATATTTAGGACTCACAAAGGTTTCAGATCCTCAAACCAATTTTAATATCACACAGAGACAACCCAAAGAAATTCACAATGCAGTTTTGAAATGTTGATTCCATTGTTTAAAGCACAAAAAAAAAAAAAACTTATCTGGCCCTATAGGAAGGAATTTTGGCCCACTCCTCTTTGCAAAATTGTTACAAATCTGAAATGTTGGAGGGTTTTCTAGCATGAAGTTCCCGTTTAAGTTCACAGCATTTCAAATTGGAATGAAATCTGGACTTTAACTTGGCCACACCAGCGCCTTATCATTAAGACCATAGTGTCGCTGGCATCAGCGGTTGTCGAGAATGTGTGGACCAACATTTAGCCCATGTCGTATCCCCTACGGGACATGACTGATCACATTTTGGGTACTGTCTTGAAGCTGTATTCAGAGTGTCTGTCTCTGTGTCGTCTGTATCTCAGTAAATTACAACACATTTTAAACTAAACTATCTTTTAAACAAACACACACATGCAATCTTACATAGAAATCTAAAAACTACAACATCTTCTTCCGTGTGTTTCCTGTCTCAGGAGAAGTGTCACCAATACTGGCCTGCAGAACGCTCCGCCAGGTACCAGTACTTTGTGGTAGACCCCATGGCCGAGTACAACATGCCCCAGTACATCCTACGGGAGTTCAAAGTAACGGATGCCAGGGTACGTTACTCTTTTGCATGTTGTAAATCTCCTCGTCGTGTTCAAGAAGCAGCTTCAAAGATTGCGCCTTGTTCCCAATCTATCAAGCGCCGTGCGGTGTCAGCGTACCGCGTCCTATCGACCCGCGTGGTCTCGTACGTATGGGAACAGGCGTGTCGCGCCGAGCCGCCCTGAGATAATTCCTTTGTCCGTGTCGTCGCTCATGACGTGTCACAGATAACTCTAGTTCATCCCGCCCTTGCCCCGACGCCACATGGACAGATGCCGTATTGATCGCCATTAAAGAGGAGTCGGGAAGGCTGAGCGCAGGAGAAAAGATGTTATTGCCTCCAGAGTGGCAGACAATCGCAGACGCTTCAGTAACGAGTTCACAGGAGCATCTGATCCGGGCTCGGATAACCGTAATCATTAGACGCCCAAATAGGAAATTGCCAGCCAGGGTCCCACTGAACGAGAATAGATGCAATAGAGACTATACGGTATTGTTCATTGCTCTCAAATTGAACTACTTGTTTATTGCACTGTTGTTCTTATTCCCTTACAATTTGGGCCACTCTCTCAGCACTACATTGTAAATATTTTTGCCGATTTATCCTGAGATTCCTTTTATTTTTTTATTCTCCTTTTTAAGGTGGGGCGCATTGTTTGAGTTGTTCTTAAAGTTGAAAGTTAAAAAAATCTATTTTTTTAAGTCTGTGTTAACAATGCCCTACTGAGTTCAAAGAGCCCCGATGCTTTATTTTCCACTGTGCCTTTCTGCTTGTATCTTACTTTTAGCAGAGTTGTTCAGGGCAGAACACATTAAGTTTGAGACATCTAGTCTGGGGGTACTGGAAGAGGAGGTCATGCTTGTCACTGATTTTTTTTTTTCATTTGCCAGTGTAACATGAAAATTGTGAAATTAAACAATGACCTGCATCAAGAGTCCAAATGCATACCCAAACCCCAAGAAACATACAGTTTATTTGGAATGCACTTAGTTGCACGCGCATGATAAACAAGCTTGCTGAGGCTGCAATGATTACACAAGCCAGGAGATGGCGGAAGAAAGTAACAAACTTTCAAATTGCCTACAGCTCTTTTAAACCTATTAAAATATCTTAAAGTTTTAAAACTTTAATCTCAGATGTATAGCTTTTAAGTTTTTAACATAGAAGTTTTAACTCATTAGTTAAAGCTTTAACTCAAAGTGAAACCTTTAAAGCTCCAATTTTTACAGCAGAATAAATTATGTTGATTATATGGCTTACAAAAGTTAATTCAATCACAATACAATGGAACCTCGGTTTTCGAACGCCTCTCAGTTTGAACAAATCGGTGTCCGACCAAAAATTACGAGAAATTCTTCTTCGCTGTTCGGTCAAAAAATTGGAGTTCGAATGCCGGTAATGCGTGAGTGCATACGCTAGGGTGCGATGCTGAGCGTCGTTACGGGTGTTTTAGCCCCTTATTATGCCTCCGAAGAAAGTCAGTGCAAGCAGCAAAGTTACTACAGGTGAAAAATGAAAAGTAGTGCGTACAACTATTGCATTTAAGAAAGAAATAATAACCAAATATGAAGGAGGTGTGCGAGCGCCTTCTGCTAACCACCACAAATGTAAGAAATCCTATTCATAAGATAACGCGAACGTACGATTAGCCTGGGTTAGCTTTAAGTTTACGTTAAACATTCAGGGTGTTGGAACAGAGCCCAACATTGAGAGTGTTGGAACGGAGCCCCCTTTCCAATGAACCGCTCACCACTTGTTGTGGAGACCCCGGTGCTAAATGACTTGTAAACAACCTGATTTTTTCATTTTTACACGTTCATGTTAGGGGAGTCTTTCGTACGGAAGATTACGATAACGCGAACATACGATTAGCCTGGGTTAGCTTTATGTTTACGTTAAACATTCATGGTAAACATTCAGGGTGTTGGAACGGATTAAAACGATTTACATTATTTTTAATGGGAAAAATGACTTTGGTGATCGAACAAATCGGTTTTTGAACAGGGTTCTGGAACGGATTATGGTCGAGAACCAAGGTTCCACTGTAATTGTAAATGTTATATACGACTTATATTTACCTGGGTTTTTCCCAAACTCACCACTTGGCGTCTTTCGACTTTGTCTTTTCAACACTTCCAGTGAGAAGGTCTGATGAAAGGATCTTTGTAAATTCCTTTCAGGATGGCCAATCGCGAACGGTTCGTCAGTTCCAGTTTACTGATTGGCCCGAGCAAGGTGTGCCAAAATCGGGCGAAGGCTTCATCGATTTCATCGGCCAAGTGCACAAAACCAAGGAGCAATTTGGCCAGGACGGACCCATAAGCGTGCACTGCAGGTGAGTCACGGCACCTGAGTCGCCACACGCTCTGGGGTAGGACTTTGTTTATAAACGTGCGATTGGTTCCGCAGCGCCGGCGTGGGTCGAACGGGCGTCTTCATCACTCTGAGCATCGTGCTGGAGAGGATGCGCTACGAAGGGGCCGTGGACATTTTCCAGACTGTCAAAATGCTGCGGACGCAGAGACCAGCCATGGTGCAAACTGAGGTTCGTCCACTGACTTGCATTTCTCTTGCAGCAGCCTTCACAATATAAATTCATCTTTTTGCTTGTTTGTGCTTGGCCTTCCTCACTTTGATGACTCACCAAGTTGCAAGCGGAAATTATTCTTTACAAAAGCCCGATAAACAAGTCCGACTACTGTCAATTGCATTTTAGGTTCTTTTTCCTTGTGTCGGTTATGACAATATTCACCTATGTATGGTATAAAAGGATTTTAGTCGTGACTCAATCAGCATTTTTATGCTATTACATATTCATCAACCTGCTGATTGGCCCACGAGCAAAACAAGTATTTTACATTCAACTGTTTATTTCAGACTAGTTATTAAAACAAGTACATACATTTGAGTAAGCACCTCTACTGGGCACTACTGTATAACACTGTGGATTTTCAATTCTTTAATCGGAAACTTTGTGTGAAAAAATGCGCTACTCTTTCTTTTATTTTTCTATTTTTTGCGTTGTGCATGGAAGGTAGAAAAACCATATCAGTTTTTCATATGATTGTTAAAAAATCATTATTGGAATTTTTAATAGTCTAAATTCCATAGTTTAACTGTTGGAATGTGATAATGGTGTTAACTACTACATACCTAGTATGAGATAATGGCCGTACTGTAAGACCACTTTCTCATACAGTACCATTTTGAAATGTAATATTTTTTCGTTAATGTTTCCTATAAATTCATCAGATGTTGGTAAGGACATTATTGCATAAGAAAACTATAAACAGTAAGGCCAACATTACATGGAAAAAAGCTCGTTATGTGGTATCAATACTATATTGTTGTATATTGTTGTATTCAGCGTTGTCTTAGGAGAGTTGATTGTCAAATCACGAGTGGGGAAATTTGCAATAGTTGTTGTGATTCGCGGACTGCATATTAAAGGTAGAGGAGTAACGCTCCATGTCGTAACGACAGTTGTCTTACAAAATGTTATCAATTAATTACGAGTTACAATACCCCTTAGCGATAAATGTAATTGTCTTTCAATATAATATTTGAACAAAAATATTTGTTTAGCCTTTTTGGAGCACCCCAAAGTACTTAACTATGTCAGGTCAACAGACGAAAAAGCTTTTTAGGTCATCCGAACGATAGGCTACACAGTAATTTCAAGTGAGTTCTTTTCACCATTTATTGATAGTTTAACATAATTTAATCAAGAGACACAATCTCGGATTCAAGGAATTTTCTTTACTAATCACCCACAGAGGAAACTTGAATAGAAAACAAAACAAACAGGGATAAGGAATAAAACAAAGAAAGATAAAAGTGGGGATCTTGGCTAGCACCATTTGGCCAGAAAACCAACATTGTTGGCTTAGGTTAACTTAATATGGAACGTAGGGCAACTGGGCGTGATTGTAATTTAATAGAATTTCCCCCTCAAGTAGAACCAATCCATACTTAGCATTATGAGATGGATTTTAGTCTTTGTTTGATGACGGCAAAGGCCTGTTCTGGTTTTCCAGGCAGCAATTTGCAGTGAGAAAGCCTCAAGGCTGGAGGCCTGGACCAAAACCACAGATCTAATGTGCTGCTGCGGCTCTTTGTTGGGATGTCCTTTTTTTGTCCTGAGGGCCTTGTGAGGTCAATGGTTGAGTCCCACCGACTTGACCGCTGGCTCCATAAACCGCCAGATTTTTTTTCTTCTGGCCCACACGCTTGCCACTTCAGAACTCTTCTTAAGCTGGAACTTTCTTGCCTGATCGCTGGTTTCCATAGAACTTTTGGGTTGCTTGTTAAGATGCCTCTTGCACCCTTGCTTGCTCAAGCAGAACTAAATAGCGGGGTGTCGGCAACCGAGCTCCCACTGCCGGCCTCCTTGGGTGGTTGTCAAGACAATATGGAATAATATCCTTTGTTTAACAAATGCGAGATAACAAACCTCATGCGTAGTTGCAACCAGATAATTCAATCACTGTAAATATTTAACTAAAGTATATTATGGGATTCAATGCATATATTTGAGATTGATTCATCTTTTTTTTTCTTTTTAAACAAACAACAACAAAACAGAATGCTGACCCAACATCTTTTTTTTCCCTGCAGGATGAGTACCAGTTCTGCTACCAAGCTGCTCTGGAGTACTTGGGTAGTTTTGACCACTATGCAACATAGGCAAAGACACAACAGAAGAATAAAAGTAAACAAGCAAAGATCCACACCAACAAGGACAAACAACAAAACAACAACAAAAAGAAAAAAAAAACAACGACAAACCTGTGTCTAACAACGGCCTCGCTCTTACGGCCGAAGAGCCACGCTGGACTCTCCATGTGTAATCCGTATACTTACCTCAGTGTTCCAAGTGTGAAGGACGTATAATACTACATATGTGTCGTGGTCAGCTATCTCCAATACCAGTCAAAGTCGACAACAGGACGTGACGATTCTCTCTGTGTAGACGTGTACGAAAAGAAACACGCAAAGAGCCTGGATATTTGCTGCACCCTTCAATGGGCTTTTTAATCCTCAACTTTCTATCTATTGCTTTGGTGTACTCAAAGGAGTGCAACGGTCAATGTTTTTTGTGTACGTCAGCCACTTTCCAAGCGGACGTTCCTGAGACCCGACGCACAGTGCCAACACGAGTTTGATCGCCCGTCAACGGGAACTGTAATGTCACGCCAAGAGAGACTCCGAATATTACGGACCGGGCTGGTCGCCGCCGCCTTCAATGAAACTCGCTTGCCGTTTGTTCTCCTTCATGTTCCTCCTCTTCTCCACGCCGGGCCCGTTTGGTCAGCTACCGATAGAGATGCTGGTCAAGGATGTTTTCTAGTTTTGGTTAATGGTTATTTTAGTGTGTGTGTGTTTGTTTGGTTATTTTTCATGATCATTGCCTTACGCTGATTTGTGGTTTAACATGCTGCTTCACTTACATGCTTAACTGCGAATATCCCACGCGGGCGGGGGGGGGCGGAAGCACCTCTGAACGGCACCACAGAAAATGAATTCTGACTCCATTGGCAGAAAAAAATGCTCATTTTACATATTTACCCTGTGCACATCCATGACCATTACCACGTGATGAAAGGCGCCAACACCATGACCGAGGGCAGGAAACCATAGTAAACAGTACTCCTACTGGGTGAGTCCGGTAAACTGTAAACAACAAAAAAAAGCTATAATAATCAATACTGTTGGCAATGAATAGTCAAATGAAGATTGTCAGCTGTCAGATGAAGTGGGTCACATTGTTGGAAAGCACAAAGTGGTATTAAGAGAAACTGAGGATAACGTTAGCAGGGCTAGCTATCAGTTCTTCATAGCTGGTTGGGTTACCGTTACGCATTGCCAGGGGAAGTACTTCATGATGGGAAAGGTAAGACATTAATGTTTGCTGATGCCATTAAATTTCAAAATGACTGTAACCAAAAGCTTCTCAAGTTGTTAATCATTTGTATTTCAGCTAACTTATTTGTAGCTACTGTACATTGAGTTTCTTTGACGTGACTCATACCTACTTAACATAAAACTTAGCATTTTTAGGAATATTTTGTACCACAATCATAGAAAAAAATGCTAGGTGTATCGACATTTCGTTCTGTGTACATTGTTACAAAGAATGACAATACAAAGGAAATTATTATTATTATTATTAAAAGGATTTTCTGAAATTAGCTAAACAATCTACCATCTGCAAGATAAAATATTTTTGCTTGTTTGAAGTGTACTTTTTTTCTTATTTGACTACAAAAATCAAGTTTAAAATCAGCATTTTTTCTGTCAATAGAAGAAGATTTGATTATTTTTGGTGTGAGTGAATTAGCAATTCAGAGGTAATCAAAAAAGGACAGAAACAATTTTGTTGTGCGGTGTTTTCTTGAGATATAAGTAAGGCAAGTAACAGAGTAGCATTTCTACAAAGGTCCAAAAACTCTCTTCAAATCAAGTTGTAAGTGAACAATTTTACAAAAGAAATAGTCTTTTGTCAAACACGAGGAAAAAATAATAATTTACATTAACAAAAGTGAAAAGTTTAGCTTTAGCTAATTCTGCTTGGATTCATTCTAAAATGCAAACAGCTATCGACAGGCTGACGAAAGGATCCTATGTTGCGGTGTTGAAACCATTTTTTAAAAATGGTGGTGCATGGATGTAGACTAACCAACTAACACCCACAGTTTTTTGTAACCCTTAGCTGATCTTACTTATATGGTTGCAAGTGAGTCACAACAGCAGTATTGGAATTTTTTTAATAAAACATAACTATACTGTGTACGCTGGTGCAGCCAAGTCATAAATTTCATAAAGTCAAATCAGGAAATGCACACACTCCCCTCCAGTTTGTTTTTGCCTTTTTGTATGATCTATTGGGAACCAGCTTTGCTTTTTTTCCTAGATACAAGATTAGATTAAACCAGGGGTCAGGAACCTGTGGCTCTAGAACTGTGTGTGGCTCTTCAACACCGTCCTAGTGGCTCCTTGGAGCTTTTTCAGAAATGTTTGAAAATATGTAGCAGCGAAATATATACTGTTTGTTCTTTTCTGTAGGACAAACATGGCGAACCTTTACCAATGTTTTAAATATATTTTGAAAACATTAAAAATAGATCTATGAGACATTCAATATATAAATCCCCATTTTCTCTTTGTTTAAAAACTGGTTTATATAAGGCTTTCAATTCCGACTCCAGACATTTGTTTTGGGGTCTGGGTCTTTCAAAATTTGGAGTTGCTGACCTCAGGTCCAAACAAATTAAAAACTATCTCAAGGGATCATCGCACAAAAATGGTCTGTCTGACTTTTCAAAATCCCATGTACAGAAGATTCCAAAGCGACCCCCAATCAAATTTGGCGGCTAATCCGGAAGAACGGCGCGACAAATTGATGAGATTGAACACAATTTTGTACATAAGGCCCGACGGGCCCAGCACAAGACAAAACGGGCCGACTGGATGTGATGTGGTACTCAATGTCGCAAAAACAAGCCTTATCGTGTCATATTTATTTTGTGTGATTTTTTTGGAAAGATATTTATGAATCTATTTTGTTACGCTTATTGACCGATTTGAAGTATTTAGCTGGTAACAATAACAGTATATGTGTGATATGTTTTTCTCTTTTTTATTTTGGCTTTGTTCCTTGCTCTTTTTTCATTTTTAAGTTGTTTTTACTTTGTGCTCTATTGCAAAGTATGCCCTCTGTGTAGGGTGCTCTTTGATACTGATCACTGATGTCCAAATATTAGCTAGCGACATATTTTAGAGGAAGGCCTACTCCACGTTTACAGCGATAACCTTTCGATGTCCTGAAACGCCCCCCTGCCTCCCTGTTTTCACCCCCGTAGCAGAAGCGAGGGTAATTATAGGTCACGGGGCATCAAAGGCAGGCATGTCAAAATAAGTTTGGCTCGGGGGCCAGATACAGACTTTATGATCCAAGGTGGGCCAGATCAGTAAAAGAAAGTCAACTCCAAATTTTTAGCTTGGTTTTTCAGCATGATGTTTTATCATTCTGCCTACATGAATAACCTACACTACATAATATAATCACAATGGTATGTTTTATAATTATTCACAAACTATGGGGAAACCAGAGGCTCATTTTTGGCATTGAATGTGTTAAGTGGTTTATTTTAACAGTTGGGTGAATGCAGTTTTACACCTGAACCAATTCACAGCGCTATACGAACTCAACACCGGAGAGATGATTTATTTTAAAAAGCATACCTTTTGATTGTGATATATGACCTAGAGATCCGTTTTTTTCTTTTTTTAAATAGTCAGAAATTTATGGCGGGCTGGATTAAATCATCCAATGGGCCGGATCCGGCCCACTGCTGTATGTTTGACATGCCTGTTCAAAGGGGATGGTCGCTTCTAGTGTACTGAAGCAGGCGGTAGCACATGTACTTTGGAAAGGTGACTCAGCTGCATATCTTAATTTAAAAAAATCTTATATAAAGTCAATGTGAGGTCTAGAGGTCTTGACAGTGTGTGACATATATGAAAATATGTTAATCGTTCACTTTCTAACCAATTGTTGAGTCTGGAGAGCTGGTGAGGTAGATTGACGCAATTGTGAGTTGAGGGCCATCCTCCTACACTCCTGTACCTATTCTTTCCTTTACAAACATAGATGTAGATATAATATCTTGACTTTTTATTAAAAGCAGATGATTGGATGTACAGCACAATGTTTTTTATTATTATTTTAAGGTCTTATATGTTTGAGAATCAGTTAGTTGAAGCCAATGATGGTGTCTTGCAGTCATCCGTCAGTTTGTGAGGTAACATCACTCACGAAACAATATACGGTATGTTAAATGTACTCTCCGAGATAATTGTCAAAGTGTCCTTGGGCAAGACACTCCTAATGCCCTTGATAAACAGGTAGGCGCCTTGCATGGCTGAAGCCGCTACCGGTGTGTGTGTGTGGGTGCGTGTGTGTATGAATGGGTAAGTGTGAAAGCGGTTTGGGAGGTCTTCAGTGACTTGAAAAGCGCTATATAAATTCAGTCCACATACCACTTACTTACTTACCACTCATTATTGTAAATATGCTGAGGTCTGGTCCATTTCTGAAGAGCCAGATGATGCTGTACATCAAAAAGAACCAGGTGCTGTATCTGAGTCTGATCAGGAGGCTTTCTGCTGCTACCGATAACCATGGAAACCAGTACTATATTTTTTGTGTGGGTGAGCAGTTTCAATATTTAAAAAAAAAGCCGCAGCGTCTTGTATGGAAATCACTTTAAAATAAATATCTTTTAAAATAAGATATTTTTTCAGGATGATATGAACTAAAATAATACACAATTCACTTGATGATTAGATGATTGAAATTACAATACCACTTTTCAGTCATTTATTCCTGACATAAATGGCCACCAGATGACGCTAAAAGATCTGGTTTTTGGGTTTAGTATGGACATCCATTACAAATACAGCACAGTACTGTAATGTACTAAGCCTGGATTGATGCCATAACATTAGTATTTGCCTATCTTTATTAGTTTGTCGAAACATTCTTAACTTTGAATTAAGATGTTGATTAACTATTACAAATATAATCCGGGAGATTGAGCCCCTTTTTCAGCCCTGGAGTTTTCTATTTAAAGCCAGCCCACTTGGCCTCAGAGGAGGAATTGGAATGAATGGAACAGCAGCGAGCCCTGTATTTTATAGGGAAGAAATTCAGGTATATATTAAGTTAACAGAAAACACTTTACTGTTTTAATTCAAAAGAAATTTGTATGAAGATTCTGATGTAGATGAAAACATACTTACCTGTCTACGGTAACAGTCGTTCGAAATCAAAATTGCATTTGCCTTCCCGACAGATTGTTAGGCTTACACTCAACTCTTGT